>NC_092803.1:205174522-205503572 GCF_040954645.1 Diabrotica undecimpunctata | reverse complement strand
AGGAGCACCTACAATATTTCTTAGTATTCGGTTCTGGAGCGTTTCTAAATTTCTATAATTGCTTTTTTTGGTGGAGCCTCCTAATTGTAGGCCATAGGTCCACAATGGTTTCAATATCTGTTTGTAAATCAGTACTTTGTTCTGGATAAAAAATTGAGAGTACCTACCTATTAGCCAATACATATCTTATATACTAAAAGGCTAAGCTCTTTTCTTGTGCCAAATACTCCTCCTAAACGGTGATAGATAGGAGAATATTTTTTTCGAATAATTAAACAGATTGTTGAGTAGATTCCCCCTAAGGTTTAAAATTTAAAAAATTCGAACCGGTTTAAAAATGACGGCCATAAAATGAATTTTTCCTATACTAAAGTATAGGAATGTTACAGGTTTCATTCTTCAAAATTTAAAGTCCTAATTTTCAATGTATTTTTAAAATATGCCCGCGTCTACTTTTTTCTTATACTTACTGATTGAATTCAGAATTGTATAATATATATAAATATAATAAAATCCATTTCTCATTTAATATTATACACAATGCAACAACGCGTCAATTCTCGAATGCTGGAATGCACCAACAAATGTTTCCACTTAAGGAATAACGATAATGACCACTCAAAATTCGGGATCCTCCTGTCTCCGATTTTAATTTATGGGGTCTGTTTTACACTATCTGGTGAGTTGGTATTTTTTTATTTCTATGTTTAGTAAGAAAGTATTCTGTTTCCAACAAGTGCAGCGTGTGTGAGGTGTTGTGATTGATATTGAGAGATTTAGACTACGTTTTGAGTTTAATACTTGAAGAATTAAATAATGAGGTAAGCATTACTTTCTTTTTAATTTATTAGTTAGAAATATATTATTAATTTTGTTGGGAATAAGCCACAATTTTACTTTAAATTAGGTTTATTTTAAATAAATAAATAAAAAATAAACTTATTATAAAGTAAAATTGTGGCGTATTCTCAAAAAAGTGGAACAGTAGGCGGTAGTGTAGACTAGCGCGGAGCATCATACTGTTTTCTGTATTTTTTAAATTTAAATAATATTTAAATATAAATTTAGTTAGTTAGTTAGTTAGAGTTCTCAAACCGACTTCTTTTTCTTAAACGTGGCATTTTACAATCTAAAATATGCAAAAAAAGTTACTTCCGGTTTTACTTCCGTTTTTTATTTAAGAGGGGCGGAGTCTAACAATCATATTGTTTCCGTTTCCTAATGTAAATCTTCCTGAAAATCCTAAAAAACTACTGTATCGATAATCAATTAAAAAAAATTGGCGTCGATACAGTTTATTTTTAGGATTTTTGGAACATTTACACCAGGCGACGGAAACGATGGATCGTTAGACTCCGCCCCTCTTAAATATCAGCAAAACTTACATCAAAACTCGATGTCGAGTTGGTCCGCTAGTAGTATACTAATTCTTCAGTTTTCTTTTCAACATGGTCCTTCCATTTGAGTTTGATCTCCAGATTTAAACCCAAGTATTTCACTGTTTTTTTATTAGGAACAATGCTGTTGTTTATGATAATTGAGAGATAATTGATTTTTTTGTTTGTAAAGTTAATATGAACTGATTTCTGTTCATTAAACTTTATACGCCATTTTTTGGACCAGAGTTCTATGCTATTAATTGCATTTTGTGATTAACCGTAGATTCTTCTATAGTTGCTCGTATTGTCAAGACTGCTGTATCATCAGCAAATGTGGCTAGTTGAATGTTTTCTCTCTCCGGAATGATAGCTGTATACAAAAGGTATAGTCCTGGTCAAGAACGCTACCTTGTGGAACCCCTGCGTTTATTGGCTTTATCTATATTCAGGAATATTGCGGAACAAATTTTGTTCAGCAGTATCCCTTTAATGCTTTTTCTATTTTAGTTATTCGATGAATTTGGTCAACTGTGGAGTGTTTATCACAAAATCAGAATTGGTGTGTCGGAATAATACTTTTTTCAAGCACCTTTGAGATTATGGATAGTAAGGTGATTTGCTTGTTATGTTACTTGTTAAATTATGGTTATCTTGTCCTACTTTGGGTATCATTATGACCTCTTCAGTTTTCTAAAAGTTGGGAACATATCTAAGTCTAAAAGATGCATTTATTAGGTTAGTAAGCTTTACTATGGCTTTTCTAGATAATTTTTTTAGTATCTCACCATTGATCAGATCAAACTCAGGTGATTTTTTGCATTAATGTTCTTGATTAATTTTTGAACTTCTTTTGTAGTAGTGAATTGTATGTTTAAAATCAGTATCTACTCGTTCATCGTTTACATGAGTTTCCCCAGGATTTGGTTGAAATATATTTTCTAAATAATCAGCGAACAAAACCACTTTCTCTATGGGATTTCTTGCCCACGTTTTTTTTTTTTTTTCGCAAAGTATATTCGGAGCTATATGTTAAACTGGCTTATTTATCTTTTTGGTCGCCTTCCAGGAGAAGTAATCGGTGCATTCATCATTAGTTAGTTCTCTCAGGTCTTACTGATTGATTCGTTTTTAATTTTAGCTATTTCTCTTTGCAGCTGTTGTTTGAGCCTGTTTAGCTTATTGTTATTTTTAGTTATTCGAGTCCTCTGCCATTCCTTTCGAGCCTTTTTTTTTCTTGAATCATCTCTCTAATTTCTTTGGAGTAATTATTTCCTACTGTTTTTCTTTGGATTATGGGTGTGTTGTTCCACGCATCCTGTCGTATATTTATCATAAATAGCTCAGTTTCTCGTTCCAATTGTTCTATCGTTTAAATAAATTCATTAAACTCAATTTTCTCAATCATTTCTGATTGGAAGTTTACCCAGTCCGTAAACTTATTGGTAAACGCGGGTTTCACTTCAGTGGTAACAATTACTCACTAATAGTTAGTCGAATTGAAAAGTGGTCAGATATAAACTCCTCGACAACCTTTATTTTTTTAAAATTTGCTGCTATACCTCTGGATATAAAAAAATCTAGTAGGTCCGGTCCGGGATTATATTTGCATCACTTTTCCAGTAATTGGTTTTGTCAGTAAAGTGCCATCTACATTTCTGTCCAGTCACAACATGCTGCAATTCTTTACCTTTAGATGTTGAGAGCCTGGAGCCCCAACAGTTATTTTTTGCATTAAAGTCTGTGCCAACTATGTATTTTTCACCCAAGGTTGATTAGAAGTTAGCATAGTCTTTCTTCTCTTTTGGGAAGTAAGTAAAATATCAAATAAGTAATTTCCAAATTGAATTTAAAAACATCTTTTTTAATCTTTTTTTTTAAATATTACCTAGATAAGATATTTATATAAATTATGTGCAATACGCATTTTACGCAGACATATTTGTTTATCTAGCAGATTTACCTTTTTTGCTCAATATTAAAGATAGTTCCATGTTAATTCACAAGTTTACGAAAAAATTTTAATAAAAAAGTTATATAGAGGTCAACAAACATAAATTATATATGAATATCCATATTAACTGTTTTTTTTTTCTATTTGTTGTTGAAGGATAAAATATCACTCAACGTTCAATTATACTTTATTGTGTATTGGGAAAGAGTCGTAAACTTCAAATGTGTACGCAAAATGCTTACAAAGTGAAGTAAATATTTAAAAAAGCTTCTTCTTCTTCCTCTTTATAAGCAATTCTGCTTATTCATTGGCAGGTTAATATCTCTATGGAAGGTTTTAACTCTTTTGCGCGGTCGTCCGATACTTATTTTTCTGATAGGTGACTTATCTCTTACTGTTTTGACGACACGGGTCTCCTCCATTCTGCATATGCGGTTGATTTATATATTCTTTATACACTGTACGTTATATTTTCTTCTAATTTCTTCACTTCTCTTTCGATCTCTCTGCATATTTCCTGTAATTCTTCTCAGTACTCTCATCTCTGTCGTTTCCAGTAGTCTTTGCGTTGTGGCTGTGTCGGGTCTTGTTTCTGAGACATATGTCATCATTGGTCTCGCACTGGCTTTATAAATTCTTGACTTCATCTCAGTGATAATGTGTCTGTTTCACCATATAGTGTTGTTAAGGCATCCTGCCAGTCTATTTGCTTTTTGTACTTGATCTCTCAGTTCTTTATTCAGGTCTCCATAGCTAGACAGTGTAATTCCCAGGTATTTTATTTCCATTACTTGTTCAGTACTGATGCCATCAATTTCTATTTTACATCTGGTTGGTTTTTTACTGACTACTTTTGTTTTAGTTTACTGAGATGAGATTGGCATATTAAATTCTATTATACTTATGTTAAATCTGTGGACAAGTCTTTGCAGACTATCTTCATCTTGGGCTATCAATATGGCGTTGTCTGCGTAATAAAGTATTTTTTTACTTCCCATTTTGTATCTTCTTCCTTTGTTAACGCTTTTGATGATTTCATCCATGATTAAATTGAAGAGTATGGGGATCACTGAATCCCCTTGTCTTCCGCTGCCTATTTCTATAGATTATGTAAGTTGTCCATCTATTCTGACTTCCATTTTGTTGTTTTTGTAGATGTTTTCGATAGTTTCTATAATATTTAAGGAAACTTCTCTATTATACAGAAGATGAATTACATCTTTGAGTCTTACTCTGTCAAACGCTTTCTTTAGGTCAATCAGACAGAGAAATGATGGTCTATTATACTCTGGTGATTTCTCAGTAATTTGCTTTATTACGAATATTGCATCTGTACACGATCTTCCACTACAAAAACCCTGTTGTTGATCTACTAAACTTATCCTCTGATTTATTAGCACTTGTAAAATTTTAGTTGTAAGTTTTAGGGTAGTATTTATCCAGTTTATACCTCTCTAGTTTTCTGGCTGTTTTATATCTCCTTTTTTGAATAGTAGAATTAGTTCGATCGTTCTTCATTCTTCCGGTATTTTATTGTGTTTTAAAATTTTATTAATTAATGTTGTTAATTATTCTGTCATTGCTGCTCCACAATATTTCAGTAATTCGTTTGGTACACCAAACGAAAAAAGCTTCTTAAACTTAAAAATTTCTAAGTTAAAAATTTCTTAACAATTACAAATATATTGTATCTATTAAGACCAAATTTCTCGTCAGTTGACAGTTATTTAGCACTTGTCAAATGTCAAAACCAAATAAAGTTTAGTGGCTGTAGCTACTGCACATATATTTTTTGACGGAATTGCTGCACAACCAAAGAATCTTTCTAAATATCTGATCAATTAAAAAGGCAATGACTCCTCGAGAAACGTCGTTCCCATAAAATTGTCTAAAGCAATTTTAATCCATGCGAAAACAATTAAGTCCAATTAGGACGTTTGTTTTTGTGTGAGAATGAAGGATGTCAAAAATCAGGCTTAATTGAGCTTGGGTGCCCATAAATTGATTTATTAGAACAAATGTACTTTATCATATGATAATTATGGCCGAAGCTTGTCGGAAAAAAACGTAAAACAAAAGACCACTTAAGGAATTTAAACCGTCAAAGGATTTATTTCGGCAGCTGTATTTTCGTTAATTAGCTGTAATATTATGGGACACACACTCATGCTGATATGTCTTTACTTGACGAACGTTTCGAGGCGATTTCGGGAAGGAAATGATGTGGCAGAATTTTTAGACTCCTATGGTGAGTGTTCTATTATAGGTAGTCATTAAAAATGAACGGTAACGCTAAAAATACGAAAGTAAATATATGAATAAATATATTTATTGCCCAAAACAAAGATTCATTAAAAATGAATCTCGACAAAACAAAATTAAGCAACAGCCTAGAAAACATCACGATAGATAACATCAATATAGAAAAGGTAGAACAATATATATATATATATATATATATATATATATATATATATATATATATATATATATATATATATATATATATATATAGGACATGCAATTAAAAACGAAAAGGAAAATCAAACTCTAGAAATTAAAAGAAGGACACAATTGTCATCTTTTGGTAAGTTGAGCTTCATTTTAAAAGATAGAAAAATACACTTAAAACTAAAAAACCTATGACACTTGTATACTACCAGTTGCAACTTATGGATTGGAAACTATGGCAATAACAAGAAAAATGGCAGAACAATTAAGAGTAACTCAACGGGCCATGTTAAATATAAGCCTCAGAGACAAAATTCCTAACACCGAAATACGTCGAAGAACTAAAGTAACCGACATCATGGAAAAAATAGCGACATTGAGATGGCAATGGGTAGCACATGTAGCAAGAAAAGACACCAACAGCTGGTCTCATAAAGAGACATTCTGAAGACCTCGAAAAACAAAAAGAAGCCAGTCGCAACCGTAATGCTTAGTTCTATATTTAACAAAACCTGAAAAAAATTAAAAATTTTTGCTTTTTGCGTCAATATTTTCGCTTACAATTCGAGAGATATTGCTTAAAATTGTTTGCTATTGTTTAAAAAATAGCAATAATTGAGAAAAAAGTGCCAAAAAATGGAGTTCTCATGGAGAAATACCAAGGCTAGTTAAGAACAAATGATTTGGTATAACGAAAAGATTAAAAATAGTGCAACATGGAACATGGACAAGGACAAGGGTTGGGTGAGAACCAACTGGAGCTTAACGAACAATTAAAATAGAAAAGCATAAACATAGTCATAATTGAAACGTAAGAAAAAATGTAAGGGAACAAAAGATGATTTTGTAATGATTTACAGTCGAGTAGAATTACCAAGAGCTAGAAGTAGGGCCGCAATACAGATGCATATAAAATAAAAGTTATAATGGTTATGGTTATATCAACGAAAGATTAGTACCAACTAGATTTAAAATAGAAAGAGGGTACTTGACAATAATAGGTATAGTTATACGCCCTTGAAAAAGAAAAAAAAACTAAAAAATTATACGAAACACTACAGAAACAAAGAAATAGGTATATAGTGCTAACGCAGGCATTTTAGGCCCACAGCCAATTGCTCTTCATACTTTATGGTCTTTATTTTTTTCTCCAATTTCTATCACCTTTCCCTTTAAGCTCCTTTTCTGTTTCATCTAACCATCTTTTTCTTGATCGACATACTCTTCTTTTGTCACTTATCTCTCTATTTATTATTATTTTTATATTCTTTCTTCTTTATTTCCTTTAAATCTCCCAACCATCTCAATCTTGAAGCTTTTCGACTTCTGATATTGCAGTTTCTTTTAAAAGACTTATGATTTCGGCATTGGTTATTCTTCTATATAACTCCCCCTCTTTAATACTTTCAAAAATTCCTCTTAATATTTTCCTTTCTCAAATATTAATTTTTTCTTTTTGTGTTTGGTTTAGCATCCATTTTTTGCTTGCATAAAGGACTGTCGGACTAAAGACTGTTTTGTATAGATGTATCTTGGCTCGTCTTGGCAAATTTTTAGATGTAAGGATTTTGGGTGAAATTCCCTTATTGCCCTTACATTTCCTTTTTGTATTCTTGCGTCCAAATTACAGTCATATTTTCTGCTCTCATGTATGATGTTAGTTCCCGGAAAAATGAATTTCTGGACTGGTTCTAATTCTAGGGCGTTGTCTGCATTCTCGTTGATCTTGAAGATTACCTTTTCTCTTAATCTTATTTGAGATACTGTAAATTTCATGTATTTTTATTTCTTTTCATTAATGACTAGGTTGAGTTTTTCTACTGAGACTGGAGAGAAATTCTTGAGGACGCTAGGACCCACGCAGGGTTGTAAAGCCAGAATGATGATGATGATGATAGACAGAGGGTCTTCTTGCTTTAAACCTTGTTGGGTTTTGAAACTATCTGACAGTTTTCCGTTGTATTTGATCTTCATGCTTACATTGCTGATTGTCACTTTAACTAGGTTAATTAATTTGCTCGGAATTGTCAGATCTTTTAATAAGTTCAGTAATTTACTAAATCGTATGCTTATGCATATGGAATATTATACTCATAGTAGATTCTCTTGGTTTGCCTCAATGTTAAAATATGATCTGTGGGTGATCTGCTGTTTCGAAAACCATATTGATACTCTCCTATTATTTGTTGTGTGTACTCTTCCAATTTTGCTTAAATACCTTCGCTACCAACTGCCAAAGTTACGAAGTTCATTTTGGAAGACTCTTTAAGTGTTACGACTAGGAGAGACTTCTAATGTAGTCCTTATATGAATACTATTTTCCTTATTAGTATAGATTAATATATATATATATATATATATATATATATATATATATATATATATATATATATATATATATAAGACATATAAATATGCAGACCGTGGAAAGTTAATAGTTTGTGTTTAACAAAATATTCATGATATTATTGATTTAATAATCTTTAGAATTTTTTACTGGAGTTACTAGAGTTTCACCATTCTTCTTCTTCTTCTTCGTCTAGCCATTCACGTCCACATCTGAACATAAGCCTCTTCAAGTCTTCCTTTCCATTGTTTTTTATTGTACGCTACTTGTAGCCAATTTTTCCCGGCAGTCCTTTTCAGATCATCTGTCCATCTCATAGGAGGTCTGCCTCTGGGTCTTTTGTGTTGGTATGGTCTCCAGGTTAAAATTGATCTGTGCCATTTGTTTAGATCGCTCCTAGCTACATGTCCAGCGTATTCCCATTTAAACTTTAATGATTTTTGCACCACATCGGTGACTTTGGTTTTCTGTCTTATCCGTGTGTTTGTTTTCTTGTCCTTAAGTGATATACCTAGCATTGCTCTTTCCATCGCGTGTTGAGTGACTTTCACCAGAGTTTCACCATTACACAAGATTATATGCCATATATCAATAAAACTTCCTTTTTTTGTTTATAGACCTTTGAAATATTTTCATCCTATGTCATATTTCTCTCGAAAATATTACCAAGAAGTTAGGTACAAATATTTTCAAAACGTTTTTGGTCCAGCCGGTCCATCATCAGTGAAACATCTTGAGAGTATTTGAAGCTTACTACCAATACAGGTGTAATTACCTTTAGATTACATGAAATTCGTGTTGTAAAATTGTGGTGACACAAGATCGATGTTATAGGATATTACAAGGGAACACACATCTTCTCCGTTCGAAAAAAGGACAACTTAGTCCAACGGTTAAAACCAACCTAATGATTAGATCATGAAGAAAGTCGAATTTATTAGTAGTTATTCAGTTATTGTTTCAGGATGCAACTGATACATACTTAAAACTCTCCAAGTTCTGGATCTGTCTTGACTTGGAAGTATATGAATTTTAGAAGTATTGCTTATATAAAAATTATTCCCCATTAACAGCATGGCTTTGTGAAAGGTCGATCACCCATAACTAACTTACTCTGGTGTGAATGAATAGACTGCCATATTGGAAAGAAAAAACTAACTGTGGATCATATATAGAGTGGAACAAATTTCTAATTGTCTCTTAAGCAGATGGTCCGAATTGTACAAAAACAGGATGTAGGGATTTCAAATTTGGCGGTTGCAATGTTGCCAGATTTACCATTTTTCTGATATTAGTCACTTTGGTTTTTAAAATTCAACACCCTGAACATTATATTATTACTGAAATACAGTACGAGTTCAGCCATATATTATAACAGTTGGTATTTTATCTAGTGACGAAGTTTTGAAATAAATAAAACTTCTCAGTGCCAAATAGTTTTAAAGTAATTCAGTATATATAGAATGCTGTGATTTTGACATTAATTCGTAAAACTAACAATAGCTTACCGCTTACTGAAAAGTTTTGTAAACTGAATTATATTAATAACTAAAGCTGACAGTTGTTTTATGTGTTTTTAAAAGCTCTACAATGAAGAGGGTTTTTAATGAAAAAAAAACGAATCACTGTTTTAATGATGAGCTACGGCGATAGAAAAATTTTTTATCGGGAAGTACCTAGCTAATTTATTCAACGATACTTTCCTAAATTAGTCTTCTATCAATAAGGCGACGCGACGGTAGAAAAAATTGTAAAGTGCTTTGAGGAGACTGGACGAGTAAAAGATAGCAGTCGAACAGGTAGACCAAAAATTGTTATAAATTACAATAAAACTTTAGATTTGATGCAGAGTTTCATACATACAAGAGCCACATACATTCTAACTTCTCTTCAGTCTTACGTAGGTATATTTCTACAAAATCCAGTTGTTCCAAGAATTAAATGAATTACTACGACCGTAGTAATCTTCCGTAAGGTTTCAGCAAGATGGAGCTCCAGCTAATTTTAGTGTAAATGTTCGGCGTTATTTAGATCGGTCAGACATTTCCCAGACGATGGATTGGTAGATTAGGTAGAAGTGAATGGCCTCCTGGTTCACCCGATTTGAATCCTAAAGATGATTTATATTGGGGATACTTGAAAAGTAGAATTTATAAAACTAAAATTGTTGCAGAGTTAAGGCAAAGAATTGTTAATTTCTGAAGAAACTTGGAGAACCAATTCTTCTTCTGTCAAATTAACAACGGAGGACATTTTGAACACTTGATTAGGTAGACATTAATTTAGGAATTTAGTAAACTTTTAATTATTATATTAAATATGTACAAATTTAGTTGTATATATGTAGTTTGAATAAAAAGATTTATTGAGGCAATTAGGATGAAGGGTTTCTAAGGCTTTTGTTTTATCTTATTGTATAATTTTAAACTGGTGTTAAATTGTAGATTTTAATAAAGGTACAATATACAGGGTATTGTATTTAAAAAACCAAAATGACTAATGATGTCAAAAAAATGGAAGTCTGGCAACCTTACAAACATTGCCAAATTTCAGATCTTCAATTCATATTGCAAAATATGTGTACTAACTCTGGTTTTTGTTTAATTTGGACCATCCATTTAAGAGATAATTAGACGTTTCCAGACTTTTGGCCCACTCTGTATATTTAAGAACACTTTGACATTCGCGGACAAATTTTTTGTTTGACATAAATTTTTTTAACAAATCGAGAATTTTATAATAAAGTTGTCAAACCTGTGTCACCGAAAACACCAGAGTTAAGTGATGTTCCGCAAGGATCTTTTTTGGAACCGCTACTACGACATTTGTATTGAGTAAGTTGGTAACCTTGTATATCATATAAAATCAAAAAAAATCTTTCTATCATGCTTTCAAATCGTGTTGGGTTAGATGTTTCCTCTGAATAAAGATAGTTCAGTGGATAATAAGGATATGGGAAAATATTCTGCGTTTGTCATACTCGAAAGACAGACATTTACTGGACAGTGTGAATTCATATAATGACTTTGGTGTAACCATTACTAAAATGTAAACTGGAGCATGGGTAAACATTACTAAAAAAGCAAATATATTTAACAATAATATCTGTCTGTTTAGATCTTCATAGCGTATAGACAAAAAGCAATATTGGATGAACCCATGCAAAAAATGACCCAGCCATCTAATTTTATTCCGTTACAATTAAATTCTCATTTAACAGTGCATTTGAAGACGCTACTGTTATATGTGCATGACGCTCATATTTCCCGTCACCAAGGCGTGTAATTCTAGCTCAAAGCCTTAAGGCTTGCTCATTTGTATTTGATGTTACGTTGCATTCGAAGTTTGTAGATGTGGTGAAATTAAAACTGAAAAAGACTTTTGTAATCTTCTGTCAGAAAAACCTGACTATCATGCATATTACATCACACAAATGTAGTAAGAAGGAGCATAAAAAGTTTTATATGTTATAGCTTGTAATCTATTCCCCAACATACTCTTATTAAACAAATATATAACTTAGGTACTTAATGTGGCGAATAATTTATGCCGTTTATTTCTTATTGAATTTTTGAGGATTAGCATATACATTCATATAGAAACTTTTACTTACCTTCTCGCCCTTTGGGTGTCACGATGGTAAAGGCGCTGCTACCCGGCGGGCTCGAATTGGGAGAATCGGAGACGTTTACTTCGGGACTCCCGGAATCATCCCTATTAGACCCGTTACTGAAGTCCAACGGCATCGTGGGATGAGTGCTCAGTTCCAAAGTCATCTTCCAAATTATCTACAAGCTAGCAAGTTCTTAAACATCACTAAACTTTGTCCTATGGAGAGGAATGTCACAGTCTGAACTCAAGAAATGTCACTAAGTCCTAGGGAATGTCACTTTGAAAAGGAATGTCCGCGTTTCAGTCACTTTTTTACGGAAACAGTTGCCCTTCAAGCGTGTGAACCCATTATCACCCGACGATGTACTGTCTGAAGCCGAATCTCGCGGACTGAAGTGGATAAAATGGAATAGGTGGCGCGATCGCGAGAGATACGCAGGCGATTGTCGACCGTATCTAGGGTGGCTTTAAGCGAATGGGGCGGGGCGACGGAACGTAGCGCCGCCTACCGCTAGGATGGATTTAATGAATGAAATAGTAAACAGTTTAGCTGGGAATTTTGACATCGTCTATGATTTTGATTAAGGTGAGACGGAAAGAGTTTGCGAAGATGATATAGAAAGGATTAGATACCTATAATGTATGTAATTTTTTACTTAACTAAAAAATTATTCATCCGATATGATCAAACAATTATACAGGACAAGTCAATTGGTAGATAAATCATAAAGTTGGTGAAATATTTTAGGTATAATAATATATAGACCGGGGGTGGCCAAGCTCCATGATAATCCAAGCCATTTTTCAAAATTTGAAATTTTTCGTGAGCCCAAATTAAAAAGTTAAAAAATTAAAGAAATATATATTAAAAAATGTTTTTGCAGAAATTGTATTAATTGAAACATATAAATTTTAAGAAATAAATAAAAGCACAAAATATATATACAGGGTGGTCCTTAAGTAATTGTACAAAAAGAAACAGTAGATTCTACACTTTAAAATATTACCATTGAAGCCAAACTGCTTTAATAAAATGTTGATATTAAAAAAGATACAGGGTGTTAAAGTGCAAAATTAAAATTTTATTTTTTGCTATAACTTTCATATTTGTAAATATTTGTGTATAAAAATTTACAACTAGGTACTTTTAAATATGAGAAATTATATTTTGATGCACACTTTGATGTAACTGATAGAGGGCGCCACTTATGCCACATATGTGGTATAAATTTGCACTTAACTTTTTTGTTCTTTAAGTTACCTGTATTTGGGATAAAAAATATTAAAGATACATTATTTTAACAAAAAAAAGGTATACTTGTTAATAACTTCAAAACTCAACAGTTTTCGAGATAATCGCATTTTAAAAATAAGCTGCATAATTCTAATAGACTAAAACATTAATACTTCTGAATTTTGGTATAAAATACCTTTAATTAAAGTTAATAGTTAACGAAATATTAAATAAAATAAATATATCAGCAGGATAATTAATAATAGGATTTGACAAAATAACAGAATAATAGGATTTTACATCAAACATTTTACGTTTTATGTTAAATTAAAGTCATAATCAAAGCATTTTGTTTAGAAATCAAATTAAGAAATAGTTAAACTAAATAACATAATTTTTTGTCAAAGTAAGTGTTCGATATGTCCACCATTTTCTTTAATTCATTTGTCAATTATTCCATAAAAGATCGTCTCATATTAAATACCATCATTGGTTCTAAAGAAACTGCTAAACTATTTATTTCTTCCCATAGTTGGTTGCGAATATTAATGGGATTCTTATAGACACGTTATTTTAATGCGTTCCATACACCAAAATCAAGCGGATTAAATTCGGGGCTACATGGTGGCTATAATGTATAATGGATGAATATATTATTTTGGATACATATCCAAATCTTATGGTATATTATGAAACTACATCTTATTTGTCGCAGAAGTTAAATAATGTATTAAACTGTGATGTATCTCGTTCATTGGTTACTTATATACATACGGAATAACCTATTGATGACATTACTTATTTATATGATTACGTTGCAGCTTACGAGTAACTATAATTACATTTTAAACAAATGGACTATTATGATTTACTAACGAACTAATATTATGCTAAACTAAATTGCCTGGGTGTTTACTATATTTATAACAATATCGGTTATTAGGACAACGATGATGTTTTTGTAAAAATGCTGAGTCTTTCTGGTTAGATTTGTAGCAAAAGTATTATGAAACAGGACACATATGTGTTATTCAGTACCCGTGCTCTAGTTTCTATTTGTCCTTATAAAAATCGGTAAACAATTTACGTAATGAACAAGTATTCCTTTCGGATTTTTTATGAATTAAATAATTATATCAATATCTCACCACATTGCCAAGGAATATGACTACCACGACCAATCCAACGTTCAGAAAAGTTATATTTAAGTATGTTCTAACTGCCTTCTCTCTAGAATGTGGTGGTGTACCATCTTGCATAAATTACATATTTTGGGTTTTTAGCATTTTACAATAGAGAAAAAGTAATACAACGCCATTATAGAAAGAAGCGATAGCAAAGGGAAATTGTAAACATGATGACGGCCAACGTCTGAATACGGACACGTCACCTAAAGAAGAAGATGAAATATCTTTTCTCCAATAAGACATTTAGCACCCATAACAAAGCATTTTGTGATGTTACATTATCATCTTTGAGTTATTTTAATAAGAATAAATTCTGAATTATGCTTATCTACAGGTATTCAGTGCTTTACCGCACAAATATCAAACTAAGAATTATTGTGCAGTTGACTTATAAAATGCATTTATCTCGAAAACGGTTGAATTTTCAGGTTACTAACAAGTATACCTTTTCTTTGTAAAAATAATGTATCTTTAATATTTTTTAACATAAATAGGGCTAACTTAAAGAGTAAAAAAGTTAATCGCAAATTTATGTCACATATGTGGCATATGTGGCGCCCTCTATTAGTTACATTAAAGTAAGTATAAAATTATAATTTATCCTACTCAAAAGCATCCAACTGTAAATTTGTTTATAAAAATATTTACAAACGTAAAAGTTATAGCGAAAAATAAAATTTTAAATTTCCACTTTAACACCCTGTATCTTTCTTAATATCAACATTTTATTAAAGCAAGTTGACTTAAATCGTAATATTTTAAATTGCAGAATCTACGGTTTCTGTTTGTACAATTACTTAAGGACCACCCTGTATATTAAATCTAAATACTAAAAATTAAACACATTTATTTTACTTATTTTGAAATTTGCTTTATAATTGGTGACAGCACTTCTCAGTAATTCTTTCAGATCCAGGTTAATTAATACTGATCGGTGTTTGGATTTCACGAATTTTAAAACGGAATAGAATGATTCAAATAAGTCCGTTGTTCCGAATATGGAAATAATTCGATAAGCAGCATTTTTAAATCAGGATATTTTGATTCTGGTACAAATTTCCAAAATTTAGTAGTCAACATCAACTTCTATTTAGATTGTAAAGCTTGATCTTCTCGTATCTCCATTAATTCCAATTCTCCAGATGTTTTTTGGCTCATAATTATATTGGAAATGGAAAACTTACCTTGAATTATGTTAATTTCAAATGGACTCCAAAAAAATCAAGACACAATTTCAAATATTTCAAGTCTTTAAATCTATTTTGGAATTCCGTCAAGTTTTTTCTAGTTTTTTTTTATATATAGGTACTCGTTGAGCTTTTCTTGTTTACTATTGGAACTGGAACAATTTTTTTTAATTCGAGGAAAATTACAAAATGTTTAATTTGTAATGTCCTTTTGAAAAAATTATAATTTAGTTAGAGACATAGACTATGAGACGTCAGATGGTATTTTATCTTTCTCTTGCAATTGTAAATTCAGTGTTGGTAAATGTTCCATCACATAAGTCAAAAACAGTGCCTTGTAACCGCTTGTCATCGTTTGATTCTGAATAGGTCATTTCCTTTTCTTTTAGAAATGCAGTTATCGGATCAAACAAATCTACAAATCGATTTAATACGTTGTAGCTAGACATTCGTTTAAAATATGTCGCTTCAAAGAAATAAATGTCGTTTTTAAGTTCTTTGTCCCCTAATTCCTCAAAGAAATTTTTGAATAGTCACTAATTCTTTGAATTTTTGCACGAATGTAATTTACAATGAGTGACACTGTTTTCAAAACATCAGGATATTTTAAATATTTTATAACGAGATGTTGTCAGTGAATTATGCAGTAAATCGGTATGAATTGTGGAATTTGCGAATCATCTCTTAAAAGCGCAATAAGACCGACTTTTTATCCAGCATTGCTGCTGCGCCGGCGCCATCAGTTGCAATGATTAAGTAGAAGAATATTAAGTGGCATATCAAAAGCTTTCATTATGGAATCTAATGCATTAATTTTTCTTTAACAACGAAGTCAGGTGAATACAAAACGCATGAAACCTGATAATTGCCTAGGTTGAATGCAGAAACGAGAAGCTGCTACGTTTGGTCTATATATAAATGAAAGCAAAACAAAATATATGGAGTGAGAACATGAGAATCTGAAGGTAGACAACCATACCTACAAATATGCCTCCACTTTTCCCTACCTAGGCTCAATAATAAATGACAACAACAACATCAGTCAAGAAATACAAGCACGGATTCTTAGCGGTAATAAGTGCTTTTATGCATACAAAGACTTAATGAAAAGTAAGTTACTGAATCGTGAGTCTAAGCTGAGAATCTACAAAACAGTAATTAGACCAGTGGTCACATATGGATGTGAAACGTGGACCCTCTCAACCACTGATGAAAATCAACTGAGAATATTTGAGCGCAAAATACTAAGGAAGATATTTGGACCAACCCAATGCAGCGATAGTTCTTGGAGAATTAAAATGAACCACGACCTGGATGAACTAATGCAGAGCGCAGATATTGTCAGATTTGTAAAATCACAAAGACTAAACTGGCTTGGTCACCTAGAAAGAATGCCAGATAATCGAGCTGTAAAAGTAGTCCAGAGATGGAAGCCCCAAGGAAACAGAACAAGAGGAAGGCCCCGTAAAAGATTAATAGACGACGTAGAGAGGGATCTTAAAACCATGAACATCAGGCAGTGGCGAAGGAAAGTATCCGACAGGGCAGAATGGAAGAACATTGTTAAGCAGGCCAAGACTCACAAAGGGTTGTAGCGCCATTAGAAGAAGAAGAAGAAGAAGAATGCAGTACAGTTCTTCAAAATAATTTTTTAAAGTTATCTTCAAGAAACGTATCAATTGAAGTTAAGCGTCATTCGGTTTTGTGTTCCGAAATGTAGATTTGAGAAACAACTTTGTGAAATGCTGCATTATTGGGATCTAAAACTTAACGTTCAACTTCCAAGTTTTTTCAGTAAACGCTCCCTCTCTATATGGGCGTTTTGCACGAGCAATATTACAGTCAATAATAAAACTGACTCCAACCACATTATGCTAAAGGTCGTCAACATTAACTGCAGTTTATTTAAATTTGAAGCAAAGTTTTCTGATTTTAATTTGGAATTTGGTGGATACTGCTTAAAACTGAGGATGATGGATTGCATAATGTTCATAACGTTCACAGTAACGTAAATTGCTAGCTTTGTAATCTTTTATCGTAAAATTACAAATAGCACATAATAGTTTTCCCTTATTGTCAACAAAAAAGAAATTCTCCTCACACTCATTACTAAAATTTCTATTTTCTTGTTTGTATTTTCTATTTTTTATTTTTGTTCTCTGTCGTCATATTTTTAAAAGACAAAAATAAATAAAAAAATTTAGAAAATACAAGGTATCATATTTTTTTGTCAAATAAAAAATAACAACTTCTTAATTGATCAAATAGTTCATCTATTACAGATAATTACACTAGTGGAATTCTGGAAACTTTACAAAAATTTTAGTTTTGTTATCATCATTCCTCTTTTCAATGTTATTTATAAGTTTATCTATAATTTTATTGCAACGTTTTACCTATGCTTCTACTTAATATTTAACATGTATTTTAAGAGTAAAAACCCTCTAAAAATTTAAAAATAAATAAAACAACAGCCGTTAGGTATTAGTAGATATATTTTTAAAAAATGGTATAATGGTTATTTTCAATAAAATAAGTATTTGGTGGGACAACCTTTGTTTTTTAGAACAGTCTCGATTCGGCGAATCATGGAGTTCACGAGATGAGCCAAATCTACTGGTGTAATAACTCTAAATCATTTTTGAATAATGGCTTCTATCAGTTCTCTCTTTTTACTTGAGTTTCAGCGAAATACTAACACTTTCAGCTCTGACCATAAATTTTCTATTGAATTTAGATCGGGACTATTTCTAGGCTAAGACAGGACAGTAACGTCATGGTTTTTCAACCATTCCATGGAAGTCTTAGCCGTATGACCAGATGCTCCATCCTGCTGGAAGATGCATTGTTGAGCATCCCCTTCAAGCAAATCTCTGATAGTCGGCAGCAGTTTGGCTTCGAGTAGGTATCTCTTCCTGATATGTTTTTGCATTAATATTGCCCTCTATTACTGCTAAACGTCCAACTCCATTAGTGGTCATACAAGCCCATACCATACTTCATAGTGACCGTAGTACACTGGGGCAAAAGGTCTTCCCTGGTCGGCGGCGAACAAACTTCACTCCGTTACTCCCAAAGATCGAGATTCTGGTTTCATCACTCCAAATTACCTTACTCCACTGATTTTCTGTTCACCCTCTCTGTGCCAAAGCCCAATCAATGCGTTTTTGTCTCTGTTTTTTGTTCAGGAACAGCTTCTTTCTAGCAGTTGGTGCTCGCAATTCATTTTCACACAACTTTCTTCTGATAGCGCAGTCCGATATTTGTAAGCCAGTTAATTTGACAATAGCAGATATCTAGAAGGGTAAAGTATAGTTCAATATTAAGGACTTACTTTCCTCTGGTATATCCATAACTGCCCCTTTCACAAAAATCATTTGAATTATAATAATAAAAAAATGACAAATCTTCTAAGTAATTGTAGTAAAATTTCACAACTAACCGCAGTCAAAACGTATTACGAAGTAAGCTCCGATTGCTCTTCAGAATCTTGAAACTTAATGTTTAAACTTCAATTTATGCACTTGCAAACTTCAAAAATAATAATTTTTTAGTTTTTAAATCGCTTACAACTCGAAAACTAAATACTTTAGAGAAAAACTACCAGAGATCGCTTTGGTTTAGATTGACACAAAAAAAATTAAACAAAAATGATTTCCTGAGCAAAAAACGTGATTTTTAAAATTAGTTTAAACAATTTCTGTCCAAAAATTTTGCCCAATACCCTTTAGATTTGTTTGAAGGGGACATTTTTGAATAAGAATCCGCAAGGAAACCGAATCAGAAACATTTTTCCTACGGGAGCGGTCTCACAACATGAACTATGTAAAAATTAAAAATTATGCGTTACCCCTGTCTAAGAATTTATTACTTTATAATTCAACTACTACAAAAATCAAAAAATATCCAGGCCAAACCTCCAAAATGCTCACGTCCAATAACTTCTTGGTGAATCATAAGATTGTACTTTTTTCAGAAAGTGTGTCAAATAAAATCTACAAATAGAAAGGAAGTACTTAAAAATCAATTAGTAGCAAACCAGTTCCGCCTTCTCACTAATAAATTGAAATAATAGTACAATACTTCTTTTGGGCTGAAACTATTAGTACCGCCTTTATTATTGATTTCGATTGTTACTACCAAGTTAGCAGTATAAAACTGACACGCATTTATGATTTTAAACAACTAGTAATCACACTAATGATCCAGAACTGTGTTAGTTGACGGGGAATATAAAGGAACTAAATTAAGGACGATCTATATTAACCATTCACATTAGATCAAACGCCCTAATACGAAAACAGCCTATTCTGGAATCAATAAATGTCTCAAAATTCATAAAACCGGTAAGCAATGATAGAGTGGCATAATAATATAGACTTCTACTAATCTGAACTGATAACTGGCATTGCCTATCACAATAACTGACTGTTAAGGTATTAATGCGATTATTTCTTCGAAATATTCTTCAAACGCATCTTAGTTCATCTCTTGGTGATAAGCACAGGTTTTCTTTGATTCAATCAAAAGTAAATCCTTCGCGAGAAATTCATTTACACTCCCAATATGGGTAAGTCGTCGATCCTTATAGATTGGTTCCGTTAGACCAATTAAATGTCCTTGTAGAAATGCTTCTTAAGCTGTTTTTATCTTTCCATTCCTATAGAATACTCTTCATGAATCCCTGTTTCATCTAAATAATAAATATTTTTGTTTTTTGTCCTATTTTTTTTTTATTAAATATAAGCTTTTATACTAGCGTTCTATTACTTTTTTCTCTATAGTAAAATGCTGAGGAGAGAGTCACGGAACTAGCTCCACGAAAAGGTGTCACCGGTAGCGTCACGAAAAAGCGGTTTCTCACATCGATTTATTACTCTCGATCAATTCGTTTCTAGTCAATATATATTTATTCTAAGCAGATATAAATTAAAAACTGCATGGAAAATTACTAACAAAATACAGACATTAAATGGAAAAGAAAATGAGAGGAATATATGTCAATAAAAGATTCGATTCAAAACGATTGTCAAAATTTAGAAGAGATAAATGTGATCCAATTAATAACAATATTAAATCGTCTGTTACAATTTTTATGACCCTTCTCGATAAGCATTGACTTCCAACCAAATTTTCGTATTTAGTCATTTAAATTTCGTTTATCATCCGTAATAGATTGTAAAACTTTATCTAAAGTTGGTATTTGTTAGTAAAAAAAAGCGAATGGACTATCCTCATGAATGGAATTTTTAAAACAATCATCCAGCTCGATTTTTAATAATTTTGGTCTTCCTGGTTTAAATTTGGGCAATATCAGCCAATTTTTATTCTTTTTATATAGGTATAGTTGATGTTCCATATCCCATTTCTGTATACGACATGTCAACAATCCTGTCAACTATAGATACTAGAAATATTCTGTTGCCAAAAATAAGTGTAGACATTTAGTATAACAATTTTCGTTGCATGATACCTAAGTGATCCATCGTTAATTTTTTGATTGGTCTCTAATCACAAGTTGATTCAATATTCGAAAAAATCACTCACTATTAAGTATCACGAAAATCACTCTATAATAATGTCAAATTTCTTGATTCGCTTACAATTGACGGGACAAAGCTATTCTGCTTCTTCTTTAAGTGCCATCTCTGCGGCGGAGGTCGGCAATCATCATAACTATTCGGACTTTTGAGACGGCTGCTCTGAAAAGTTCATTTGATGTACATCCGTACCACTCTCTTAGGTTGCGCAGCCATGACATTCTACGCCTCCCTATGCTTCTCTTTCCTTGGATCTTTCCCTGCATAATCAGTTGGAGCAAGGTGTATTTCTCTCCATTATATTTAAAATTTCTATTTCTTTATTCATCCTTCTCAGAACCTCTTTGTTTGTGACGTGTTCTGTCAGAGGGTTTTAGACCAATCTGGAATTGTCAGAGGGTTCTATACCAACGCTTCTCTTGACGTACGTATTCTTTGGCCTCCATCGTGGTCCAGAATCGGCATGCCGATTACCGCTCATGTGACGTCAAACGCTGTTTCATCGATACGTAGTAACGCCCCTCCGCCCCCACGGAGCCAAATGCAGTATCTTCGCTGCACGTGGTAACGTCCACTGATGAACATAGGACTGCTGTGCTTGCCGCTAGACATAGACCACCAGCAAATGTACAAACTTACGACGTCTGGCATTTATGTGACATTCGACGTGCGAAGTTTTATGCGTCTTTCGACGTTTTTTTACGATGTTTTATGCGTCGTTTGACTTTTTTATGAGGTTTTATGTGTCGTCCGAGGATGTCTCCGGGATCTCTCCTTACTTATCTACTTTTGGCTCTTCAGAAATATAGTCGTTCACCGAGTAATCAGCAAATTGTTGTATGGCTTGGTGTTGTGCTGGTAATATCTCATTAAAGTCTAAAGCAAAACACTCAAATACGTATTATATATCGAGGAAAAGTAGACTAAACATGTATCTAAGGTATTGTCCGACGTCATTGTCTTTTGAATATAACAAAATTCAAAGCCATAGCCAAAGCCATAGTAGCCAGTCCAACTTTTTCACTTTTTTTTCCACCATGATTGTCAGAAATGAAATCTACATCCTTTTATATTCGCATATGGAAACACTTCACATACAGATGCATGATCGCTTTGGCAAAATCGGCATACACAATCTTGGGACTAAAATTTAGGTTCAATTTGTGACACTCCCGTCTTTAAACAATTTAAGGATGACATATAAATTAGCTAACTTATTTAAAAGCGAAAAGAATGCCAACGGCAAAAAGTGTCCATTTTCGAGTCCCTGAACTGTAAATAGTTGAGTAAAAAAATTTGTGCAGTATTTAAAAAGTTTCATCAACATAAATTGCTTCTAATTTACTTAAAAATGTTAAGTTGGATACACAAGAAAACGCAACAAATTTTTGTACCGGATCATTTTTCAATAAAAAATAGTTCTTTTTGATTGGTTGACACTTTCAGGAAGTTCAATGAGTCATGTACTTCTTGCACTCACTTCGGAATTTTGGGAATAACTTGTTTTCTGCTATTATATATATTTTTTCGCTGTGTATCAACTTCAATGGTTTTTCACACAAATCGTCCATTGCCTTCCACACGCTTCCACTTAACAGCATTAGTTAATTTTTGCGGATTTAACAATGTTTTTGATAAATTTTTATGGCTGTGGTTATCACTACATTTAACTACATTGTTACAAATATTTAGAGTTCTAACAAATAATGCTTTGCAACTTCTTTCTACACACTGCCAACGTTTGATATTATTAGCAAGCATTTTATGAAAGTTATACCTACTTGTAATTGTCAATAACTAGCATAGACTTGCCCTTTATGCTTAACATTTCATTTATTTTAAATTTCTCCGTGATGAACTAAAGACCTTTAAACCGTAATATTCATATTGATAAAATAAATTAATTAAATTAAATAAACACACATTTCCAAAATATACCTCTTGAATAAATATAAATACCTCTTAAATAATTTAACACATCACTTTTAATTTTAACAAACACTCTACACAATACCTACTTTCCTAGTTTAGTTGTTAATATCTTTTCCCCCAAGGAACTTCCCCTCTATTTGTTAAATAGTTAAACAATAAAACCGATGATCACACGTCACCAGTTTACCATAACAGTTTGTACTATGTTTTCTAAAAAATTTAATAATAATCCTTGTATCGGCATGTTAGTAATATTTATTAGTTATTCATTTATTTAATTTCAATTTTACTAGATTGTCTTTTCACTTAAGTTTTACTTTGTGTTTTTAATCAATTTTTAACGTCATATTTAATAATTACACACATACAATATTGGCCTAATTGCTGTATATTCTGTACCAGACAATACCCTAATACGGGTTATTATATTTTTAGCATTTAGTTTACCATGTACCGTTAACTTGAAGATGAATAGCAAATTATAGTATGCGAAACCGGTCGTTGGTGGTAGAATAAGTTGATTGTAAGTTTTATTCCTATTTTTTTTACTTATTTGAAATGGACTTACACAGGCAACATATTCAAGATTTTAATAATATTGAGATATGCACCAGCCCTATTTCTTATCATAAAAGTTCAAGTAGAATACTAATTACCAATCTTTTCTAAAAAATATATCACTTGCAATTTTTGACACGAAAAAACCATATAAAATATTGAACAAAGGAATATGAGCTGTAGCATCATAATACTTTAGTAATAATATCGTTATAAAATTTTAAGTTAGAAGGAGTTTAAGGAATAACTAAGGAGTAACTACAAAGTTTAAGGAATATTTATTAAAAATTGTAGTAATAAAATGTATCTATCAAAGTGCTTGCTTTATGAAGATCTTCTTCTTCTTCAAGTGCCATCTTCGTTCCGAAGGTTGGCGATCATCAGGGCTATACGTATTTTCGAAACTGCTGACCGAAACAATTCGTTGCTGCTACAGCTATACCATTCCCGTAGATTCTTTAGCCAGGAGTTTCGTCTTCTTCCTATGGACCTTTTTCCTGCTATTTTCCCTTGCATAATTATTCGAAGCAGTTCATATCTTTCGCCTCTTGTAATGTGTCCCAAGTATTGCAGTTTTCGTTTTTTGATCGTAAATATGACTTCCTTTTCTTTATTCATTCTTCTCAAGACCTCGACATTTGTGACTCTCTCGGTCCATGATATTCTCAGGATTCTGCGATACATCCACAGTTCAAATGCCTCTAATTTTTTGGTATCAATCTTTTTCAACGTCCATGACTCCATTCCGTAGAACAGCACAGAAAGTACGTAACATCTCATCAGGCGAAGTTTCATTTCAAGGCTCAAATCTCTTCCGCAGAACACTCTCTTCATTTTAGTGAATATGGATCTGGCTTTTTCTATTCTTATTTTGATTTCTGCTGAGCTATCGTTGTCTTCATTTATAAAAGTGCCTAAATATTTGTATTTGCTAACTCGATCGATAATTTCATTGTGTAAATATAAATTTTGAACATTTTGTGTTGATTTCGATATTACCATAAATTTAGTTTTCTTTATGTTCAAAGATAGTCCATATTCTTCGCTGCAGTCTGCTATCTTATTCACCAATGTCTGTAGCTCTTCAAGTGTTTCTGCGATCAGAACGGTGTCGTCGGCAAATCTCAGATTGTTTAATCTAACACCATTTATTTTAATACCTATTTATAAAGATAACATTCTCTATTTACACTGACCCTGGCTATTCAATATTATTTATTGTGTATCTACTAAAGGCATTTTTAAACAATCTTTTCTAAGAAATGTATGACAGGTGCAAATTTATCTGTGACCTTTTTTTGTAGGGTATTAAAATCTGACCGCCGGGGCGAACTAATTTATACCTATTCTAACAAGAGCAGGTAGAAGAAGATATGCTGATAATGTTTACCTAAATAAACTACAAAATAAGAGCTAAAGTTGAAATATCATCATTGTAAGACAAGCACGGCTACTAAAATAGGTATGCATACCAAATTACTTTCGTTTCTGAGAAGTTACTCTATGATACTTTTGAAATATAGTATAGTCCAAGTATTATAACCCTAATCGATTTTCCAATCGTTATAATTCACCCTGTATATGGTTATGGTTTATAACAACATTCACAACCCATTACGAATGTACCTACTATAAACCTTGAATTGAAATATAATATTTGACGTATATTATTCTATGTCCTCCTAATATAACTTTATTTTCCAAATATATTTTATCCTTTATTAATTTTGTTTCTTTAATATATTTATTTGTTGTTAGTAATATCTTTTTAAGTTTGTTTCAGTCCTAAAAAACCTTTGATGTATATGTCTGACATTATTTATCTAATACAGACTAATTTACATAATAATAGTTTTCGCTATATTTTAGCGATGGTTTTCTTTTAAAAATCTAAAATTTTTATACCGATTTTGGACCACTATATTCTCGTCGAACAATTTATACTAAAACTTCTTAATTAACTAGAGGAATAGACCCCGACACATCCTTCGGTCTTCCCGTTTTCTTATCACACGAACCCTCCTTCGCACTAAAGAGAGTCAATTTCCATATCCTTGGGCTCCGTCGGTAATGGGACACTAATTGATCTCTGATTGTCCCGCGACCTTGCCGGCCTCGCTTTCTGTTATTCTTGGACAATATAGTGGGGACAGATTCACTCACTTATTGGCTCAAATCTGGGCACCGCCTCCTTCGACTCTCGCTCGGATACTATTCAGTTTGCGGCCGCGAAAGGTTTAAAGTCCTTTTCACTGTTCCACTGCCTAGTAGTCTATAGCGATAAGGGTTATAGTCCGGGCGTTTACTTATTCATTGTCAGCTGCTCCAAGATGCTCATTATAGAAAGTATTTACTTCATATTACAGGAAAAATAATGGTTACATCGTTTATACGTAAATAAAAAAAGATAATCAGACCATTCAGGTTTAATAAGAAAAATATAAAATTAAAATTATCATTAAATAAAATTTTTTACAAATAATGAATTGGTTGTACATGTGAGTCCATTTCAAACTAGGTAGTAGAAATAAATAATAGACATACAATCTATTTTATTAACTTTATTCTAAAAACTTTCCTCCATTATTTTCGGTGCCTTGCTTTCTCTCTCCAATTTCTCACTTTCTCACGCCTATTTAAGTCTTGCTTTACTACTTCCAACCACTTCTTCTTTGGACGTTCTCTTCTTTTTTCCCCATTTCTCCCTCCTTCAGTATTGTTGTACCATTTCTATTCTCTGACATTCGTATGATGTGACCAAGCCATCTAGGTCTTTGGGCTCGTATTTTTGTCGTAATTTCTGGTTTTCCGTACATCCTCACTATTTCTTTATCTGTTCGCCTTCCTCAAATATCCTCTGCCGTCTTTATTCATCCGAAGATTTTTCGGAGCACCTTTCTTTCCCAGATCTCTACTTTATTTTCTTCCTGCTGGTTCATAATCCACGTTTCACTGGCATACATCACTGTGATACATAATTTGCTTTCAGTAGTGAATTTAATGACCTTATCGCTCTGCTTCCATTCATTAATCTTTTGTCTATCTCTTTTTCTTCTTTTCCCGTGTTCGTTAGGGTTACTCCTAAGTATTCAAATTCTGACACATTTTCAAAACTATAGACAGTCTGTGCTCCTTTCATTTAATATACTTATTTGTTATTATTTGTTATGTCTCCTCTCATTTCCATATATTGCGTTTTTGTTTTGTTTATTACTAATCCGTATCTTTTCACTTCTTCTTCAAATTTCTGGAAAACTTTTTCTAAATGTTTTTTTTTGTTCTCGCTAGTATCACCACATCATTCACATACGCTATGCACTGTTCCCTGCTATTGAAAATAGTCCTGTTTGTGCGATCGTCTTACGATTTATTCTAATACTAGATTGAATAAATTCGTTGATAGCGGATCCCTTTGTTTTAAACCTCTATTTACTGTGAACTGCCTTGAAAAGCTTCCTTCCATTGTTACCCTATTTATCGTGTTCCTAAGCGTCATTCTCACTAGCTTTATAAGCTTTTCTGGTATTTCTAATATTCTTATGGCCTCATATACCATTGTACGATTTAGGGAGTCATATGCTTGTTTAAAATCAATAAATAACATATGCAATCTTAAGTTTTGTTCGTTGCTATTATTTTTATCAATTTTAATATATTTATTTGATCAGTAGTTGTTTTTCCTGGTCTAAAACCTCTCAGGTATTCTCCAATCATTTTGTTGTTATATTTTGTTAATCTTTTCCTAATAATGTTTGCTAGTATTTTATAGACTACTTCTAATAGCGCTATGCCTGTATAGTTTTCTTACTCCGTTTTGTCTCCTTTTTTATAGATAGGACAAATAAGAACGGTATTCCATTGTTTCGGCATTTCTTCCTTTTGCCAAAATATTAGTTTCAAGTGAAATATCCTTTCCTTCAATCTTTCGCCACCTTCCTTAAACATCTCAGCTGGGATACCACTTCCTCCTGCACTTTTGTTCTTTTTTAGGTCTCTTAATATATCTTTAACTTCATTTAAAGTTAGTTCCTCGTCCCTCGACACGTCCCTTCTTCATCTTCTTGCCAATTCTCATTTCCCTCAAGTTCCTCTTGTTGGTCTCTATTTAATAGATTTTCGAAATATTCCTCTTATCTGTTGAATTTTTCTGTTTCACCTAGAAGTAAGCCTTCTTTGTTTCCGCAATACTGTGGATTATTCATTGTAGTTTCTCTGGATTTCTTAACTTCTTGGCAGAAATTCTTTACCTTTTTGTTTATGTAGACTTCTTCTATATTTTTCAATTGCTTTTCTAGCTGCTCTCTTTTCTTTTTTCTGCAAATTCTTTTCATTTCCCTTTTTCTTGTCACATAGTTTTCGATCACATTTTGGGTATTTTCTTTATTTCTTTGTAGTTTTGCCATGTTTCTTCTTGATAAAGCATTCCTACATTCTTCATCGAACCAGTCTTGCCGTCTTTTTATATGCTCTGTTCCTATACACTTTTCCGCTGCTTTTGACATGGCTATCTGTATGGTCTCCCACTCTTCTTCCATATCCTGTTTGATTGGATTCTCTAAGAGAGGACAAAAAAAATTAATAAAAATACACATAAATATCAATATATCTGCTATAAAAAATGAATATAATTTTCTAACAGATCAAAATTATGACATCTAAATTGTAAAACTAAAAATCCAAAAAGATATTTTAGGAATCAAATACGAAAAACTGTTTCTATTTACAAACCGGTAATTTTTCAAAACACCTCTATCTCTCTTTGGGCGTAGGAAATTTCGACACTAAGCAGGTAGCGACTAAAATTTAATGGCAATTTTCGACACCAGCCCCAATTCCCGTTTTTATCTTACAGGTATATTCGACACCAAATAAATATAGCTGCGACATAAATAAAATACCATAATTAATTAATTTATTTATTTTAATAAAAGTAATGTGCATTTTATTTCTTTATAACTGTAATAATATTTAAATATAATACAACTAGTACCTAATTTTTGTACATTTTACCGTTAATATACTTGTATACAATGATTTATTTGCTATTATAGGAATGATAAGATACAGCTTTTATAAAATCTAACCTACGTATTTGTTGGGATCGTAGTTTATCCATCATTTTCTCCAAAAATGCCAATTTAGCCTTAACAGTAGTATCTTTGATTTTTGCTGGTATATGTAAACTATTTATTTTGACATAAGTGTCTACTTGAAATTCTTTTAACTTTTCAATAAAAATAAAAATAGAAGGATGTGTTGAATAAAAAGAAGAATTAAATCTCGAATGAAAGGATTCACAGGCATTTGTGGTCCTCGCAATAGACGGATTCTGATTAGACCATATGTGTGGTGGAAATAGAGCGCTATCGAAAATGTAATTTTCCAGTAAATAATCTGCATATATATCAAGTGTTGCGTTTATAGGTTTATATGACATTAAATCATAAAGAAAGCATTCTTCAACTTCTCCTGGATTTAAATAAGTTAAACCAAACGTATGCCTTAACCATTTTCCAATTTCTGAATTTGTATCCTTATATTCTTGTACCAAACCCAAAGATTGATTTTTTTAAACCAGTTTTGGTGTAAGTGAAAACGGCATCCACTAATTTTTGCATTAGGCCACATATACAATAAAGCACAGTGAATTGCTTTTTCAAAGTCCACAAATATTTCAGTTGGCTCTAATGATAATTGAAATGTTTCAAAAATCTTAGACCTTAATAAAGAAAATAAATTTTTGTATGTCATTGACAATTTGTCCTTTAACAAACAGTATGCTAAAGGAACATAATGTCCATTTTCCAAGCCATGTATAGTAAATAATTGTAGAAAATATTTGGTACTGTATGAAAATGTACCATCCATATACAAAGTTTTTAATTTACACAACAAACGAATATTTGTCTCGCATGAAAATACAATTACATTTAATTCAGGATGATTTAAAAACAAAAAACTTTCATTGCGACAGGTTTTAGGAGAATAATTACTAACCGCGTTATGGACTTCTGTTATGCTTCTTGGTAACGGACCTGGTAACAGTTTACGACGACAGTTGTAAATGTTCTTTCTTATGCTAGCTCTGTCAGAAACCGTCAGCAAATTGGCATCACACTCAGCAATAGCAGTTCTTGTAATTTTGGCAGGCTTTTCCGATATGTCCTCTTGGGCTTTTCTTTTACATGCATTGGTTACCATCTTTACTTCAAGCTTTTTTGGATCGGCTTCATGATTATGTACCAAATCACTTGTCCTGCTTGGGTGCAAATGTCCATCGCCGCTAATTACCTACCTACCTGCTTTACGCCGCGGTGTCGAAATTTCCTATAATAAAATTTGACCCTTCGATTACCCCAGGTAAAAGACAATTTGGTGTCGAAAGTTCGCCCGCCGCTCTCTTTGACTGTCTTTTGAAAATTTTTAATCAAAATTTAATCTGCAAATTGGCAGAGTTTGCTCTTGTTAAAATCCTGCTTCTTCTTTTTCAAAGTTCCTGGGTCGATATTTGCCCAAATGAATTAGTTCTTATCGAAATAAAATAGTGACAATCAAATGTTGCTTACAACTCTCCAAATTGGTGAGCTCTCAAAAAGACATCGACAGCCTCGCCCCAGATAATTTGTTGTATTTCATAAAAAAAACTTACAATGTATTTAAAAATATCTGCTTTGCACTGCTTGGCTCCTACCACAAGAACTTTATGGTTTATGTAATGTTAATCAGTTATTTGGCAAAAAGGTGTATAAATATCATTTGTTGAAATTTGGGCAGAAAATTGATTCGAATTTGATTACTTACAGTTAATGAGACACATTGCCGGTATAATTTATAAATTAAAGACATTCTCCGGGAGATTAGTCGGGTTGTGCTATCGCTTACCCACCCCTTTACCATCAAGAAAATGTAAAAGGAGAAAGTCCGCCGCCGCATAAAACATAAATATCCGTAATGATAGTGCCGTAATCCATGACGTCGTGAATCAGCATGTAATCCTGTGGGAAACGACACCAGTTCCTTTGTCTGTCTCACTCCGTAGCCTAATTGTTAAATTTAATCCTTATTATTGTCTCTAGCGAAGCAAAATATCATCAGAGCTGTCACCACACAATGCGTGTTAATGTATTCTTGCCCATAAACCGTCATAACTGTCTCAGTTAACGCTCGAATTCTTTGGTAATGCTCCGACGACGAGCATATTTCTGAATAATTCCGCATCTCGAATTAGCTTAACAGCAGAAAGATACGCAGGTTCTCATACGAATATATAATCTTGCCACTTCCTACCGCAATTTCATTCTACAGCCCGATGTATCCAGAGGTTCACCGTGTACGATTCTTCATTTATGGCATTATCTTATCATGTGCAAAATTATTGTCAACCAGATGTTAAAATCTACCTCCCGCTGTCATTTTATCTTATTGAATATATGACGATACTTTGGATAAAGGTAACATGATTTGTTTCTATAAAATTACAAAACATATCTTCTGAAACTGTTTTCACACAAATAATAAAATGGACAATTATAAACTAAGTAATTTTATAGATATATAATAGAATAACATATTCAGTATCAAAATATTAGACTCAGTAAATTATACAACTTCTTCTTAGAGTGCCATATCCTTACGGAACGTCGGCGACTACCATGCTTATAATATTTTTATACTGATCTCGGTCTTGCGCTACGTGTAGCAATTGGTCCGCTGTCAAACCTGTCCACTGCCGCAAATTCCTCAACCAAGAGAGTTTCTTCCGTCCTATCCATTTCTTTCCTTCGATTTTACCGTTGAGAATTAGCCGAAGGAACTCATATCTTGGTCCTCTGATTATATGTCCAAGATATTCTAGTTTATGCCTCTTAATAATATTTAATAGAGTTCGTTAATGTCCCATTCTTCGAAGAACTTCTTCGTTTCTGGTTCTGCTAGTCCATGGAATTTTTAGTATCCTTCGATACAACCACATCTCAAACGCCTCGATTTTATTCATGATATCGGCGTTTAAAGTCCAAGTTTCACATCCATACAAAAGTACAGACCACACGTAACATCTTGTTAACTTTTCACGGATTTCCAAATTTAATGAGTTATTGGATAATAGAGGCTTGAATTTTTGAAATGAGTTTCTTGCCTGTTCAATTCTACATCGAATTTCGAAGGATGGATCTAGATTTTGGGTAATCCAACATCCAAGGTATTTGAATCTCTGAACTCTCTGCAGCGGTTGTTGGTTTAATATCAGTTGGGTTGCGCCGATATCCACTTTACTGGTCACCATGTATTTAGTTTTATCGATATTTATCGAGAGTCCCCAATTTGTGCATTCCATGTCAACTCTATTGATTAGCTCCTGCAGATCGTCGATGTTTTCAGCTAGAATCACAGTATCGTCGGCGTACCGTATATTGTTAATTATTTCTCCTCCTATGATAATTCCTTTTTGATCTTTTAAAGCTTCCCTAAATAGATTCTCAGAATACACGTTAAAGAGGGTGGGAGATAGTATACAGCCTTGTCTTACGCCTCGTTCAATACTGATTGGCTTTGATTCTCTGTTGTTGGTATTAATAATGGCTGTTTGGTTCCAGTAAAGTTTGGCAATAAGTTTGATATCTTTCTCATCTAGTTGGATGCTCTGCAAGGCGCTAATTAGTCTGGTATGCTGAACGCGATCAAATGCCTTTTCAAAATCAATGACGCACATATATACGGGTTTTCTTACCTCCCAACATCGTTGAAGGAGTGTTTGCATAGAAAATAGTGCTTCTCGAGTTCCAAGGCATCTCCGGAACCCGAATTGCTCTTGACTAATAATTTCTTCGCACTTGTTGTTAATTCGATTTAGAAGAATATGCAACGGCAGTATTTTAACGGCATGGCTCATTAAACTAATGAGTCTACAGTCGCTACATTTCTTAACGTTTGGTTTCTTAGGTAGAGGAATAAAGATCGATTTTAACCAGTCCGATGGAATTTCACTGGTATCATATATTTGATTGAAAAGTACAGTGAGTTCTTTTATATTGTCATTTGAGAGTAATTTTAGCCATTCGCTGTATATTTGATCTGATCCACTGGCTTTGTTGTTTTTGGCTTGGTGTATGGCTTTTTCCACTTCAGCTTTTAAGATTGATGGTCCTGTATTTGCACTTAAGTTAGGTAGTGATCCTCGATCATCCTTAAATAATGCTTTAATGTAGTTTTCCCATTCCTCCATTACTTCGTCTTCTAGGGATAGTGCATGACCTTCATTATTCGTTAATGTTATGGGTGTATTTCTTTTGTGTACTGTAACTTCTTTTATTTTCTTATGTGTGTTAAATTCGTCATGTTTTCGTTGCAATTCTTCTAGTTCCTCACATTTTGCTTGCATCCATAACTCTTTGGCTTCCCTGATTTTTCTTCGAATCAGATTATGCTTTCGTTTATACTATTAGTTTATACCAGGATTTATAATCTTTGATAATCAATATCGATCAGACAATGAAATTTCTTTTAGTACTAACAGTTCTAATGAGTTCCTATTAGCCTTTCTTATTGTTATATTTGCTATAGCGAAATTACAGTCACGAAGCATGAACAAGTGAACACGAATAGGGTAGTACTGGTTCACCGTTTCAAATCTACTGAGGTCTGTTAAGGCTATGGCGAAACCGTAAAACTGCTTGGTTTTTGTTTTGACCTCCAGCTCCATCAGAGAAAATGTGAAAACGTTTCACTTCCTCAGATACATATGTTTTACTGTAATTTATTATGAAGGAATTCACCTCGTTAGGGCTCTTTTTGCCTATTCCTTCGTGATATAAGTAGAAGTAGCTTTTACCGGTTTTAAGGAAGAGCGTAGGCGCAAAATTTCGGGCCAATGTTTTTAAATGCACTCATTTTGTTCGAATTCTGAATAAACTAATAAGTATTTTTAAAAAATTTAAACGCAGAATGAAATAATACATTATTACTGAGGGCCGAAAGTCCCTGAAAACTTCTATACTGTTTATTTTAATAAGTTACAGGGGTGAAAAAGAAGAGAAAATTTACTGTGATTTCTAATTTCAAATATCTCATTCAAAAAAACTTTTTGTTTATTCTAAGGGACTTTCGGCCCTCGGTAATAATGTAATCTAGCATTCTGCGTTTAAATTTTTCAAAAACATTTGTTGGTTTTCTCAGGATTCGAAAAAATTAATGCATTTAAAAAGCATTGGCCCGAAATTTTGCGCCTACGCTCTTACACATTGACTGTCAGTTGAATCAGGTAAAATGTATGTTGAATAAGTGTCACTGGTAGAAATAGATTTTGCATATAGTTTATGCATATTTCTCCTACTGATGGATCCATTTTGGTAAGGGCCTCTTACTGATTCATTTTAGCAAAATTTTTTGATCGACGTACATGCACCATGTTTTCAGCTATTGCTACCCTCTTAGCATTATCATTCAAATATTGGGATTTTTTAGGTCTCGTTCTTCGCATTTGCTGCAGGTATCAATCTGAGGCCGATAGGCCTACCGGCCTCATATTGACACCTGCTTGACACGACTGCTTGAATTCAATGAATTTGAATTTGTATCAGCCCGAGTGTCTGATGAATCAGGGATGTTGAAATGAGTCATAACACTCTATCGATATCGATTCGAGCACGGGAAGTTTAACGAATATGTCCTCATAGACCATTTAATTCAACAAAGCGATAGCAGCTTTTGCTAAAAGATTTAATCTTTTACACATTTCGTATAGCCCAGAGGACAAAAAACGATATTATCGAATCGTTTTCGTTCATGGCCACCAAAGCAGGTGGCATCCCTGTACGCTAACCACTGCGGTGATCAATTTTTAGGAGACACTACTACCCTGATCACTAACCAATGCATTACTGGTACTGATGGTACATTTATACCGTCGATGGTGACGTGGTTTGGATAGAGGTTGGCGTGGGGGTTAGCGTAGAATTGGCGCGGGGGCTGACGCGAAGATTTCTGACAGTAGGATTTTTATTGACGGGTGGAGCGGACGACAATTAGGCCTTTTTTCATTTTCTAGGGCTTCTCGGATAATTCTTGGTTTATATGTAGAAGCGGATGAGGGCTATGGTTCTGGAGTTTTCAATATGGTTTTGACCTAGAGCTGAAATTGAGTCGAAATTGTGAACAGAAATAGAATGTTCATAAATCCTATATTGGATTCCACGATTTGGAGACTGAGACCTCGGATGCCCTGAAGAAGAGATCGAAGAGGATGTCGAAAGCTCGGCGCAGTGATAATCGACGCGGTTCAACCTGGAAGACTGTTGAGTTTAATATTAATTCCTGTAATAGTATTAACCTTAGCTCTAGGTTTAATAAATATATATATATATATATATATATATATATATATATATATATATATATATATATGTGTATATATATATATATATATACACATATACGTGTATAGATCAAACAAAATAATCTATAAATTTATAATCCATTTAATAAAAATTTCTAAATAAGTGAAGTACATCACGTGATATTTTATATGATAACTAATATCAATACAGATTACGCACCGATAAACATTATAGCATCAAAATCTTGCTCCGTTTTTAAAACATAAACACAATGGCGTACAAAAACTGGATATATGTAAAATATGTATGATTATTTGGAATTAAATCTATGCATCAAATTGTTTCTTTTCAAGATGCAATTCATTCGACAAAAATAGGTGCAATAGAACAAGACAAAAATTACGAAGCACGTAAAAAAGAATCCCCCCATCAATATTCATACAGATATTCAATACAATTCGATATTAGACTAGTAAGTTTCAATGAAAGCATGTTTTTTTCTGATGTCGTATACTTTGGGCGTCATAGTAAGCCTCAAGATAATTTGATACGCTCTCAGGCTGGAAGCTATCTTTAACTCGTTGAAATTGTCTGATCCAGAATCTTAGGATTATGATACAGTTACTACTAAATCTTAAAATCATTTTGTACATAGAATAAATGTCAATTTATGAACGTTATCTGTTCCTTACTCTCTATCAACTAGAAGGGAAGATTTTGGAGACTAAATTGTAAAAAATAGACTGGAGTTTAAATGCAGAAGAACGTTTGTTTGGGCAGTCAAGGATATCAGTCAATTTTCAAACCCTACCATGAAAAAGACTACTTGGTATGGTTAATTATCTGAGTAAATTGGGTTTCTAATTTATACTGGAGTGATATTGCCCATGCTTATACGAGCTGCTACGTTTTGATGTTTAATGGATGTGAGATACTATCTAAAAGCAGTTAAAGCACTATACAAAGAAAACAAAGTAGCTATTAAATGTGGAAATTCCGTCCCCTACTCTGTTTAAAATATTCTTGGAAAAGACACTCAAACCATGGAGGAGAAAGTGCGAAGGAATGGGCATACCAGTAAGAGACGAATACCTATACACCTTAAGTTTTGCCGACGATCAAGTAGTCATCGCACAAGATGAAGAAGATCTCAGCTTTATGCTCAGAAAACTAGAAGAAGAATATAAAAACAACGGAATGGAAATAAACTTAGAGAAAACCGAATAAATAACAACAGAAAACTAGGATATGAGAAACCTAGAGATAGACGAGGGAAGACAAATAAATGGAACAGATAAATTCAAGTATTTAGGAACCATAATATCGAACCAGGGAACAACAGAAGAAGATATAAACAACAGACTGAGACAAACAAGAAACTGTATAAGACAACTAAACTCAGTGTTGTGGGATAAGAACATTACGATAAAGACAAAAAAGAGAATATATAACACCCTGACAAGAAGTATCCTGACATATGGGTCCGAAAACTGGACAATAAACAAGAGAAATAGAGGTAGAATAAGAGCAGTAGAAATGAAGTTCCTGAGGAGAAGCTGTAGACTTACAAATAGAGACAGAATTGAAAACGCAGAGATTAAGCGGAGAATGGGAGTGCAATCAGATATAATCGATCATATAGAGGAGAAGAGACTATCCTGGTACGGCCACGTCAGAAGAGCGGACAGAGGACGCTGAATAAACAAAATCACAGAATGGAGCCCGATTGGAAGAAGAAAGAGAGGAAGACCCCGAAGGTCATTCAGAGATGAAATCGATGAGGCTATGGAGAAAAGAACCCTGCGAGATGGAGACTGGAATGACAGGGAAAATTGGAGAAAACGGTTGAGTGAAGGAAGACAGTGAAAACTGTGGAAATCCTTAGTAGTAGTAGTAGATACTATCTTTGAAAGGCTTTAAGATGAAGCCTTTCAAAAACTAAAAGATCTCATTAGTACGTCAGTTTTAGCACTGTATGACACCTCGAAAAAGAACTTGCTCTGTGTAGATAGTTCTTCATATGGGTTAGTTACTGCTCGTCTTCAGAAACAGGAAGATGGTGAAACCAAGCCGGTGGCAAATGGATCAATAATAGTGAGTTATACTAAACGCTATGCCCAAATTGAAAAATAATCTTTAGGTATATGTTGGGTATGTGATAAGTTCTCAATTACTGACAAAGCAAAATTAGTTGAAACAAACCACAAACCGTGGGATGCTATTTTTGGGCCAAAAATATAGATTTTTTTAATCAACGCCTACATATAAATGAAACTAAAACGTGTGAGACATTTCTATGATATTAAGTATACTCCTAGTACAAGATGATAATGAAGGAGAGCTTTGTAATGAAATAATGTATGTGCAGTCAGTAATAAGCAACTTTCCATCTATAGATCACAGATTAGATGAAATTGTTGAAGGGCAACATGAGCATTCTGTATGATGTGAAATTTAAAAATACTGTCAAGCAAACTGACCATCTAGACTCAAGATGTCCCAATAATGTCTTCCATACTGGGAAACATAGACAACTGATTTGTCTGTAAGACGAAATTCTAATGTATGATAGTAGAGCATACATACTTTCAATCCGATGTTTTTAAAATATTACATGAAAGTAATCAAGGTATATACAGAAGAAATAGAAAGTTTTTCTACCCATTACCCAATGTCAAGGAAAAACTTCCTGAAACTAAGACAAAATTAGAGAAATTTTAGAAACAAATGAACCGACATCACAACCATGTCTCCCTGAAAACTGCTCTACGCCAGTCATATAACTGAGAAAAAGGGCTCCTGATAGACTAAATTTTTCATGGGGAGGAAATGTATAAGTATTTGCCTACTTATTGGAAGCCTGCATAAGGAGTTCCATGAAAACGCGGTTGGTAGAATTAATTGTCTTCACTTACTGTCGATTGTCTAAGATGTCACGTAAAAAATAAAATAATAAATAAATAAGTTTATATACAGCCACTTTATTTCTTTTGTTATTCTGTTATCTCTTTGGGCTTAGAGGTACATTATGTACCAAACTAAGATTTTGGCAAGAATACATAATGAAACTATTCGACGATGATAGAATTATACAAGAAGAACCACAGGAACACATAGGACCGAAAATAATAATGTGTGAATTAGAACAGGCAATTGGAAATGCGAAGACCGCAAAATCAGTAGACCCAGATCAGGATCCCACTGAGCTAATTAAATGCATTGACGAAGAAACACTGCATAAACTTTTAGATCTATTCAACAAAGTATATACAACAGGAGTAATACCCGAAAATTGGTTGCTGTCCACGTTGGTAACACTACCAAAGTCGGTACATGCGACAGAATGCTCCCAATACAGAACACAAAACATACCGTTTGGATTGAGAATAAGACTAGGAATGAGAGAGCCTCTGTTCGTTTTTAAAGTTCTCGCGCAAAGACGACTAGATATGAACCAGGACCTCTATGTCTGCTTTATAGATTATCAAAAGGCTTTTGATAGAGTACGACATCAGAAACTCATAACGCTGTTAAAAGAAAAGAATGTGAATTCTGTTACGATAAATTCTGACCTAAAACCGTAAACATATTTATTACTAATATTTTTATTCATTCACATATTTTCTAGGTAATACCTACCTGACACACGATGGGTCCCCCTCCGCTATAAAAACAACAATCGAACTTTCTGGAGACGAGCCGATGTAAAAATACCAGTTTTGAGACCGTTCGCCGCTCTGTCTAGTCGAGAAGGCCATCGACTTTTCTAGTCTAACGGTATTGGGTATAAACAGGACCTTTTTGGAGAAAACAGTCAGAAAAGAAGATCGCGATGCGTTTCAAATGTAATGTTCGTATAGATAAATTATGTAATTATTAATCAAATAAATTGTTGTACAGTGGTTTAATAAATTGATATAAATTATCGTGTTTTAGTAAATTAAAATAAGAACAATAAATTAGAATTAATAAAGATTTAACAATTCTTTTCTCGAGGGAAGAAAACAAGTAGAAAGAGTGAATAACCAAAAATATCTAAGAACCTGGGTAAATGAAAAAAATAACCAAGGTAGAGAAATAAGGACACACATTGAAATTGCAAGACAAGCATTTATAAAAATGAAAACAATGTTTTCATTTTTCAACAAATTATTCAATCCTTTAGCTTCTTTGTTATGAGAAAACCAGTACGAAATGATCTGCTTCTAATTTTTCTCGTGTTGAATCACTTTCCCCCTTTGTTTAACTTATTGCCTTGCTACTGTGTCAAATTTGTATTAGATTCATTTACCAGATATTTTCATCTTCGTGCATTCATCGTACATTCCATGTTCCCGACAGAAAATATCTATAGGTACACCACTGCTGGCGGTCATCATAACACACCAAATTTACTGAAACAATATTTATAACACGGATTTAGCAAACCCATCACTGATAAATAATGATTTAAAAATCATAAACGTTTCAAAGTATTACGTATCTATAAATCTACATTTCCAAACGAACCTTATCAAAATCCAGTAGATGATTTATTCCTTTGATGAATTTATTAATACCACATACAATAAAATCATAAACCTAAATCGAAATGAAAAGATCGGCAGGCGATTATGTCGTCATCAGAATAGATTTGAGATTAAAATTCCATCTGAATACAATAAGTCGTAAAAAACTTTGTATTTGTTACAAATAACAAAATTTTTGTCCGATGATTTGATAAATTGTTTTAGGGGGCAATAAAAATTATTTACACTTTACACTTACACGTCTAGTGTAACTTTTACCAGAACCTTAAATTGGAACTTGCATATCAACAAACTACAACATTCTTTTCAATCTAGGTTAAATATACTCAAAATTCTGTCTAATAAAGTTTTAGGCGCAGATACTAAAATATTAATAAACTTATATAAACCACTCATTACGAGTAAACTAGATTAAGATTGCATTTGTTATAACGCCGCAAGCAAAACTACCTTAAAAAAGCTAAACAGTATTCAATCTACAGCTTTGAGATTGGCACTTAATGCATTTAGTACTAGTTCCACTAGTAGTCTACAAGTTCTAGCTAAAGAGCCACATATAAACATAAGGCGACAACAATTATCACTAAACTACATTACTAAAATTTCAATTCAAAAACAACATCATCTTTTCTTTCAAATTTTCCAACCTGGCATCCTCTCTTTTAAAAAGACCACAAACTGTATACCTCTAATAGAAAGAATAAAAGTCACAAATTTTAACATGGATCAACTTAGTCTATTGCTATATACAAATGCAATCTCTTCTCCATGGACAACCCGCCTACTGACCATTGACCTAACACTAAGAAAGTATCCCAAATCAAATACATACGTCTCGATAATTAAACATCTTTTTGCAGAAATCATATCTTATTACCCCAACTACTTACAAATCTTTACTGACGCCTCTAAAACCCCAGATGGACATGCTGCTGCTTACTATTCTTCTTCTTCTTCTTTATATAGACATGACTGTCTGGTTTTCAATGTGCCTCCAGTAAGTTGTCGTTCCATCGTTTTCGTGGTCTTCCTACTGATGGTCTTTCTATTGGGAAACCGTCTCTTGCCGTCTTTACTACTCTATTTGTTGTCATTCGGCTTATATGATCGTTCCATTCTACTCTTCTATTTCTTACCCAGTTCTTGATGTTCTCCACCTTGCATCTACGTCGTATATTACCATCAATGTTTCTAAGTGTTTTTATCTCTGCTGTTTCTAACATCCTTTTTGTCCTCTCTGTGTCAGGTCTTGTTTCTGCCCCGTATGTCATTATTGGTCTGATGACTGTTTTGTAAATTCTGCCTTTCGTTTTTTTCGCAATATTTTTATTTCTCCATATTGTTTCATTAAGGCAGACTGCGGCTCTGTTTGCTCTATTTACTTGGTCTTCCACTTCAGTTTCGAGCTTTCCGTAGCTAATCTGCTATGCAGACGACGCAATACTACTCTCTCAAAATAAAGATGATTTACATTTTTCTCCCAATTAGTATTCTTTTTTAGTTCTTACTTTTTTTATTATTTCATCCATAAGTAGGTTGAACAATAGAGGACTCAGGGAATCTCCCTATCTTATCCCATTGCCAGCTTCAATAGGGTCGGTTAGTTCTTCTTCTACTTTTACTTTTATTGTGTTGTTTTGGTAGATATTTTCGATCGTTTTGATTATTCCTAGAGGTATCTCTCTTGCGTAAAGTAAGTGGATAACGTCTTTTAATGTAACCCGGTCAAATGCCTTCGTAAGGTCCACTAAACATAGATATGCCGGTTTAATGTATTTTAATGATTTCTCTTGCTTGCTATTCTGATGAAGAAAACTCGTACATCGTACACTTACCTTCAAATTGTAGTATACTCACAGGCGAGTTCACAGCTATATTAAAAGCCTTTTTTTCAAAACGAGTAATACAATGAAGTATTATTAATTACAGATTGTATGTATTAATCATTACAGATTTACTTAATGCGTTATTGAAATTAAAGCAAATTTATACAACAAATTCTATTATACAAGCAATAAAAAATGAATTAAAAATACTTCATTCCATGGGAAATGACACAGCTTTCATTTGGGTAAATATGGAGGTGTTACTAACAGACTCAATATTGTACATTCTGTGCTTGTGGATCACCGCTCACAGAAATTACGAAGACTTTAAATATATTATTTGAAAACTAGGTATTAGAAGAATTTAAGAAATGGGGTCTGGGGGTTTAAATAAAAAAGATAAATTACCTCAAGAGTATTTGAGGAGGTCAACAGAACTTAATATTAGAAAGAGATCAATAAATAAAATCCTATAAACCTATAAATACCGGGGAGAAAAAATTTCAAATGATGGAAAAGTAGACAACGCAATTAAGTAAAGAAACATAACGAGAAGGAACCGCATATCTCTATTGAACTTTCTGCAAATGTCTGTAGAAGTTTCCACTGAGGTTTTATTAGGACATTACTGAATGATGTGTCAAATTTAGGTCGAAATGCTACAGTTTTTAAAAATACTCTATGAATAGAAGGGGGAAATGTTCAAAGCAATGAAAGAGCTAGGAATACCAAATCAGTTGATAAATTTTAGCAAAACTAACTCCAGAAAAAGTAAAGTGTGGAGTATTCAAGGGGAACTCTCTGAACCTTTTACAACAAATAACGGGCTGCACCAGGGAGACCCTCTCTCCTGTATACGGTTTAATCTGGCTCTGGAAAAAGTAATACGTATGTCACAAATCACAACCACTGGTTCAATATATAATGAATCAGTGCAAATCCTTGCATATGCTGATGATATTAATATTGTTGGGAGAACGAAAAACGCTGTAAGAAAGGCGTATGTAGCATTGAAAAAATCAGCTACAAAAATGAGTTTAATAATAAACACCAATAAAACGAAGTATATGAAAATAAACACACAACCACAAATCCTACGACCACTTGTTATAGAAAACGATGTCATCTCACGAAGCAGTTAACACTGACAATAATACTACCGCAGAGATAAACCGCAGAATTTGCGCGGCCAACAGATATTATTTTTGGCTCAATCTCCTCATTAAATCCACAACTATATCCAGAAATACAAAAATAAAACTTCACAAAACAATAATACGCCCAGTCCTAACATATGGTTCAGAGACCTGGACTCTAACAAAAAGTAATGAAAACATGTTAGGATGTTTCGAAAGAAAAGTACTAAGGCGAATCTATGAAGCAGCGAATGACAATGGAGTGTGGAGAAGACGATACAACTTCGAACTTTATAGAATATACCAGGAACCAGATATCGTAAAACATATTAAGATATGACATTTGAGATGAATGGGGCATGTAATGCGGTTGGAGCAAAATGACCCAGCTAGAAAAACGCTCCTTGATAGACCCATTGGTCAGAGAAGAAGAGGAAGACCCAGAACAAGGTTCCTTGATAACATCGATGAAGACATGAGAAATATGGGAATGCATGCTTGGCGGAAGAAGGTGATGGATAGGGACGACTGGAATTTCTTGAGGAGGCTAGGACCTACACAGGGTTGTAAAGCCAGCATGATAGTCAGTGGTTTGATCATCTGTCAGATCGTTTAAGTATTGGTTTATTGATTAATTTTTGATTATATTTTTCTTTTTAACTTTTGGGTGAGGTTGTTTAATACATTCTTATTTTCTGTAATTCTGTCTTTTGCCATGTTTTCCTGGCTTTTCTTTGTCTTTGCACCAGTTTTCGAGTTTCCTTGCTCATTAGTTTTAATTCGTACATTTAAGTCAATTCTGTCACTTAACTAATAAGCTAGCTCAGTCCGTTCTGTTATTTTTTTAAGATAGTGTTATTTTCTGTTTGTATAATATAGTCACTGATTGTTAGCAGTATTAGAGAGTGATCAGAACTGGAACCATCAGCTTCTTCTATTTTCATATAATTTGTTTCAACGTTTCTCGAAATAAGAAAGTCAATCACGTCGGGTGTGTTTTTTATCAGTGGACCAATATGTGGGTTTTCTAGTTGAGTGCCATTTTCCATTTATATTTTCATTGATGTACCTATGCAATTCTCTACCCTTTGTATTTGTTAACCTAGAATTCCATATGATGTTTTTCATTAAAGTCTTGGCATATAATTTTGGTGGAAAATATGCAGCTGCTATTATTGCATTATATTTTTTTGTTTTGCTATACTTATACTAACTGCCTGGATGGCTTCAGTCTCTGGCTACTTTCTCTTTCAAAGAGAATTAGATAATTTTGTATTATTACTTCTGCTCCTCCACTAGCTGTCTTTCTAGGGTGAAGGCTTGATATAGTTAATATTTTCTCAGTTTGATGTATATTTATTTTGTAAAGAGCCCCTCTGATATTAAACATATTATATTGATTTTTTGATTGTTCAAGATGAACAGTATCTCCTGTTAATGTTGTAAGATGCCATTTGCTTTCCAATGTAATAGTCTTAACACTTTCGCCATTTTATCTTGTATTAATTTCTATGCTATTTAGTCTTTTAATCAATAAGATTTTGATAACTACAAGATTATACAATTGCACACCCACACAATCTGTACATCCATTCCTATTCATTGTCTTACAACTGTCACCTTCCAAAACAAAACATAAAATCTCAATAAATAACACACATTTTATAAATATATCTCCAGAATAAACTTAAATAACTTTAAAGAAATTAATGGTATAGAACATTACTTTCATAAAACAAACAATACATTCCACCTATCTCTACTTCATTGGATAAAATCTGTCTCCTCAAGAACTTCCCCGTTTACTGTTAAACAATTACAATAGTTGACCTGAGTTCTCCAATCAACAATCCAAGATAGTTTGAACCATGTTCTTTCAACCATCAATTAATAGAGTACCGGCATGTAAGTAATGTTTATTTATTGGTTTATTTATTAATTCATTACAGTTTAATAGACTATGTTACCAATTTGTGGGTCTTACCTTGTCTGCTTAAACATTTTATTCATTTATAAAACCACAGACATGTAATATTGGCATAATTACTGTAATTTATATAATTTATATCACCTACCTATGTTTTTATCTTTATTAGACAACACCCTAATATGGGATTATTATTTTCAGCATTTTAACTTTGTATCGTGACCTGAAGATGCTTTGCATATTATAGAAAGCGAAACCGGTCGTCCGATTAGTTAAATTAAATTGATTGTGAGTAAGTCTAACTTATTATTTCTTTTAGTTTTTAATAAATTTAAAATCTAAAATAGACTTAGAGGGAGAATACTAGATCGAGGATTGATTTTGCCTCTGCCTGATAAAGTCCAAATATAGGCCGACATATAATGCCTGTTATAATGTCAACGAGGAACAGACTTTTATAAAAAGAAAGATTTTTACAAAAATTTGCTCTAGAGATATACGTATTTTCAACTAGTTTAGTGACTCTTTTCTGTCGTGTAAATTAGATGGCATTTGGTAGCATGCTGACTCCGTAAAGCGGGAAATTTTGTTAAGGTTCTTTCTTTTGTTTTACTGAGTTTGTCTTTGATTCTGCACTTCCTGATAATACTCAAATATGTAAAATGTCGTATAAATAGAGAGCAGACTGTTAGAAGGAAAACTATTTTAATGTAGTTAAGACACAATGTAGATGTAACAAGTTGAACTTGTATTGCAGGGGTAAGCAGTATATCAATATTTAATTAGTTTATTTTTATAATAGAAAGTTTTTAAATTTGTTATAATACAAAATACAATAAAAGATTTAAAAACTATTTATATATGTATTTTATCTCTATTTATTTATCGGTTTTAGTATTGACAAACTCCAAACCATACTTCTCTCCGTTTCTAGCCAAACACTCAAGAATCTTCTTTCCAGTTTGACATTCAGGAAACTGTTTATAATCTAACTCCTTTTCACAAACCTTCCCCAGCTCATTTAACTTCGCTATCTTGGCTTCATCGCCTTTCATTGCCGGTGTAAGAGAACTCACCATTCCAGACCTAATAAACTTTCCATTTTCCATGATACCCGCTCCTTCGAATAGACAGTCCATGAGACAAAGACCTGTTTTAGTAGTGGGGATTTTTCTGTCTCTCAGAGTTTCGAAATCCTCCTTGGTTGCGCCGGATTTAGAGCGACAGTTCCCGAGTAACGACTTTGTAGTTTGCCGGAATTTTTCTCCGATAAATGAGGCTTCTATGGAGTTGTCCATGATAAAAAGCAGAAGCAAAGCTGCAAATAAAGAAACCTCTTATTATATAAATGCAAAATTATATAATACTAATAATATAAGTCAGTTAAAATATATACTAGGCATCAAATAAATAGCTAGAACCCCAGAAGATGATAAAGTAGAACAAGAACTGATTGTTAAAGTAAAAAATGAAGTTAATAATATGCAGTAACCATATGACTAAATTTAAAAGCATAATTATATTGCCATGTTATGGTTTAATAGACCATAAAAATCATTAATTAACATAAAAAGTAAATTAACTAGAACTACATCATCTCAAAAAAGTATCTCAATTTCATCTCATACCAAATAAAAAAAATGTTGTCATTCTAAATCTGGGTAACACAATTTTTCTGCAACTGCTAAATGTTATTGTAATTTCGAGTTACTTTCAGACTATCAGATAAGTATAGGTATATACAAATTATCAATGATCAACATAGTGTATTTTCCATTCTTCTTGTTCTAACAGACTAATTGTACAAAATAAAAATATATGCAAATGTTATATACAAAACTTAAAAAAATTAAATCATATATATATATATATATATATATATATATATATATATATATATATATATATATATATATATATATATATATATATATATATTGTCATACTTTTTCTTTCCCAACCAAAGAAAAATAAATAAAATATCCATCGGAATAAAATTTTAAGAAATCATTATAAACAAAAATGTATATATTAATTTAAGATAAGATTTAGTGTAGATAAGAATAGAAATTTGTGTTTCCGTTGCAAACAAAATTATCAAAAAACCTTTGTTTAGAATTAGAAGACATTTTACCTGCAAGTTAATAATCTTTTCATTGTTTGTATAGTCGAGTATTAAATGAACATATTTTAATCTTTTGAAATATGTATAAATGATGTATTGAAAAAAACCAATTTTAAAGTAAGCTATTTAGTTTTCTCTGAAACCGAAATTAGGCTTTTCCAAAATCATGATAAACACAATTTAAGCTTTTTGATTGGACGGTCGTTTTTAAAATGGGAATTTGGTGAGTCGATCATGAGAGAGGAGAAGGTAGTCATATTTTGGTCATCGAAAGGAAACAGTCGTTTTTCTCAAGATAGGGTGTGGTTCGTGAGTTTTGGATACCGGCGTAATGAAAAGAAGTGAATAGTTTGAAGACGGAGATAACAAGTGGATTAAAAGAGGTCTTTGTATCTACCGTGGGCATTTTATAAAGTATATGTGAAAGTATTCTTACGGCATCAAGTTGACAAAAGGAGGTCCTGGTGTCATAAATAAGTAGCGGAGTTTGGAGAAGTGAATCAGGCGTTTTTTTGTGTAGTCTGAAGGAGGTTTGCAGAGACGTAAAGAAGGAGCCGAGGTGCCAAAGAGGGGAGATCACATCTTTGAGGAGACTGGACTTTTCTGGGTATGTTCCAACATACAACTCAAGAAGAAAATAAACTGTAAGTGTTTGTACAATTGAATTTTATATCTGTGAAGAATCGTTTCGACATCATGGTCATTATCATTAAAATTTAAGAACTGAGGTTTTGTTAGGCTAATCAAAAGTTTAAAGTTTTGTGGTTTCTTTTTTCAAGTAAAGAAAATTTTAAGTAAAATTGGTTTTTCACGTAATATAAATGTATGTAGCTTTACAATCTTATTATCATAATAATTTGATTTATTTTCTTGTATGCTGATTGATAAGATAACGACAGAATTTAATAATTGTTTTATTCGTTCATATAAAATAAAGAAACGTAAATCTTTGTAATATAATATATTTGTATTATTATCCTTTCTTCTCTCCCGATAAAAGACAACTAGAAAATCTTTTGAATCCATCGAACACAGGTAATATAAGGATTATTTTACTTTTGATAACAGATAAGTTATAATTTTTTTATTGGCTCAATAAACTAAGTTTGAACTCAAAATAAACAATCATAACAATATATATGTATATATATGTATATATATATATATATATATATATATATATACACTGGTATTTAGGCGGTACGCCCTTCCGGTTGGGATCTATGGAGGAGTATCACCGAGCCGCAAGCCCTTATCTCTTGCCGTACTGCTCCACCATAGGCCGATCAGATACCAGCATATTCTAGTTTAAGCCGCAGATTCATTTAGAATTTTAAACTACTGCGTTAGCCTTTTTGTTTTCTGTACACCGAGCTGGGGATCGAACTCGCATCCACTGAACCACTCGCAGTGAAGCGAATGAGAACCGGCCGCCCAGCCCGCTTGGCTATCTGACCGACTTAAATCATATTCAAAAATTAAGGAAGCCAAATAAAAAAAGCACGCTAAAAGGACAAGATACCGAAGCAATGCCATAGTCCCGTCTATAGTTATAAAAACAATTTGAGTCGCACGATTGTTTTATTTATTTCAAGATTCTTTGCTCAGTACCTCTATAAAAATGTGAAATAAAGGAGGAAACAGATAAAAATGCAATAAAGATTTGCTGGAATGAAATAAAGCAGTTTTTTGTTCTTGGTTTTTTTTCTATGTCAATACCACATGCTCTAATTATGTATTTAGTCGTCCACCAGTGTTTTGATGAATAATATATATGTTGTTTTCAAAGTATTAATTTTTAAGCCGTATTATTTGCATTCTTTAGTATTAACACTGTCAATTCTTAACTGTAGTTCTTTTGCAGAACTCCCAAGCAACACAGTATCATCCGCGTATCTCAGATTCTTCTTCTTTAAGTTCCATCTTCTATCGAAGGTTGGAAATCATCACGACAATGCGGACCCTGTTAACTGCCGCTCTAAATAGTTCTGCACTACTACATTCAAGCCATTACCTCAAGTTCTTAAGCAACGATATTTTTCGTCTTTCCACATTTCGATTTCCTCGAATTTTGTCTTTCATAATAAGCTGCAATAATCAGTATCTTTGCCCTCTCATAACATGGCCTAAGTACTCAAATTTTCTTCTTTTGATAGTCAATATTTTTTCAGCTTCATGTTCTATTCTTCTAGTAATTTCTGCATTTGACATTCTTTCAGTCCATGATATTCGTAGGATTCTTCTGTAACACCAAAATTCAAAGGCGGCCAACTTATTTAGATGCACTTGTTTCAGTGTACATGCTTCCAACCTATAAAGAAGAGTAGTGAATACGTAACACCGAAGCATTCTTAGACGTAGTCCTAACCTAATATTCCGACAACAAAGAAACTTTTTAAGCTTAACCAATGATGCACGTGCTATGTCAATACGTGTCTTAACTTCTTTGGTTGGGTCTACATTTGATGTTATTCCTGCTCCTATATAACTATATACCTATATAAGTATTTATAGGTATTCACACTTTCAATAACAATATCCTCAACAATCAATTCTGATTTAGTCATGATCATGCATTTAGTTTTTTTCAAATTCATCCTTAGCCCGTATTCATGACAGCATTCATTAAGTCATTGCATTACGTTCGATAAATCATTGTTGCTATACGTCATTATTACTGCATCGTTTGCAAAAACGCAAGTTACTCAAAAACTTCTCCATTGATACATATACCTTCTATTGAATCTGAGAGCGCTTCTTTAAATACCACTTCACTGTAGACATTCAAGAATAGTGGTGACAGCATGCAACCCTGGCGGACTCCTCTCTGGATTTTGATATTTCGTGTGTTCTCGTTGTCAACTCTTATCTTGGCAGTTTGATTCCAATATAAATTAGATATAATTTTCATATCACGACTGTCAGTATTTTTGATTTTTAATATATCTACAAGCTGTTTATGTTGAACCTTATCAAATGCTTTTTCAAAATCTACAAAACATAAATACATGTCCTGATTCATATCCATGCATCTCTGGGCTAGCACATTCAAGCCGAACAAAGCATCTCTTGTGGCCATACTATTTCTAAAGCCAAATTATGTGTCACTAATTTCATATTCAAAAGTTTTAACAATTCTGCTGCTTATTATTTTCAAAAATGTTTTAAGTGTGTGACTCATTAAAGCTATTGTACTGTGATCTGAGCAGGATATTGCACTTAACTTTTTGGGTATTGCCACAAAGGTCGATTGCAGCCATGATATCTGATATCTGCAGTCTGATATATTAGATTAAAGAGTTCAACCATTACATCAATAACATCTTCATCAATGAGTTTTAATAATTCAATGGGCACATTATCTGATCCGGTAACTTTACCCTCTTTTATGTTTTTGATGGCATAGATGACTTCTTCCCGTAATATTGGTGGTCCAGTGTCCTCTGTGGTTTCTAATAATAGTTCTTTTCTTTCATCATTAAATAGCTTTTGGATGTAGTTGGTCCAGTGACACAATCTTTTCTTTATATCAGTAATAATATCTTCTTTATCTCTTTTAAGGATATTCGTTCTTGTGTTTTTTCTAGAACATATCAATCTCAGATTGCTGATCTTAATTTCGCTGACCGTGATGCCGACATAAACCCTGGAAAGTACCTCTTTAAGATACCTAATGCTCGAAGTACAAATTAAAACGCAGTGGTGACAAGATGCACCTCTGTCTAACTCCACAGAAAATTTCAATTGATGCAGAAGTATCTCGGCAACTTCTGACATTTGCTTACTGGTAATAGTACAGATTTTGTTTAATTTCTAAGTCTTTGTCGTCTATTCGTACTCGTTCAAGAGTTTCCATCAATTTTCCATGTCTAACCTCTTTATGTCGATGATTGACATCTCTACACTTCTGTACCAGTACTTGCACGCTGAATAGTGCCTCTCTTGTTCCAAGATCATTAAAGTCGTGACTCAAAAGTCTGATTGTCCTATAGTCGGAAAACTTTTTAGCATTTCCTTTGTTGGAAGTATTACAAATAGAGAGTTAAGCCAGTCTGTTTTTATTTGAAAGGCTGAGAAGTGATTTTTTCCTTTATTTACAAGTATTTTTTTTATTGGTATTTCATCTTGTCCTGTAGTTTTTCTGTATCTTTTATTGTATTTTCTAATTCTTATTATTATTGTGGGACCTGTAGTACAATTTTTGTATTTCTTTTGCTTGTCGTTCATTGCTAAATAGATCTCTTCTATCACAATAATAATTAACGAATAAAACGTGATAGATAGTAAATAGATACTGTTCTACGAATAGTATTACAATCGTTAATGGACGTGTAATATATCTATTTTGTCTTAAAAAAAAAAACTGTTATGTCAAATTAGTGCAATTTCGCGTCATAAAAGGAGGTAATAATAAGAATAAGAAAAAAAAGTGACAGTAGCTTGCTAAACATAGAATAAGAGAATGAAATTAAACCTACTTTAAGAATAAAGCAGGATCAATATATTGTAAAAACAAAGTGCCGGGAAAGATAAAAACATAAAGAACAGTAAACAAGAACAAAAACTTGATCAAATACTTGAAAGAACAACGCCCTATTATACGCTTTCTACTACATTTTCATTATACAAATTTCTAGTTACACTACAAATAAACACAAATATAAATTTTATATAACGTACCTATTTTTAATGCCCACATAATATCTAAACATATGTTTAACACTAATTGAAACAACTATATCAATTGTATTAAAAAAAGGTAATGATTTAAACTCAACCAAGTGAATAATGTTGGCCATGGTATTACAGTATCAGATGACATTGCGTTTTTCCGGTAATCAACCAACTGACATTAATATAACATCAATTTTTTCATACAGGGTAGAGCAGAATAAATAAATATAATAAAACTTAAGGTGTTTTTTGTTTGATACAACATAGGCCAGAGGCTAAAAAACAGTGGATGAAAAAAGAAATACTATTACAGATGGAAGAAAGAACGAAATATAAAGGAAAAGATTTACAGCAGTATAAAGAAATATAACGAATAATTAAGGAAAAAATCAAAACAGCTAAGGAAATCTATTTGATGAAACAATGTAAAGAGATAGAAGAACTAGAAACAAAATATGATATGAGAAATATGCACAAAAAAATAAGAGATGTGACTGGAATGGGTCGAAATAGACAGCAAGGACACATAAAAGACAAAAAAGGAGTACTACTAATAGATTTACCAGAGAAATTAAGTGGGAGGAGTACGTTAGAGAACTTTTCCAAGATGAAAGAGGTGAAATGCAGAAAATAAAGAATTAAATCCTTTAGAGAGACAGAAGATCACGATAGATGAAATCAAATATGCTATTAAAAACTCTAATAAGGCAGCTGGATTAGATGAAATACCAGTAGAACTGTTAAAACTAGTGGAAGAGGATAACTTGGAAGTAATGGCAGATTTATTCAACACGGTGTAGGATACGGGAATAATACCACAAGGCTGGCTGAAGTCAGCATTTATAACCATCCCTAAAAAACAAGAAGCAAAAGAGTGCTCTGATAATCGAACACTGAGCCTCATGAGTCATATTTTAAAAGTACTGCTGAAAGTAATACATAAGAGAATATACGAAAGGCTAGAGGAGGATATTATTGAGACGCAGTTCGGGTTCCGAAATGGAATGGGTACTCGAGAAGAACTATTTGCCATCAACATATTGATTCAGCGATGTCGGGATGTAAACGTTGATCTACACTTGTGCTTTATTGACTACGAAAAAGCTTTCGATAAAGTAAGACATGAAAAACTAATATCAATACTTATGAACAAGCGCATTGACAGTAAAATCATAAATATAGTGCAAACATTATATTGGAACCAAAGTGCCATAATTCAAATTGATGGGCAATACTCAGAAGAGAAATGAAGATCTGTTGAGCAGTTAGACAGGAATGTGTTCTATCGCTACTTTTGTTTAACTTATATTCTGAAGACATTTTCCAAAACACGCTCAATAATATCAAAGCGGGAGTTACCGTTAACGGAAAATTAATTAACAACTTACGATATGCAGACGACACTGTGATCTAGCAACGAGTATAGAAGATCTACAACATCTGATCGAAAGCTTAAGTATAAATAGTGCTGAGATGGGAATTACTATAAACGCTAAAAAAACCAAGTACATACTAATTACAAAAAGACCACAAAATATACATCACCTATTGACAATCAAGGGTAACGTGATAGAACAAGTAGAAAAATATCAGTACTTGGGAACTTTGATCAATGAAACCAATGATCATACTGCAGAAATAAACAGGTGAATAGAGATTGCCAGATCAGCATTTATACGAATGAAGCCACTTCTAACGTGCCAAAATCTAAATCAGACTACGTACCATTCGCTGTTATATATTTTCAATATTATTAAATGGAGCTGAGACTTGGACTCTTCCCCCTCTTCCCTCTCCGATTAAGAATGCTAAGGGGCTACGTATTTAACACGCTATTATACGGTGTAAAGACCTGGACTCTCAAGCAGAACAATATAAAAAATATTGAAAGTTTCGAGATGTGGTACTATTGTCGAATGCTGAAGATAAGTTGGGTTGAAAGAGTTACAAACTTTGAAGTAACGCGAAGGATAGGAAAAGACCCAGAAATTGTGTCAACGATCAAACGAAGAAAACTCGAATATTTTGGTCACCTGATGAGAGGACATAAATACGCATTGCTTCAAAATATAATGCAAGGAAAAATAGAAGAAAAACGGAATCCAGGCCGTAGAAGAATGCCATGGTTGCGTCATTTGTGAGAGTGGTCTGGCTGTACCACTAATGAACTTTTTAGGTCAGCTGTAAACAAGGTCACGATAGCCTTGATGATTTCCAATCTCCGATAGGAGTCGCACAAGAAGAACAAGAAAACTTGGACATTAAAAAAATGCAATTTAAAAATCGAGGCTTTCGAACTCTGGTTATACCGCAGAGTATTAAAAATATCATGGACTGATAGAATTACAAATAAAGAAGTACTGGTGAGGGTTGGTAAAGAAACATAACTAATCACCACTATACATTCCAGAAAACTGGAATACTTAGGCCACGTGATGAGGGGACCAAAATATGAAATTTTGAGACTCACAATACAGGGAAAGATTCAAGGAAGAAGATCTGTTGGCTAAACGCAAAACTCATGGTTGAAGAATCTACGTGATTGGTATCAATGCAGATTGATTGATTTGTTTAGAGCGGCAAGTTCAAAAATAAAAATGGCCATTATGATTGCCAACATCTGTAGGGAGACGGCACTCAAAGAAGAAAGAAGGTGCTTTTGAACTTAACGGTTCAATATAAACCCAGATAGGTAAGGAACAGGAAATTAATTATATTCCTGAAACGCAAGAGTATGGTTTGTTATCCGATATTATATCATTCAGTAATAGGCTTAAATTAAATATGATGCAACAAGTTTGGTAAAAAGCGCCACCAATAATAACGCCGAATGCTTCAATTCTGTTATTTCAAAATTTGTACGAGGTAAATCTGTAAATCAAACCAAGAGAGGTGGCTACCAGTTCAGATGCTTGGGGGCAGCAGTATCATATAATTCACGGGGAAATTATTTAAATAATATATAACAAAATATACTGGTTGTTACTACCAAAATAAATTTATTTATTTGCTCAAAAAAATGTAAAATATGGGTAGAAGAAAAACAAGACACAAAAATATATTAAAAAACAAACAAGTAATACTCAAACCAATAAAGACTGTGGTCTAAATGCAGAAGATTTAGTTCAGTTGTCAAATGAAGACTTCAAAGCAAAGAAACAGGTAATTTTAAAAAATGTACCAAAAAATATTTCGGAAAGAACAGATTTTTAATAATACAACGGTTAAAAATAACTGCTGCTTGGTATATAGCAGGGGTCACCAATTATATTCCCTGGGGGTCCGTTTCAAAAACCTACTACACTTCCGCGGTCCAGACACTCAGCACTAAACCAGGCAGTGGCGTAACCGGAGGGGGGGGGGTTATCAAGAAACCCTCCAGTAGTTGTAACCCCCACTCAGGAGATCATCCTGGTTCTTCTTCTTCTTCTACTGGTTCCTATCCGTTTCGGATGTTGGAAATCATATTGGCAATCATGACCTTGCTCGCTGCGGCTCGAAACAGCTCCGTTGAGGTTTTCTTAAACCATGTTCTTAAATTCCGCAGCCATGATATTCTCCTTCTACCGGGTCGTCGCTTACCTTTGACTTTACCTTGCAATATAGACTGCAGCAGGGAGTAACGGTGCTGATTTCTCATAACGTGTCCTAGATATTGCAATTTTATGCGTTTGATCGTAAACACAATCTCTGGTTCCTTCTTCATTTTTTCTAGAACTTCGTTGTTCGTGATCCTTGCTGTCCATGATATTCTCAGCATTCTTCTATAAAGCCACATCTCAAATGCTTCAAGTTTTTTAATAGTGGTGTCTGTGAGCGTCCATGCCTCCGCCCCGTACAACAACATAGAGAAAACATAGCATACGTAGTTTAAACCAAGCAACTAGGCCACCTCGTTTAGGGAGGGGTATGAAATAAACTCAAGGAAAAAAATGATTATAAAGCTATTATATTGTTTTTTTTTCCGTCTTTGTTTAATAAATATTTGCGGCGTAATTCAAAATATTTGTATCGTAAAACTTAATTTAATCGTTTAATGATAATTTTTCTGGTGGCTTTCTTTCTGCATCTATAGTGTTCAACAATTTTATGGAAGATTAGTTTAGATTACGAATATTTCTATATGTTATCACTACTCTGCATTTTAAAAATTTAAAGATATTTATATATTTATATTTGATTATAATTTTATTACTTTATTTTGAGTTTACCGGCGGTCCGCAAAAAACAAGCTCACGGTCCAGAAGTGGACCGCGGTCCGTCATTTGGTGACCCCTGGTATATAGAACATCAACAACGGTTAACGTCCAGCAATTTAGTTAAAATATGTAAATTACGAGAAGAACAGACAGAACTAAAACCGTGGAAGCAATATTGAATCCAACGTTCTGTGGAAATAGATTTACAGAATATGGAATTGCGAACGAACCCAAAGCAAAAAAATGTTAGAAATAATTTTAAATATTAATATTGTACTATCAGAACTTTTCATACATGATGAATATCCCTTTATTGCAGCTAGTCCTGATGGTTCAATAGGCGTAGTCGAAATTAAATGTCGATATAAAGCAAGTGAACTTACGCCTAAAGAAGCTATTGAACAAAAAAAAATTAAATTTTGCCAAATAGTGGACGGTACATTACATTTAAAAAGAACTGATTATTGTTACTATCAAGTGCAAGGACAGTTATTTATATCGAACATAGAATACTTTTAGTTTGCGGCTGGTTGTTCTGGTAATTAAATAAGTAATTAAAAATATTTATTTTTAACTTAGGTATACTCCGTTAAAGCAGGACATATATTACGTGCTAAAATTTATTTTGTCCATTTTTATTTACATTTCACCTTCACCTCCCTCTTCCCACCTGTTTTTTCATGCAATTTTCATCGCTCGAATATAATTCGTATTGGTCTGTTAACATATCTATAATTTTTTTCTATCACCAATAATTTTATTATTTTTGGTAGAAAAGAGATGAATATATCTTAAATGTGCAAAATGTGGGTATCTATATTAAGAGTATATTGTAACTTGTCATTGGTTATTAAGGGTCATTACACTCAGCTGTCCACACTGACATGAACTGTGACACGATATTAACAATGAACGAAAATAACACAACGTGAAAATATTAACCCCTTCATCAACCATCAACCACCCATTCGATGCTCTACCCTAATCTGACCTCGGGTAATATTTAAGGCCCTTATCGTTTCCCGCATCATGTATGCAATAAACACGCAATGTGTTTACATTAACCCTTTATGATATTATGCAATTCATTTGGAAAATGGAAAATGGGAAATGCACTTTAATTTCATTAATGTGGAAATAATCTGTAATTGATTACAAATCAGTAGCTAATCTATATGGCGCAAAAGAGGGAAGGGCTGGAAGGAATTAACACAGCAATTAATACATACATAACGTAAAATTGATATAGTTTAGTAAGATTCTACTTCTTAATTCATCTGGCATTTGACACACCATTTACAATTCTGTTTTCTTTGCTCTCTATGTTTTAGTGAAAATAGTAAAAAGAGCCGTAAATTTTACTTTATTTCATGCTTCTTAGTATCCAGCTTTAGCCTTACAGCTCTCACTCCCTCAAAGTGGAAAATTCACTCATCCCAGATACCTACAGTATCAAAAGGATTGAGCTGTGATGGGACTCTTCCCGTGTTTAGGTGACTTTCTATGCTGGAGTATCTCCCAAAAAGTTTCGTACACATCTTGACATCGCGACGAGTACAGTTTTCTGCATGCCTTTATAGAGATGTTCATTTAGACCCAGCTGTTTTATGTTCTCTAAAAGGTTTTTGGGAATAAAACCAATACTAGAGAGTATAATAGGTATTGTCTGGGTACTTTTCATTCTTCACTGTTTTCGCATTTGAATTTCCATATCCCAGTACTTAGCGATCTTTTCGTTCTGTTTTACACGAAGATTATTGTTGTTGGGTATCGGCATATCAATTAGTGTTGTTTGTCTCTTTAGTTTATTAACTAGTATAAGATCTGGTCTATTATGTGCCAGTGTTTGGTCTGTGAGTACAGTGCGGTTCCAGTATAGTTTGTAGTAGTCATTCTCAAGTATACTTTAAGGAACGTATTGATAATATGGGAGATGGTTTGTTTGTAGAAGTCCCAGTTTGATGGCTATATCTTGATGAAGGATCTTTCCTTCTGAGTCATGCCGTTCCTTATATTCAGTTGCAGCAAATGCCTGACAGCCCCCGGTAAGATGTTGGATGGTTTCTTGAGCTTGACATTCATATCGTCATTTGTCATTATGGATCTGAGGGTCTTTCATATATTTCAGGTAATGTTTGGTTGGTCTAACGTGATCCTGGATGGCGAGTAATGAACCTTCTGTTTCAGGGAACATCTGATGATCCTGATGTAAGCCAACAGTTCGACACTATATTGTCGACATGGTCTTGACTGACTCATTGGGATGTCACCCGTGTAAAGGTTTACCAATCCAGGTGCGCATTTTTTCGTCCCTAGAAAGGTGGTTTATTGGCATTTCTGGTTCCTTCATTTTAAGTGGTGTTGTGTCATCTACTGCTCAAATAGCACCATGAAGAGTAGATGTCTCAGCCTGCATCTGAAAATAGGTTTCTAATTGCTCGCTTATAACCATAAGTCCTCTTCCTCCTAAATACCGTGGTAATGTCGTTCTTTCTACAGCACTACGAGGATTCTTCTTATTATTATTATGATCATTTTAATATAGATGAGTCTTGTTTGACTGTACAACCGTTATAATCGGCTCCGTCTTAGATGTTATCTCATTCGAGGACACTCAAGTGGCCTTTTTCTTGTTGCCGTTTTCCTTTTTCTTACGTTTTCCAAAACAAGTTTTACAAGATTTTTGTTGTAAAATATTACATATTTTTCGTGTCCGGAAAAACTACAACTTAAATAAAAGTTTGTAATGTCTGTATATGTACGGTCTACTGTAGTCGTCGGGATAACATGCTACGCACAAAATAATTAAATATACAGAGGATATAAATAAAAAACTAAAGGAAAAGTGTAAAAATACAAAGGATGTAGAAAGAGAATGAAGAAATATTAAAAAATGTATACATGACGCAGCTGCCGGACCCTTAGGGATAAACGGAAGAGTATCAGAAAACGACGAAGGGTTTAAAACAATTTGGACTGATTATTTTAAAGAATTATTATTGCCAAAACAAGAGGACGAAGAGCTAAGTGAAAACGTAGAAGAAAAGATTAAGACGATAGGAAACCAACCAGAAAAACGAAAATGAAAGACGAAATTGAAGAAATGATAAATAATAGCCGCAACGGTAGAGCCTCAAGAACAGACAGACGGGCAAATATTGAACTCATAAATATGGTGGGAGATAAACTAATAGAAAAACTATACAATTTAAAAGGTTTATTTTTTTTTTTTGTTTATTCAAATCGTTGATGAACAGATAGGCGGTTTTCCCCATGACTTTTGTTAACGAAACAAACTGGTTTATTTTACATATTTTAAAACTAAGACTATTTAATATTCTAAATATTTTGTCTATTTCTCTTTTTTTTATCTACATGTAGAAATAAGAATTTTTTATAAATTTGGGATATTTATACTTTTCTTTATTTTAGTTTTCTACATTTTCGGATCATAACAATATATAGAATTAGAATTTGAAGAATGAGTATTATGTGCAACACAAAAACAAATTAATGGAGCCAGTTGCAATAAATTGATAAATAGTTTCAAATTAATAAGGGAAAAGTACATAGATATAAAAAACTAAGACATCATATCTGTTAAGTATTGGATTTAATCGAAATTTATACAGAGATAATAAACATTGATCAATTTTTTTGTAATAGGTTTAAATATCAACACCAGAGACGAACTCGTTTTTATTCGGATAATTCGTGTGATCATTATTGTGTGATACTATTTTGAAAATTTCTCAATATTAATTGAAGGGAAACCAAAGTAACAAGATTATTATCACAAACTGCAGAAATTTTAAATATTGCTGGCTACTGACATATTTAGACACATTCATTCCTCAGGTTACATTGACTGTTTTGTTCAGACTTCCGTCCTAACATGTCATTTTAACCAGTTGTTATCAACAAGTCCTCGTAGACACTTCGTCACAGAACTAGCAACTTCCAGTGGAGTCTTACGTTGCCATGTTAACTATTCCTGTTGTAATTTAAAAATCAAAGTTTATAAAGTTGAATAATGTAATTCAAAGTTAATTTAACAACATTTAAAGGGTTTTTACTCATGTATTCAATGGCTTCAAACATGTACATCCAGTACCTTGGTCAAAATTTTAAATTTTATGTTTGAATTAATTAAAGTGGTTATATTTTTAGTATAGCACTGATGATGAAATATTAATTCCAAAAACGTTCTGTGATGTAGCCCGATGGGGTTTTTAATATTATACCTTTTTACTCACTTTATAGTTCGATGACATTCGAACATCTGACACTGCAAAAGCAGGTGCACTTGGGGTGACCTTTTTTTAATAGCCAAACCAGCCGTCATCTTCCGACAAAACAAAGGTAGTGACCTTAGCGGGTCAAATTAAAATACTTATGTCTTCTATAACTCCTACATTCGTTACTTATTTTTAAAGAGTGAACAAGCTTCGCGAAATTATATTTCAAATACACACAATAACCTAAATTTGGTGAAAATACATTTGTTAGTACATATCTTTCTTGTTCTTCTAGTGGCGCTACAACTCTTTGTGTCTTGGCCTGCTTAACAATGTTCTTCCATTTTGCCCTGTCGGATACTTTCCTTCGCCACTGCCTGATGTTCATGGTTTTAAGATCCCTCTTTACGTCGTCTATCCATTTTTTACGGGGCCTTCCTCTTGTTCTGTTTCCTTGGGGCTTCCATCTCTGGACTACTTTTACAGCTCGATTATCTGGCATTCTTTCTAGGTGACCAAGCCAGTTTAGTCTTTGTGACTTTACAAATCTGACAATATCTGCGCTCTGCATTAGTTCATCCAGCTCGTGGTTCATTTTAATTCTCCACGAACCATCGCTGCATTGGGTTGGTCCAAATATCTTCCTTAGTATTTTGCGCTCAAATATTCTCAGTTGATTTTCATCAGTGGTTGAGAGGGTCCACGTTTCACATCCATATGTGACCACTGGTCCAATTACTGTTTTGTAGATTCTCAGCTTAGACTCACGATTCAGTAACTTACTTTTCATTAAGTATTTGTATGCATAAAAGCACTTATTACCGCTAAGAATCTGTGGTTGTATTTCTTGACTGATGTTGTTATTGTCATTTATTATTGAGCCTAGGTAGGGAAAAGTGGAGGCATATTTGTAGGTATGATTGTCTACCTTCAGATTCTCATGTTCATTCGATTTTGTGCACTCAATGTATTTTGTTTTTCTTTCATTTATATATAGACCAAACGTAGCAGCTTCTCGTTTCAGTTCTATAACTTTTTCGCTTAATACCCTTTTGTTGCGGCTTATTATGGCAACATCATCCGCATATGCGCATATTTACATAGATCTTGTATTAATAAAGCCGTTTATATCCAGTTTTCTAATAACAGCTTCTAAAGTTAGATTAAAAAGTGTTGTTGATAAGGCATCCCCTTGTCTAACTCCATTTTCAATATCAAAGGCCTGCGTCATATCTCCATCTATTCTCACCATAGCTTTGGAACCCTCCAGAGTCATTCGTATAAGTTTAACCAACTTATTGGGTATCCCTAACGTAGATAGTTGCTTTAACATCTTTTGTCGATCTACTCCATCAAACGCCTGTTTGAAATCGATATACAAGTTGTAAATAGGTATGTTATATTCAACACATTTTTCATGTATACCTCTTAACATATGTATTTGGTCTATAGTTGACCTCTTTGGTCTGAAGCCACATTGGTATTCACCAATAATCTCCTCCGAAAACGATTCCAGGCGGCTATATATAATTCCTGATAATATCTTGTAGATGACATTTAAAACTGTTATGCCCCTATAATTTTTGCAGAGTCGTTTGTCTCCCCCTTTGTACATAGGAAGTATGATTCCTACTTTCCAATCTTCTGGGATGACTTCTAGTGTCCATATGCGGTCGATTAGTTTATGGATACGCCTTCATAGCGCATGTCCACCATTCTTTATCAGTTCTGCAGTTATTCCATCTGTGCCAGGTGCTTTGTTCTTTTTTAGATGTTTTATGACGTTTATCGTTTCTTCCAATGTTGGTTGCTCAACTAGTTGTTCTGCTGTGTGGTGAATTATCTCTTCATCTTCGTTTTGTTCTTTTTCTGGGTTTAACAGCTCTTGAAAATACTCCTTCCACCTTTTCATTATTTCCTCTTTCTCGCTGATAATTGCCTCATTTTTGTCCTTGTAAACTGTTGATCTTGTCATGTATCCTTGGGTGCATTGCTTGGTTTCCTTGTAAAATTTTCTAGTCTCTCTTCTGTTATTATAATCTGTAATTTGTTGTATTTTTCTATTCAACATTTCTCTCTTTTTCCTTCTGCATATTTTCTTTGCATCTTTTCTGAGTTCTTCATATGGCTTTCTATTCGATCGGGAATCGCTTTGTAGACATTTCTGTCTAGCTATATTTTTGCTATTTATTACTTGTTGGCAATCTTGGTCAAACCATTCCTCGTTTCTTTTGCTTGTTAGTACATATAAATTTTTAAAATTCACTTCAACAGCGTAAATGTAACGCTACTGGTATGAAGTGAAGCCAAGACTAAGGTCAGCGTTGTTATGTTTTATTAGATACTTTAATAAGTTTGTTATTCTATGACTATTTGACTGTATAAGAATAAATAATAAAGCAGTTGATAAATTATCTATAATTACAACATGACAACAGTGTTTTCGTGAAATCACAATTATCATTTCTCAGAATTTAGCGCATAGAATTTTGATATTACATTATAGTATCCCTTATCTGCCATTAGAAGTTTTTAGGCAACGTTAATAAGCTTCAAATTTGGCCAGTTTTGCTGGCAATAGTTCCCGAAATTATACTCAATTGTGAACGTCGCGATTCCGGTCCTGCGTTTATTACCAAACCCTACAATGTGTTTGTATTTATTTTCTGATAGAAAGGCCATAAAACTTAACTGTTTTCCAAATAAAACGTAATATATAAGGGTCAATTAATTCAGTTTCGTAGCGCCGTTAGAAGCCATAAATCAATTTAAAAACGATTAATAATCACGAGCAAATACCACGAAGTTTGTTTAATGAACTTGTCCGCCGTCATATTACTCAAACTAAACGAAATTGAGATATTAATTTTGGTTTTACTATTTCGCTCCATAAGTCTTAGTCAAGCTGTCACTTTTTTGTGGGGACTTTATATATAAATGAACCTTGGGCAAATAAGCCAACGTTGAATCATAATTCGATGTGTTTCCCACAAAAACCACTCAACCCTGTTCGGGATCTCTGAATAAATAGAAAAATAATCCTTTTCCATTCGTTTCGGGTAATTTTTTTGGTTTAACACAAAACTAGATAAGGTCACTATAAATAGAAAGTAATTACAGTATACTCCCTCTATAACGAACACGGTTATTACGAGGTTTCGCTTATAACGAGATACATTAGATGTCCCGTGAAATTTCTATTGAACTATAACCGTCTATAGCGAGGCAAATTTGGTTATAACGAGAGAAAATAAGATCCAAAAACGTGTTTTTTACGTTTTTAGTCCGGTCGTGGGTATAAATAAATACCTTTTCAAACAGCCCCTCAATAAACTTAACTGCAGCCCGCAATAAACTTCTTTACAATGAATAAATACGAGTGTTTCACATCTTTAGAAAATATATGATAGAATGAGACTGGACCATTTAAAGCAGTTAAAAATAACAAAGTTCTTAAAATTGCAGAAGCAATAGTTTATGTTATCCTTGAAAATACGATTTATACATTATGTAGTTGGAAAAAAATATGTACAGCTTTTTTGTTTTAACGTATATCATTGATAATAAAAGTAAACAACTCTTTTATGTTTTAATATATTTCATTGACAATAAAAGTAAATAACTTTTTTTCAAAAACGCCATTCAAACAATATTTATTAGCATCTTATATTGCTCCGAATGGCTTCACTATAGGAAGTTAATGGTTTAGAAAACTACAGATTCATATGTATGCACAGTATTGTGATTGTCTGATATAACGAGATCGGCTTATAACGATGTAATTAGTCTGTCATTTCAGTTCTCGTTATAGAGGGAGTCTACTGTATATACTTTTCTTTGACTCATATGCAACAATAGAGCAGGCACGGTTGAGCAAAATCCAAGTAAATAATGTCTACAGCTGGTTTGAAATGCAACGAAAAGCAGTTCTGCTCAATATTTTATTATAGACATGCACAGCTATGTTGTGGCATTGCAATAATATTAAACAATTTGAGAAGAGTATTTTATATTTGAAATCGCGAAATATTGTATTACTTACTTAAACAATAAATGAAATTTGTTTTCATAAAGATAAAATATTAATTATAATAATCTTAAAAATAATAAATATATAGTGATAAGGGGGATACAAAGAAGTAATACGAATTATTTTCGAGAATTTCTAATCACTGGATTTGTAATGAGTTTGTAATCCAGTCTCATACAAAAAGGTGCGAATACGCGTATTAAAAACTATTTTATAGAATATGGACGATTAAGTGTAGTACGAGTAAGCAAACCAAATTGACACAGAAGTGTTTCAATATACAGGGCGATTCATTAAGAATGTGCAATGTCTGAGTTGTAGATTTTAGACCTCAAAATATATTGATTCTCCCCCAACATGCCTTATATAAATATGGCTAGTTTCCAAGATATAGGGTGTTTAAAGTTGAATTATGAATTTTAATTTACTTTAATAACTTTGTATGTTTTTACAATTTTAATTAGAAAATTGAAAATTTTATGTTTTATGGCATGAGGATTGGTAACTTAGACTCCTATTTATAATTGCTAATAGAGGGTGCCAGCTACACTTGGTTATGTTTAGTAAATCAAAGTAAATTGTTTTGTCGGATATAGGTAAAATTCTAGAAAAAAAAGTTACTTCTGTTTGATTCATGTAATTCGGTCGGTTATCGAGTTATTTGCTTCTAAAAAGTCCAATGAATTTTTATTTTACAAAAAATTGTATTCTCTGAGTAGCAATAATAAATTAATGTAATTAAAGAAAAAAAAACAAAAAACTTCAAAGTCAATGTTTAAAATGTCGCATTTACTTTATTACTTTTTAATCTGGTTTCACAAAGATCTCTTAATATCGTATAATCCTTGTCTATTATTTTTAATCACATTCGAGGCTTCTTCTATTTTCTGTCGCAATTCTAAAAGAGAATTAAATATTTTTTTGTAAATTAGAGCCTTCATTTGCGATCAAATTGAAAAATCCATAGGATTGACATCAGGACTTCATCATCATCATTTTGGCTTTACAACCCTGTGTGGGTCCTAGCCTCCCCAAGAATTTTTCTCTAGTCGTCCCTATCCATCGCCTTCCTCCGCCAAGCACGTATTTCCATATTTCTCATGTCTTCATCGATGTTATCTAGGAATCTTGTTCTGGGTCTGCCTCTTCTTCTTTGACCAATAGGTCTATCAAGGAGCGTTTTTGTAGCTGGGTCGGTTTGCTCCAACCGCATTACATGGCCTACCCACCTCAGACGTCCTATCTTTATGTGTTTTACGATATCTGGTTCCTGGTATATCCTATAGAGTTCGAAGTTGTATCGTCTTCTCCAGACACCATTTTCATTTACCGCTCCATAGATGCGCCTTAGTATTTTTCTTTCGAAACATCCTAACATGTTTTCATTGCTTTTTGTTAAAGTCCAGGTTTCTGAACCATATGTTAGGACTGGGCGTATTATTGTTTTGTAGAGTTTTACTTTTGTATTTCTTAATATAACTGTAAATTTAAAAAGGAGATTAAGCCCAAAATAGCATCTATTAGCAGTGCAAATTCTGCGGTTTACCTCTGCGGTAGTGTCATTTTCAGTATTGACGAGCGTTCCCAGGTATACAAATTCGTTAACTGCTTCGATGACGTCATTTTCTATAACAAGTGGCCGTAGTGTTTGTGGTTGCGTACCTATTTTCATGTATTTTGTTTTATTGGTGTTTCAGGACTTCTTGGTGGCCAAGCAAACTGATTTTCACGACCAATCCATCGATACGAAAACTGTTAATTTAAGTATTGACGAATTTCTAAAGAATAATGTGGTGGTTCACCATCGTGCAAAAACCACATATTTTGTTTTAAGGTGAGCGGTATATTCTATAGTAATTCGGGTAAATGTTCTTGAAGAAAATCTAAATACAGGGGTTTATCCATATAATCCATTTAAATTGGTTGGCAGTTTAGAACCTATCATGTAGTCACATATTTCAACACACCAAATGTTAACCCTAAATCGCAATGAAAATGGGCTTCTCTCGTAGCATGAGGATTTTCAGAATGCCACAAATGATTATTTTTCCAATTAAATATTCTTCGTCTGTAAACGTTGCTTCATGAGTAAAACGAATTGTATTCAAAGAAAGTTTTTTATTTTTTTTAATTTGTTATTATTACACAGTTGGACAAAAATGTACTGGACTTTTTTAGAAGCAAATAACCCGATAACCGACCGAATTACATAAATCAAACAACAGTAACTTTTTTCTAGAATTTAACGCTTCTGCCATATTTTACCCGACAGAAAAAATGCTTTGATTTACTAAACATAACCTAGTTTAACTAGCGCCCTCTATTAGCAATGCTACATTAGAGTCTAAATTAGCCATCCTCATGGTAAAAAACGTAAAATTGTCAATTTTTAAAAAGAAATTGTGAAAACATACAAAGTTATTGCGAAAATTAAAATCCATATTTTAACTTTAAACACCTTGTATCTCGGAAACTATAACAATAAACTATAAACTAACTACACTAAACTAACTATAAACTTTTAGCAATATCTGTATAAGGATTAATGGGAAGAATAATTATATTTTGAGGTCTAGAATCTACAACTTAGAGATTGGATATTCTTAATGAATCACCCTGTATATAAACCCTAGTTCCGGAATATAATCAAACCGATATTAAACAACGTATGGCCGAAGCTACTGAGATCTGTACGCACAGTAGAAAAGACAATTCAAAAAGCGAATATGTTAACAAACACAGATTCAAAAAATTTACAAAAATTTCCAGCTGCAACTCACTCTGTCTTGAGCTATCGTTCTCTGAAATTTTTCGACCACGAGGCTTGTTTTCTACCAATTTGTCCTTCATCTTAATCAGTCAAAGAATATTATACTGCTTTCTACGCATCATATATCCAAGATGTTTTTTTTTAATTTTCTGTCATCATTAACCGGTATGCGTTCACTGCTGAACATAGGTCTCCCTCAGCTCGTTCCATCTGTCTCTGTCTTGTGCGGCTTGCATCCAGTTATTGCTAACAAGCTTCAAGATGACAGTCCATTTAGTTGGTGGGCGTCCTCTGCTCTATATTACTTCTTGTCTTGGTCTAAACTCGACAATAAGTTTTGTCCATCGGTTTTCTGAAAATCTGGCGACGTGTCCTGCCCAATTCCATTTTAACAACGCGATTTTTTTAACGACGTCTGTTGTTTTTTTTTTCTACGACGTATTTCTTCGTTTGGGATTCGGTCTCTCAGAGAGACACCCAGCAACTGGCGCTCCATAGCCCTCTGCGTCACGCGAATCTTATTCACTACCTTTCTTGTGAATGTTAATGTTTCCAAATCATGAATGTGTTGCTTGTGTGAGTCCATTTCAAAAGGTAAAAGAAATAATAAATTAGACTTACTCACAATCAATTTAATTTAACTATCAGACGACCGGTTTCGCTTAAGCGAAACCGGTCGTCTGATAGTTAAATTAAATTGATTGTGAGTAAGTCTAATTTATTATTTCTTTTACCTTTTGTTAATGTTTCCGTTCTATAAGTGAGTACAGGTAACACACATTGGTCAAAGATTTGTCTTTTGAGTCATGTAGGTAGATCCGATTTAAATACAATAGTTTAATTTACCAAACGCTGCCCAGGCTAATCCTATGCAACTGGGAGCATGTCTGGTTAGCTCTGCCCAACCGAATTTTATGTCCTAAGTACTTATACGATGTAGTCTGCACAATATTCCTTCCAATAACAGCAATATTTCGATTTAGCACCAGATTAATCTTTAGTCCTACCTCCAAGGAAGCATGATATAATTTTTCAAACATTATTATTGCATAGGCATAGGCTATAAGGACGATGTCATCTACAAATCTCAAATGACTGAGCTTCTCTCCATTTATGTCGATAACATGCTCATTCAGATGTGCCTTCTTACAAGTATGTTCTAAAAGAGTTGTGAGTAGCTTTGGAGAGACGGTGTCTCCTTGCCGTACTTGCTGTATACAGAATTTATTTGTTTCTTGTTCAAACAGTCTTACTCTAGCTATGACACTTTGGTAGATATATTTGATTAGGTTCGTGTAGCGATGGCCTATTCGGCATTCTGTAAATGCTTTTAATATTTTCTAATGGCTTTTGGTATCGAATGCTTTCTCGTAGTCGAAAAATATCAGTGCCAGTGGTTTGTTGTATTCTGCAGACTTCTATATCAAGTTCTTTATCACTAGTAAGCGGTCGTTAGTGCTGTATCCAGATCTAAATCCAGCTTGTTCTCTAGGCTGATAGAAGTCTAAAAGTCTTGTCTTGTGAAAAGTTTATATATGTTAAAGCAAACTGATAGGACTGTAATAAAATCCCTCCTTGCTTGTGTAATAAAATAATGACTGCATCGTTCCATTGACAAGGAGTTTTTCCTTGGTAGATGCATTCGGTGAAAAGCTTGACCAAAGCTTGGATAATTTTATTTCCATCTAATTTGATCGCTTCGATTACTACTCCGTCATCGCCAGAGGATTTGTTAATTTTTCATTTTTAAAAGTGTCGTTTTGATTTCGTATGGAGTTATTGCTGGCATTAATTCTGATCCCTGGTTCGTGATTTTGGGCAGGGGCTGATCTTGCCTTTCGTCGGTGCTATCATACATTTCGCGATAAAAGGATTCGACAACGTCAAGGATTTTGGTTCTATCAGTAGTAATGTTTCCTTCTTTGTTTTTTATTTTGTAGATATTTTTGTTGCCTATGTTGTTCGTATTTCGCCTCAAAACTTTTAAACTTCTGTTTTCTTGAATTATTTTAGTTATTTCTCTTGTATTATTTTCTCTTACGTCTTTTCGGATTGACCGGTGGGTATCTTTATTTAATTTCTTCATTGTTGTGTAATTGGAGCCGTATTTTTCCGTCAGCTGTCTTCTTTTACCTATTAGCTCTTTAGTATTTTGGCTTAGATTTTCTTTATGGGTCAGAACGGTCGGGCAGCACTCCCCTCACTGCTATAATTGTTCGGTAATATATCAACTAAGAGCGACTAAATATTATATACTTTGTTTTAGAATAATTAATTTTTCATCCCATCTTTCGCCCTACCGTGTTAATGGACCTTAAAAGACATTACAATCCATTTAAGTTATCGCTTAATATAACTGTGTCATCTGCGTATCTGATGGTATTTATCAGTTTTCCAATAATTTTTACACCATATTTCAAGTTGTGCAAAACATAATTAAAAATTATATCTGAATATAAATTAAACAACACTGAGAGAGCACATAACCCTCTCTGGCTCCCTTTAGAATCTTATACTCTTCTTCTGTCGACTTTCCAATAATACGAATGGTCACTGTTTGACGCCAATATAATCTTTTAATAATCCTGACGTCGCGGCTATCAACTCTTTTATCTCTTAACATTTAATTAACTTGTCATAATGTACTATCTAGTTTCTTGCATAAAAAAAGCAAAGAAATATTTGGAAAATCCTGATAGATTCAGGATCTTTTCTAGACCATTTAAGGGTAGCTTGGAACGTACCAAGATAATTTTGGAAGCTTGAAATGTTTTAGGATTATTTTATAATGTTTGAATTGCTTCTGTAAGATTTTAAAAAAAGCTGTAGGGTTTCAGTACTATCCTGAAATATGTTTAGTGTCTTTGGGGTATTTTGGGAAAGCGTTAAATATTTTAGAGCAGTTCTAAATGTTTAAGGGTTACCCGCAATAGTATTGAGTAGTCTAAAATGTTACAAATCTATTAGCTTAGAACTATTATTCAGCTTAGAACTTTTCAAAATTTGAAAAATGAATTTAAGGAAGCTGGGATTTTCAAAAGCTCTCCTGTAAAGGGACATTACATTGTCGTGTAATGAGTGAAACATTATTATCAATAGCAAAAGAACTCTTCGATTACTTTTCAAAGCAATTTTTTAACTAATTTACTATTATTTCGTGAGAACATTGATAATTCAAGACATTCTCTGAAAAATACTGGTTTCTATTTTCGGGAAATTTTCAGATATACAATAAAACGTTTGGAGATATTAGATCTCTTAAACTTTCCGACACTTTATCTTTGCGTGCATATAAATACTTATTTATAATAGAGAAAAAAACGTTCTTGCGTTGAGAGGCGTGAATAACGGCCAATATATATTTTTATAACATACTAAAATATAAATTCTACGACTCTATTAGGTTATTTCTCTAATTAATTTAGTGAAGATTAAATCGTAGAGGTGTAATTATCAAAGTCAGGTATTTCTCATGCAACCCTCAAGAGGCGTCACTATGAAATGCACCCCATGTTGGTAGGAAAGACTCTTTTAAATTAACGCTGTCATTAATTCGGAAAATAGATTGCTTTGTTTTGCTTACGTGACAGATAAAATACATGAAAAATGTATGAACTTTCAAAAGTAAAGAGGACAGCTCTATTCCAAATGTTAAAGAACATATGGATGTTATGTGAGGGATTTGCTTAACGAAATGTGACAGAAACGTGTAGTTCGAGTTAGATTTAAGAGATATGGAATCATAATTGGTGTTTTTAATGATTTTAATGGAGAATCTCATAGAGGTATGGATGTCAGACAATGAATTTAATATAGTTTAACCTTTCTGTGGTATTTTTTATCGAAAAATAAAAAATATAAGTTTAAGAAAAATTTTAAATACGGTTCGCGTACAATGCTGTGATTATTATTTAGCTGTGAGCATACAAGAGAACAATCAGTATACAACTTGTGTGCCATCAATCGAAAATTCGTTACAGTTTCTAAAAACCGCAGCATCTTCAGCATCTGAAGACGTCATGTTATCGTCAAAAGTCACACAAACGTCTCTAACTTGGCCCCTATACATTAGACGGATATTGTTTAGTACAGTTCGATTCGCATTTGTTCTTCTTTTATTATTCCAGTTCTTGTGGTTCATTATGGGCGCTCGGGCTTATCAATTTTTCTCCATTATGTTTGTTTGTTTTCCGTTAAATCTCCTAATGCGTTAAATGCCTAATTCCTAGTATCGTGATATTCCTAATTCTTGAATTGAAATGGCCATTACAAATACACTGTCTCTATTATTAATGTTGTCCAGTATATCCGCTATTTCTTCAAAGAATCGTTCTCTTCATCTTTTTTAAAGATTTTTCCTAACACAATAACTCTGGACTTAAAAACACTTCAGCAGACAAAACATCTTCTGTTAGCCGTCGTCATTTTGTAGCATTTCTAAATTCTTTGATATATATTTTGAAATCCCCTCGTATATGTATTAAATTGAAACCCCCTCATATATGTATTAAAATACCGAAGATTGTTTTCCATTTATTTCTGTTTCCTTTCGTACAAGTTAAAACACCGAATCTTTCAACTTACTTTAAATAATTGATGGATTCGACCGTTACTTGATGGAAATTCATTTTGTGTAGTGAAACCAAAAATTCCTGTTACAAATTGAATAAAACAGCCATTTCAATTAAAAATAAATCAATAGAAAACAACATAGTGTTTACAAAAGCAGACAAAGGTAACACTACTATTGCTATAGATAAAATAGAATATAATAACAAAACAATAGAATTTTTAAATAATCAAAACATTGAAACGTTACACAAAGATCCAACAGAAAAGTATCAAAAACAAATTAAGCTAGCTTTAGAAAATTCAAAATCAATAGTAAATCCAATAGAACAGAAATACCTCAGTATCATGAACCCACAGCCTCCTAAATTATACTCTTTCATTAAACTACACAAACCGGATCACCCAATAAGACCTGTAGTGTCTTTTTATACAGCTCCGTCATATAAACTTTCAAAAAAACTGTTAGAGATTATTTTAGAACACACTAAATTTTCACCTAAATTTACCATAAAAAATACAATAGAACTAGTTAATAAAATACAACATTTTCAGTTACCTAACAACTCCAAATTAATTTCATTTGACGTAAAAAATATTTTTCCTAGTATTCCTCCTACAGAAACTTTTATTCTAGTAAAAAACCTTTTAGACCAAAATAGTACAAATCCAATCATTACATCTGAAATTTTACATCTTGAAGTTTGCATAAACCAGGACTACTTTGAATTTAATAATGAATTATATACAAATGCAGGACTTATAATGGGCAATCCTCAAGCCCATTACTATCAGATATTTTTATGGATCATCTAGAGACAAAGATTTCAAAACATCCTATATTCAAACAGTTTTTATATTGGTAGAGATACGTAGACGACGTACTGGTATGTTTCACAGGAACTAACAGGCAACTTGACCAATTTTTATCGTATATTAATTCTCTTCATAGTCATATTGAATTTACAATAGAAACAGAACAAAATCAATCCATAAATTTTTTAGATTTAAAAATTACCAGACTTAAAAACAAACATGACTTCTCCATATTTCATAAACCTACCCATACTGACACGACTATTCACAATTCATCATCCCATCCCACACAACATAAACTGGCAGCCTATCATAGTATGTTACCAGCAATTCCTATGTCAAAATACAATTTTGAGACAGAATTAAATATCATTAAGCAAATAGCAGTAAACAATGGATACAACGAACAAACAATTAATAAAATGTTAAATCAAAAACTACACAAGAAAGCCCTGAACTTAGTATTTCCACCACCAGAGAAAAAACCCAGTACGTTCTGCTCGATTACATATACGGGCAAAATATCAACAAAAATAGCCAAACACATAAAAAAAAAAGGAAAAACACCAGCTTTCAGAACAAATAACAACCAAGGCAAATATATTAAAAACAACAAGAGCCAACATAAAAAAACACTTACACAGTGGTGTGTACAAACTTAAATGTGGCGACTGCCCAAAAACTTACATTGGTCAAACAGGTAGAAAGTTTAATAAACGAATAGCAGAACATAAAAGGGCTTTCAATAATAGAAAAACAGATTCTACATACGCACTTCACCTTCTAGATCATAATCATTCTTTTAATGACGAATTTAAAATTCTACACATTCAAAATAAAGGCCTTAAGCTATCTTTGTTAGAATCTATGGAAATCAAGAAATTAAAAAACACAGATATAATTCTGAATGACCAGCTTGAGACAAACAGTTCTCCACTCCTCAACCTATTTCATTAGAGACTATAAAGTGTAAACCCATGCCAGAAACAGATCACTTGAGAAAGGCAATTAGCCGAAACAGCTGTAGTGATAAGAATTTAAAATAAATTTTGTGGAAGTTTTGAAAACAAAGTTGTCAGTGTTTTATTGTTACTTTCAACTTCCTTTTATTTACGTCGCTAGAGATAATGTAAACCATTTTTAGAGTTGTTTATAGATGCGTATTTTGTCGGTATTCTTTGATCGAAGCCTCTTTTAGGATATTCTGCGTTTCAAATAAATATTTCAGTTGATATGTTTTGTTTATACCAAGATTGTGCGAATGAATTTTAAAGATAATTTCGTGATTCTTACTTGAGTCGCTGTAAAAGACAGTTGGCTTAGGTCTGGATCCAAATTTATTCGTCAAATTTGTAAAGTTTTCTGTTTTTGCCCCTTTTCATGGAAATCTTCGTCTTACGTTATGGAAAATAATTTTAGTAGCAGTTAATAGTAGCAATTTAATGTGTATGCAGTCTAATTCTACCTGTTCCTGTTTTTTAAGAGGCAGAGTCCCAAGTTTTGTGTTCAGTGCTGGTCCAATTCGCAGTGTGAGATGCAGTCGTTTTGTTCGTGTGTTCGTGTCCAGAGAGTTCAACTCCAGTTTCCAACCTCAGGAACTTAAAGTTATAAAGTGAAATCCTATATAGAGCTGGTACATATCAACATTATGCTCTAGATCTATTACAGAAAGGTAATTCCTTGTCTATTATATGTCTCAGTGTGACTATTTGCTCAGTAGTAGAGCGATTAGTCCGGAAATCACATTAATAGTCACCAACGTTTGAAAGTTGTATGAACCAGTATGAGTGGCGCCATTCATATGTCACACCCCGGACTTATTTAGTGATATTCAGTTACTATAAATTTCGTAAAACTGATATGATAGCCGACTCCTGAACTCGTCCAGTATACACCGTAATTAAAATATCATCACCGCGCGATCTCCAGCGACTACTCAATTAAATGACAAGAAGATTATAACGTGGAATATTGACACGGAATCAGAAAATAAATGGATATTTTTCGTAATTAAAGTGTAGCGGACAGAGAGACGGGTTGCATTTGGTAATTAAAATCATGGAAAAAATCCATTCCGAAATTACAGTACATCTTGATGGCAATTTACAGATTAGTCGACTTCATTACGTCCAATCAATTTCCAGCTAAATTTAATTGAGTGCTAAAAAATACTTTTTTTTATTCATACATAAACAAGAATTATGATATACTTTTGAGTCACTACTGAATACTTTTTAGTCATTTTTTAATTTAAGAAATGGAAAAGAGAAGTATTTTTGATGTGTGTAAAAGATTTTAATTCCTAGCTGAGCGCTTTTGGCTTACAAAGCCATCTTCGAAGCTATGGTCAAATATAAAGTATCCTACTAGGGGAGATCATATTGTAGCGAAATATATTGCCTACCACATAGGGTATTGCTATGGGGGTTGAAATTTGGGAACAGAAACTACTGGGGGTGGAGATAGAGCAAGAAAAATAAACGAAACTGTGTGAACGGCACTCAGGGCTTATTTGGAGAGCTGGGTCGTGAATAAGTGAATGGCAATGGGGTCGGACAAAAAAAATGAAACAAATGGATACTTACATGAATCTCCTAGATCAAAGGGTTAACAAAAAACAACAAGAAAGACCTCTAGCCATTTGAAAAAGGACGCCGCTTATCCAGTAAATTTTGTAGCATTAAATGGTACAAAATTATATGATATAAATAGTTACAAAAATTTATACCAAAAAAACAGAGAAAACTTACATGTCATTATCCTTTTACAAACTCGGGAGATGCTACAAAAACGTACAAATGTTACTGGGCTATAAACTGACAAATAAAAAATTATTACAAGTAAAGAATTATCTTTTTAAATAAAACTATTCATAAAGATTAACCTTTCCTAAAAACAAAACAAGCTAATGTCACAAAAATATGAATTTGGCTGTCATATGTCAACATTGAATTTTATAACACAGAACAATTAAAATGACAGCATAGCCACACCCTAATATTTACAATATTAATTATTAAAACCTTTTTTTTATTATTTAAATTATGAAAGCAATTATTATTTTAATGTTTATTTATTTTTTTGAAAGTTTAAAACAAAAAAAGTTACCTTAGTTTCACAAAAAACAATGCACTAACACTTCTGGGGTTAAACTGGAACTATACTGGAATGTCTGCTATGCATGAACAAAACCGACTGCTTCAACTTGTCTGGAAAGACGAGCAGAGACAAATAAAAGTGAGGTTGGAACAAAATCAGCGGCACATTGGACACACCCTATAAGCAGCTTTTTACAACATTGGAACCATTTTTAAAACTCTGGTACATGGCACAAATCCTTTAGAAACTTAACAAAATAGTGATTACCCTTTTCTATTCTGCCATATTAACAGAGAGTAAATATCCACTATTTTCCACAAATTTTGCCGGTTTATCTCATCACTACATCTCAACGACCGTTCCGTTTGAACAAATCTTTCAACCTACTTTGTAACTACATATACTGCACAATTAACTGCCACTACACACTAGATTTCCATAAAAAAAGGAAGAAACACAAGAACAACACAAATTTGACGATCAATTTGGACCCACACTGTAGGCCACTGCCTCTGACAGCGACCTAAGTGAGAGTGAACAATTATCTTTTTGGCAAAAACTTCTCAGCGATCTAAATGGATGTTTATTTGAAACGCATATATCGAGCGGTTTTAGGATCAAAGAATACCGAGGAAATATAAACATCCCTAAAAATGGTTTATTTTACTCGGCGACGCTAAGAGGAATTAAAAAAATTACTTCGTCTTTTAATACGTACGAGGGGATTTCAATATATTTCAATATATATTTCAAAGAATTTGCAAATGCTACAATATGATAAGCAGAAAAATGCTGGTTTTATTTTATTTTTTCTTTCTTTTAACAATGAAAAAAACACACAGGACTGTACACTGGACTCCTCAAAAGACACATTAAAAAATTTGGTGGTACGGGTGTCAGAACCCGACCAATTTATTTGAGGTGAAGTAGCTTACCATTAATAGTTATTTAACCAACAAGTGTATTAATAAGGGCGATTAACAATTGAGATATTTTAAAGCGTGAGCGAAGCGAGCGCGTTAATGTTCAAGATTGTTAATCGCCATTTTAATTCACGAGTTCGTTACAAAACTTTTCCGTTCAACCGTACTTTTCAGAAATAAAGATATCTTAGTTTAAATATTTATTTACTTAACGATAAACAACAATTTTTTCAGTTTTCATTGACTTTATTCAAAGTTTCTCTAGTGGTAGTTTTATTATAGTAAACATTAATATTCGAAATGGTGCAATTACTGAAATTAAAGGAAGATATTGATAAATGATTATCTGCTGTATAGCATTTTGACAAATTTATATTTAAGTCTTCTTGGACCTCTGTAAATTCTGTGATAGAAGAAGTTAAATTCTGGTGGAGTTAAATTAAACGCTTCGTCAATATCCATCTTTTGATTTTTCAAATACACAGAATTTTAAACAATAAAGTAAATAATGACATACAATGACAGATAGTACTAACAGCGGCTACTTCATTATAAATTAATTTTTTAGTTTGAATATAAATAGGTATATGTTTGGTTGCCTACACCACAGGTCACTGCCAATCACAGAGCGTTTAATTAATTTATGCAAGCAATGTATGTTGTGTTGCCTATAATAAAATCGTTCATTAATAGAAAATCATTCATTAATAGGGGTCATTAATCAACGATTTTGAGGGTGTTAATATTGATCATAAATGGACGGTCGACGGAAAATAACTATTAAAAAGTATGTATTAACGTATCTTTGTGCATACATTTCTCGATCTGACTAATTAATAATCATCAAACTTAAAAAACAAAAGAATATTTGAAATATAGCGATTTGTTATATTCTTTCGTATAAATATAAAAAAAATTAAATACATGTAATATACATATTATACAAAGTTTTTAAATTATTATACACCTACATAAATATAATTAAATATCGTCACACACTATTCCCGTGTTCAACCAATAGGTTTTAACGGGTAATGAGTAAGTTGTGTTTTTTTGGTTTTTAAGTGACAAATATAAAATAACATGTATGTAAAAAAGCTATTAATTATAATTCTTTCTTATACAGTGAAATAAATCAATAAACATTATCCAGATTTGGCCATACGGCTCACACTCCCTCTAAAAGGACAATTCACTCATCCCAGATATGATGCTGATCCACCCATCCCAGATGTTCATTTAAACCCAGTTGTTTTATGTCCTCTAGGAGGTTTTTGGGAATCTTAATACCAGTAGTAGATAGAATAATAGGCACTATCTGGATACTTTCCATCCTCCATTATCTCCTAATTTGTCTTTCTAGATTCTGAATTCTGATTTCTCTGTATTTGGCGATCTTTTCGTTGTATTTCACACGCAAATTATTGGTGTTAGGTATCGCCACATCAATAAGTGTGGTTTGTCTAGTAAGTTTATTAACTAGTATGAAATCTGGTCTATTATGTGTCACTGGTTGGTCTATGAACACAGTGCGGTCGCAGTATAGCTTGTAGTTGTATAAGGAAGATGGTCGGTTTGGAGAAGTCCCAGTTTGTCAGGTAGTTCTTGGTAGATAATCTTTCCTACTGAGTCATGGCGTTCTTTATAATCAGTTCCGACAAACGCCTGGCAGCCCCCGGTAGGATATTGGATGATTTCTTGGGCTTGGCATCCATATCGGCATTTGTCATTTTGGACTTGAGGATCTTGAACAATATATTTCAGGTAATTTTTAGTTGGAATAACCTGATCCTGAATGGCAAGTAGAAAGCCGTCAGTCTCGGGAAACATCTTTTCTGATGTCAACCAATAGTTCGACGCTGTATTGTCGACATATTCTTGGCTGATCTCATTGAGATGTCGCCCATGCAGAGGTTTACTCATCCAGGTGCGCATTTTTTCTTGCTTAGTTAGATGGTTTATGCGCATTTCTTGTTCCCTCAGTTTTAGCGGCGTTGTATCATCTACTACGCAAATTGCCTGATGTAAGGTAGATGTCTTAGCGTGCACCTGAAAATAAGTTCTTAAATTAGCAACCTGTTTATTCAGTTGCTCACCTATGTCCATAAGTCCTTTTCCCCCTTGATATCGCGGTAATGTTGTTCTCTCTACTGCACTGCGTGGATGGTGTTTTTGCGCCCTTGTGAGAAGTGTTCTTACTTTCCGCTGAAGACTCTCTATATCCATTTTTGACCACTTTATAATACCAAATGGGTAGCTCAGCGCGGAACAGGCGTACATATTTAATGCCTTAAACAAATTTTTACTATTAAGATATGACCGATTTAATTGTCTTACTCTTCGTACGAACTCGGAAGTTAGTTCGGTTTTCATTTGTTTTTGGTCAATTTCCGTGTTTGCTTTACTCCGAGATATTTGTACATATCATTTTCACCCATTGCCTCGATGTTTTGGCCATCTTGCATATCGAAACCTCCGGGCTGAACCTTTCCTCTGACTATGTTCAGTATACGGCACGTTTAGGCCAAAAGCATACTGATATAATTTGAGAAAGTTTCTACAGTTTTTAGCATCTGATCTAGGTAGTTTCGAGTGAAAGCCATTAATTTCAAATCATCCATATACAACAGATGATTAAGCTTCGCCACAACAGTATTGTTATTTTTGATGCTAAATCCTGAGTCAGTGGCGTTCAGCAGCTGAGATAGTGGGTTCATCGTTAGGCAGAACCAAAGTGGACTCAACGAGGCCCCGGTTAATTGGGATATCTTCAGTTTCGATATTAGTTTCACCAGATATATGAAAGTGAATTTTAGTCTTCCACTCTGCCATTATATGAGGAATTCTACAAAAATTCGCACCTTAACTGGAGCCAAATATGGTGATATTGCAATTTGTTGCCCGTACCCCGCAGTAACAATTTTTTTCTGTAGGTTGATACCAAAAAAATGTTTTCAGGTGCGAGCCTCAAAAAAAAGGCAAATTTAAGTTTTTTCTAACAAAAAACTGATTTGTTCGCTAAAGCTATTTCATTCTTCCAGCGATCTACCTCGAAAAACGAGTGAAAGAGACTTCTATACTTGGAGCACACGTACATATCAGGTACCAATCGCTTCGTCTTGGTCTCCAGAAGGAACTCTGACCCTTTGAAGAGCCAAGAAACACCTGCTCAAAGCGTGGCAAGCGGTTATTCAGTCACTAAAATCGACGTTTTTTTTCATTTTTTCGCGATTTTACCCGAAAACAGATTAAAAGATACCTCTATAGTTTAACTTGATTTTCCGGTAAAATCGCGAAAAAATGAAAAAAAAAACGTCGATTTTAGTGACTGAATAACCGCTTGCCACGCTTTGAGCAGCTGTTTCTTGGTTCTTCAAAGGATCAGAATTCATTCTGGGGATCAAGACGAAGCGATTGGTACCTAATATGTATGTGTGCTCCAACTATAGATGTATCTTTTAATCTATTTTCGGGTAAAATCGCGAAAAAATGAAAAAAAACGTCGATTTTAGTTACTGAATAACCGCTTGCCAGGCTTTGAGCAGGTGTTTCTTGGCTCATCAAAGGGTCAGAGTTCCTTCTGCAGACCAACACAAAGCGATTGGTACCTGATATGTATGAAATTTGCCTTTTTTTTGAGGTTCGCACCTGAAAACATGTTTCTTGGTATCAACCTACAGAAAAAAATTGTTACTGTGGGGTACGGGCAGCAAATTGCAATATCACCATATTTGGCTCCAGTTAAGGTGCGAATTTTTGTAGAATTCCTCATATGCTTCAAAAAGATCACTGTTACAATTTAATCTTGAAAACCCTTCAAAATGTAAGGTGTATAACCAAAAAAAAGATATAAAAATATGGTTTAAAAAAACCTACAATAACAATTTGAATCCATATCTTTTACGTCATTGAGTGTGGTAAATACTACTAAAAATTTGTATTGAGGTATTTTCTAATTAAGAAATTTTTTCGATGGCTTTATATGAAGAGAGTATAAACGTCTTGTTTGTAGAATAAATTCGTGCGAATCCGTAAATCTTGAAACAATTCCGACCCTCTTCAGTTTAATATTCCCCAAAAAGACCAAATTGTAAACCGGACAAGCGAAGCTGGAACTCCATCCAGCGCAAACGGTAACATATTCCCAGAGAACGTCGAGCAATAGAAATAGCAATCTCCCGACCGCTCGGCTTTAAAGATTTCAATGAAATTAAACAAGAGAACGTGTATAGGTAATATCATCATGCGGGATGTGGGGAAATTCACTCAATCTAAACCCGGAAACCGATTCGGGGCTCCCACGGGCGCAGTTTCCCCACAAGTTTTATATACGTTCCGGTGTCGGGCTCCGAATTGCGGCCTCACTTTGCAATGCAAATGAAAAGCAAAAGATCGCAAATCGACAATGCGATGGCTTTCACTCCAATTCTATATTTGCAAATGGGTTTTGAAACGCGCCAACCGCACCTCAAACGATTCCACCGCCCTCGACGACGGCACCGACGGCAACGACATTCGTTCGAGCTCCAAAAGCCGGAAAAGCTTCGCTTCGCATTGGCATTGTTTGGATTTTGTGATCAACCTCTGCTATTTGCACGAAATCCAATACTTTTGCTCTTTTCGACAACCACTTTTAAATAAGGTTATCACAGTAAAGAAGCTTAGTGTATTTTGATAGTTTTATTTGCTTTTATATTTTAAATAGATTGATCGGAAAACAAAGTAGTCTCCTTTTTCATTCCAGGTTTTAAGTCACAATTGCACAACTCTGAGTAGTACAAAACACTTAAGGCTTGCTCATTTGCATTTTATGTTGTACTGCATTTGAAGTTTGTCGAGGAAGTAATATTATTTTTTATATGCCCTATCTTTAAAGTTAATTATAATATTATAATAATAGTAAAGTAGTTTGATATTTCTTGGACCTACGGTATACAAGAAAGGTGACAGAGCCAGTGCTATGCTTCAATAGCCTATTATTAATTACACCTGATTTTACCTAAGGTAAGTACTCATTTAATTCAAGCTACTGAATCGACCTGAGGCATGTATAGTCTAAGATGGGTCGGATAGGTTTTTGCATAATAATTTTGCAATCAAGCCTACTGGAAAAAAATCGCAAAGTTTCAAATTTATAGTAGGCCCTAAATAAGGCCCTCAGACAGTTGTAACTTTTTTAACATATAAAGGAAGGCTCAAACTTTCAAACGCTTTTTGTAAAATTCAAATCGGTTCACTAGGAGAGCCTAAAAATATTTTAAAAGTTTTAAACATTTTTTATATAATTAGGCTTATAAACAAATTGAATAACTTTACGAGCTTTAAACATATCAATTTCAAAATTTATACACCTAAAGAACATGAAAAGACGCTTCTTTAAAAAAAAAGATACATTCGGCTTACTGGTTGCCGAGATATTGAAGGTCAAAGTTGGCATACATTTGCCGTGTAACCATAAGTGATAGAGGGCTCGTTTTTAAACAAATACCCTCGTCTTGTCAAGTACTTTTTATATGAAAAGTTTTACGTAATGCGCTTCATGCCAACATTCATAAAAAAGACAAATAAAAAACCGTTTTCGCGTAAACTGTCGCTCGGAATGCATGAGAGGTGGTGGTGGGGGACATTCACTCGAAATGTGAATCGGCGAGTTCAAAATCATAGCGCGCGCTAAAAATCGCATTATCTTGGCTTCTTGTTAACCAATTTTGCTCTTTTTTTTTTGAATCGATGTCTCGGACGACAAGGATTTCAAATATCATATTTTCAAGTAACATTTTTAATTGCTAATTGGGGAATTTGCAATAAACAAATGTATGTTAAACAAGTAATTGCATTTTTTCTTCATGCATTTTTTTTGAGCTTGCAATTTATACATTGAAGTAAATTGTTACTTTTAGTAAACAAATATGTATTTATAAATTGTTAATAAATAATTTAAATTGTTAAAACAAAGGCGAACGAAAAAAAAATTTTTTTTTTCATAAATAGACTTTATTTTGACTTAATCTTCAATAATTTTTTTTTTGGAAGGATATGTTTAAAGCTCGTAAAGTTATTCAATTTGTTCATAAACCTAAAAAATGTTTAAAACTTTAAAAAAATTTCTAGGCTCTTCTAGTAAACCGATTTAAATTTTACAAAAAGCGTTTGAAAGTTTGAGTCTTCCTTTATACGTAAAAAAATGTGCAACTATCTGAGAGCCTTATTTAGGCCCTACTATAAGTTTGAAAATTTGCGATTTTTTCCAGTAGGCTGGATTGGAAAATTATTATGCAAAACCTATCCGACCGATCTTAACAAAATTTAGCACACGTTTTAAACATATTAAAAAGTTTTTCTAGGCGGAATATGGAGCTTGTAAGTCAAGTTTGGAAAGTCGAAAACATTTAAAGTATTAACTTCATTTTTTTGTAATTTTTTTCCAATTATTGCTATTTTTTCAACAATAAACATTAAATTTTCAATTTCTAGCTAACAAAATATTGTGTAAAATTGAATAACGAAACTTTTAACTTGTTATAATTTTTTCTCTAGGATCAATATTTTCCGAATTATAAACGAAAATAGGAGCAAAAAAACGAGAAATTTTCAATTGTTTTCAGATTTTGTTAAATAAAAAATTTAGCACAGGGTTTGCGACTGGCGCATATCGTGATTATCGATATTGGGCACATCCTGAAGCAATTTCGGCAAAAAAATAGCTTCCTATGGAAAATGTCCATTATGGTCTGAATTTCTACAGATCCCGCCTAGTCTAGTAGATATTTAAAAATATCTAGCTATTTTCACCGGTTCTGGATATTTGCGGTTCGAAGCCAATTAATAAACATATACATGTTAAAATAACTCCTTCTTGCTTCAGCTTGATATCAGCAAGATTAAGTAGCTCCTCATAGCTTTGGGCCTCTTGTTCAGCATATTTACATGTTTGATGATAGATGGATTGTCAATCAGGGTCCGTTGGCCAGCTCGCCCTTCTGACTTGGCTCCTTTAGATTTTGGCATTTGGGGTTACATTAAAAATCAAGTATTTCCAAACCTGTTTTGACAAAGGGAGATGTGATGCAGAGAGTCTTATTTGCTTTTAATTCTCTAACACCCAACCAAATTTTCAGAATTATAAGACATAATTTAATGAAATAGATTCATAAATGTTTAGAAGTAAATCTAATTAAATTAATAAATAATAAAAAATAGATAACATATGTTATCATCAACTATAATCTTTTCATCATCATCATCATTATCATCACTGGCTCGACAATCCTTTTTGGGTCTTGGCCTGTTCCAGGATTCTTCTCCATTCTGATCTGTTTCGTGCTTTTTTTCTCCAGTTTTTTATTTTTAAGGTTGTTATATCATTTTCTATTTGTTCTAAGTATCTCAGTTTCGGTCTTCCTCTTGTTTTTTTCCTACTGGCATCTGTTTGAATATTTTGTTTGGTATTTCGCCTTCTTCCATTCTTTCTACATGTCCTATCCAACGCAACTGTCCTATTTTAATGAATGTTATAATATCCGGATCCTGGTATTGACTGTATTGACTGTTGTGTCCCTTAGTATTTTCTCGAGTACGATGTTGAATAAGATGCATGATAGAGCGTCTCCCTGGCGTAGTTCCTTTTTCACATCTATTGTTTCCGTTAATTCATTTTGTATCCGGATTCTACTTTCTACTTTTAGAGATTCTTTTATCAGTTCCATTAGTTGTGTTGGTATATTAAATTCTTTCATTGCTTTTATTAAGAATTCTCGGTTTATATTGTCATATGCGCTTTCAAAGTCTATGAAGAGATTATCATTTATTTATTTATCGTATGGCATACAATAAGAACACATATTTAAAAAGCAATATAAAACATTACATGGAGTATTAGAAACGAACATCTAATGCATTAATATAGTCTAAAACATTTTCGGTAGCATTCAGGAACTCGTCAAAAACTCCAGGGAACCGCCTTCGGGGGCATTCTTCAACAATGTGACGGACAGTCACACTCCGGAGTAAGGGCTTTTCCCCATTTATGTAAGCTGTCCGCACATCTACCGCTTCTTGTTCTTATTCTGTTTAGCGTTGTCCATGTACTCCGGGTCAGTTCAAAGCCTGGCGGTTTCTGTTCGATACAGGCCATTTGCTGTGCTTCCTGTGGTGAGTCGCGTTTCCATTGTCTTCTCCAAGCGTTGGTGAGGTCGAAATGTTCCTGATGTAAGGAGGTGGCCCTTAAAATGACAGGATATCTGGAGCGCAGTCTGTTCATTTCGATATCACACCTATCATGGTGAATGGGTAGTTGATGGTTAAACTGGATTTTTCGATATTCTCTGAGAAGGGAGTGACTTTTTATGAAGAGATGATGTGTGTCGATGTTATATTCACTTGTTTTTTCGAGGATCTGTCGCAGAACAAATATCTGGTCTATTGTTGACTTCTGTCTACAGAAGCCACTTTGGTATTTGCCAACTATTTTTTCAGCGTGTGGTCTAAGTCTTTCATAAATGACATTGGACATTATTTTGTATGCTGCATTCAGCAGCGTGATTCCACGGTAGTTTCCACATTCTAACTGATTTCCTTTTTTATGTAATGGTACAATAATACTGCTATTCCACTCCGTTGGTAGCTGTTTATTCGACCATATCTTTGTTATCAATTCATGCATTGTTTTTTGGAGTGCATCTCCTCCTTCCTTTAATAACTCCGATGCTATTTGGTCCGATCCCGGTGCTTTATTGTTCTTTAATTTTTCTACTGCTGCTCTAATCTCGGCTATTGTTGGTAGAGTCTTTTCTCTGTTGTCTGCTTGGTCTAATGGTATGTCAGGGGTCGTCTCTCTCTGATCTCCTTTAAACTTTTCCGTAAAATGTTCTGTCCATCTACTTAGTATCTCTTGCTGTTCTGTCAATATATTACCTTCCTTATCTCTACACATCGTTGTTCTCGGTTTGAAGTCTTTTCTGCTTTTGTTTAGTCTCTGATAAAATTTTCTTGTCTCTGTTGATTTACTTAGTTCTTGTAGTTCTTGAAGTTCTTTGTTCATATATTCTCTCTTTTTTCTTCGGTGAGTTTTCTTTTCTTCTTTGCGTAGTCGTTTATATTCTTCCTCTGCTTGTCGGGTTCTGTGCCCTGTTGCATCAGTAAATATGCTCTGTTTTTTTTTGTCTGTGATGATCTGACATTCTTCGTCAAACCAGTCATTCGTTCTTGTTTTTCTTTCTCTACCTTTTATGCCTAGTACTTCTTTAGCTGCCTCTTTTATGATGTCTCTGCATTCTTCCCACTCTTTATTTAGGTTTTCATGTGTTATTCTGTTTTCTAGTTTGTTGTTTATCTTTTCTTTATACTCTTTATTTTGTTTGTTTCTTTGAGTCTTTCTACCTTGTATCGTTCATGTTTAGAGCCTCTTTCCTTTTTGATGTTTGAAATTCTAGCCCTTACCCTACTTTCGACCAGGTAGTGATCAGAATCCGCATTTGCCCCTCTTCTGGTGCGGACGTTTATTATATTCGATTGGTGTCTCGAGTCTACAATAACATAATCTATCATATTTACTGTAAGTCCATCCGGGGATTTCCAGGTACCTTTGTGTATATCTTTGCGAGCGAAGTACGTGCTGGCAATCACCATGTTAAGTGATCTTGCTAGGTTTATTAACCTATTGCCATTGCCATTTGATTGCTCATGGAGACTGTGCCTACCTATTGTGGGTTGGAATTGCTGTTCTTTTCCAACTTTGGCGTTTAGGTCTCCATAGATTATTTTTATATCATTTTTTGGGCATAACTGATATGCGGACTCTAATTCGACATAATCTTTTCATGCTATTGGTTACTTTTCAAAATTAATAATTTATGAAAAAATAATACAGTATCACCTTAACGGCCAGTTTCACAAAGTACAGTTACCTTGCGGTTAAGAGATAACCAGCGGTTACCGAAAATACAAAATATAAATGTTACTAAACTAGATATTTACTATTTCGCGATCTTGTATAAACCACGGTCGCATATTTAAAGCGAACAAGGAAGATAGACAAAATTCAATTAGTTGTCATCGCTGACACAGTTATAATGTAGTAGTCGCCCGACCTGGGTCAACTGTACATTTGTCAAATTATATAATAAATTAAAAAACACAATTTGTCTTTCTTTTGCGGAAAGTGAACATAAAAATTCAGATGGGCTAATGTAGTGGGTGTCCAACACTACATGGCGATCCTGTCAACTTAACACTACAAATCAGACATTATTTTAAAGACAATTTGACTTTGTTATATGTTCCAAATTTAAATAAAGCTTTATTCATGAATCAAACAGAACCAAATGTGACTGCATCAAAAAATCAGTCAACCAAACAATTGCGTTTTCAATGTTCACATTGAGAAACGAAACAAATATTTACAATTCGATCATTATGTATTTGTTACAAGATGTAATTTACTCCTTCTTCTTCTTCTTTTGTATGTAGACATGACTTTGTCTTCAATGTGCCTCCAGTAAGTTGTCGTTCCATCATTTTCGTGGTCTTACTACTGATCGTCTTCCTATTGGGGAACCGTCTTTTGTCGTCTTTACTACTCTATTTGTTGTCATTTGGCTTATATGAACGTTCCATTCTACTCTTCTATTTATTACCCAGTTCTTGATCTTCTCCACCTTGCATATATGTCGTATTTCTGTACTTCTTGCTCTGTCCCATAGTGTCTTGCCATCAATTTTTCATCTCTGCTGTTTCCAATATCCTTTTTGTCCTCTCTGTGTCAGGTTGTTTTTCTGCCGCGTATGTCAATATTGGTCTGATGACTGTTTATTCTGCGTTTCATTTCTTTCCCGATATTTTATTTCTCCATATTGTTTCATTCAGGCAGCCTGCACCTGTGTTTGCACTATTCACTGGATCTTTCACTTCAGTTTCGAGCTTTACGCAGCTAGATAGTGTGATGCCTAGGTATTTAAACTTTTTTGGGAAAATTAACATGTTAAATTTTCTAGCGGTTATATTAAATTAGTGCAGCATACGTTGCAAATCGTTTTCACTTTAAAAGAGTAGTATCGCGTCGTCTGCATAGCAAATAATTTTAAGTTGTTTTTCTCCCATTTGGTATCCTTTTTTAGTTTATTCTTTTTTTTATTTTTCATCCATAATCAGATTGAACAATAAAGGGCTCAGGGAATGTCCCTGTCTTATTTCATTGCCAGCTTCAATAGGGTCGGTTAGTTCTTCCACTTTTACTTTTATTGTGTTGTTTTGGTAAATATTTTCGATAGTTTTGATTATTCCTAGAGGTATCTTTGTGTGTGTGTGTGGTTGGGATATTGACTGCGAAACCTATGGTTTCATTCGCCTAATCACGTTTGACTTTAATTCTTGACAATGGTTAAAATAAAATCTATTAATATTTAAAATTTACATTATTAATATTTTAAAAACAATATAACTACGGCAAAATTCTACATTATACAATTGGTGAACTTACAAAACTCATATCTATATATATATTTTTTTTTTATTACAATTTTATACAATGTTGTATACAATTTTCAAGTAGTAGGTATCCAGTCTCGAATTCATGCATCTAGTGCCCAGTGGTTATGTTTCTCCAGTATTATCCAGATCCGCAAGCAGTGGTTTTTTTATTTATTTATTTTTTTTTATTTTTTTTTATTTTTTTTTTATTTATTTATTTTTTTTATTTTACTTTTTTTTTATTTATCTATTTTTTATTTTCAATATTTTTTGTGTATCTTTTTTTTTATTAATATTGTTTATTATTATTATTATTTTTTTTTTGTTAATATGCTTTTTTATATTTTGTTTTGTCTTTTTTTTTTTTCATTTATGTACAAGTTTTGGTATACATTGGTCTTTATAAACTATTGTTTTATATTCTTATTTTTAAACTGCTTATGTATTGATATAGCAACTTATAAACTTCTAAATTGTTAGAAACTATTAACCCATAAAGGTTGGTGGGTTTTACTAAAATTTTTATTTTCATAATGGCTTCCATAAAAATTTTGGTCTTTATTCTATTTTTACTACAATTTAATATCATATGTTCTAGTGTGCCATATTCTCCACATTCGCAGTTTGGGGAATTTACAATTTTTAATTTAAATAAGTGAGATGGTGCTAGGGAATGATTGAATCGAATTCTACAGATAATTCTGATTGCATCTTTTTTTGTTATAAATTTACAGAACCATGGTTTGGTTGGAATTTTGAAGTTTGGAAGTTTTGATTATTTCTAGAGGTATCTTTCTTGCGTACAATAAGTGAATAACGTCCTTTAATTTCACCCGGTCAAATGCCTTCTTAAGGTCCACGAAACATAAATATGCCGGTTTATTGTAGATAATGATTTCTTTTGCAGTTGCCCCATTATAAATATAGCGGGTGCACAATCTTCGCGACCTAAAACCTTGTTGTTCTTGTGCCAGTGTTATAATTTTATTCAGTTTATTTGTTATCACCTTGGTTGTTAATTTTAGTGTTGTGTTTAATAAATTAATTTCTCGGTTAGGTTAGGTTCGTTCGGTATTCTGTCCTTTCCTGGTGATTTCCTATTTTTTAATTTCCTTAATGCTTCCTTTACCTCTTCCTTCTCAAGATTTATTTCTTCGTTTGTCGTCACCTCTGGTGTTGGTGGTTCATTATCGTCATCTTTAGCAAATCGGGATCGAAAGTACCCATGTTCCCTTCTGAATGTGTTTCGTTTTTATTAGTATCATCTCTTTTCTTTGTCCTCTGATCATTCTCCATATTCCTTTTTGTGTTTTATAGAAGTCGTATTCCATCGGTTTTGAAAAGCTCTGCCAGTGTTCCTTTTTTATTTGTCTAACTAAATTTTTCATTTCTTCTAAATCTTTGTTTCATTTCTGATTCGTTTATAGTGGTTATATGCCTGTTGCGTTTGTTGTGTTCTGTATTGTAAAAAGGTTTTCTTTTTTTTTCACATTTTGTCATCACTTCCTCTCTAAACCATGGTGTTTTCTTTTTTTATATGTTAATGTTCGATACTTTCCTCTCTCCAGGGGATTCTGTTGCTGCGTTTATTATGTTATTTTTGAGTTTTTTCCAGCTTTCCTCGACGTTATTATTTTCTAATATTTTATTCCCAGCAATCTTCTCTGATATTCTTTTTCTGTATAAGTATTCCGTGGATTCCGTATTTAGTCCTTCGACATTTATTTGTGTTTGTGTTTTCGCCGCTCTCTTGGGCATGAAGTATTTCAGGATAATTCTTATTTTACATAATACTAGGCTATGATCGGTACCTACATTTGCTGAGTTGAGGCATCTTACGTCGATTATTTTCGATGGATGTATATCTCTGTTGGTTATAACATAATCTATTATAGATCTTTGTACACGGGTGTTGTGTTCAAATGTATATTTCTGTTGGTCTTTGTGGTATTCTAAGTTTGTTAGTCGTGCAGAAGTTTATCATCAGTGCTCCATTTTCGTTTTTAACATCCTCGTTATGTTTTTGCTTAATTCTGGGTATTAATTGATTGCCTATTCGAGCGTTAAAATCCACCAATATTATCATCTTTCCTCTGACTTGATCTACTACTTGTTGTAATCGGTCATAAAACGTTTCCCTTAATGTTTGAGGCTTGTTATTTTCTGGGCCACATACACCGATGATGTTTAGATCTTTCTTTTCCATTCTTATCTTTGATGTTACAATTCTCCCTGATATGTATTGACACTCTTTGATGTGATTTTGGTACCTTTAGTGTATTAGTAAGGCTACACCTTCTTTGGCCCTGTTTTCTTTAGCTACTCCACTGTAGATTATGTATGTATGTATATATTCACCTAATTTTGATTGTTCTTTTCCTTTTTTTTTTGTTTGCTGCAGAGCGCAAATATGTATTTGTTTCTCGTTCAGCACTTGAGTTATTTCTTGGTCCCTTGAGTTGAGGGATCTGGTATTCTAAGTAGTAATTCTCATCTAGGTTTTGGATGTTTTTCGCTTGTCCTTATTTCTTGTCGTGGTTGTCTTCATAGTATCAATCCGGTTCCGAGGCTGTACATTGTTTCTTTGAGCAGTATGTGTTTTTACGATTGATAGGTTGCTAACCTTGCCAATCACACTCCACCTTTTATCCGAACTTGGGACCCGGATGTAATTTAATGAAGATGTGTATTTAAAATGTTCCAAATATCGATTTTAATTTTAATATTTGTTTATATTTGTTTTTATTATTTGTTTATTATTGCTATTTTTCTATATAAAAACTATGGTATGCAGCACATGCATAAAGTGTTTTCAATCGTTAAATTGCTGCTTTGTATACTTGTTCAAAAATGTAACAAGAAAGTATGGATATTTATAATGTTTCTTCTCTCAAAACCTTTGTATAAAGACCGTTCTACACTTTTGCCTTGAAAACCGTGCTGTCGTGCAATTATAAGTCGATAGCCAATAGCTATAAATTTGGATGCTAATTCTTTTCGTATTTAATGCAATAACACACAACACAAAAGCTTTATATCTACCTTTATTTAGGTCTGTCTTTTGCTTTCGCAAGCAATAGTTCTGGTACATTAAATTTAGCACTCAAAAGAAAAAAGACGAAAAAAGAACAGTCCCTTCGAGACAATCTTTCCGAACGGAAAACTAAAACGTAGATGCATTATCAAAACAATCAAGGCAGAATCAAAGGGCCGGATTGGTCTAACGGATATTTCCGGTTATTGAATCCGGGGCAATCGTTGGTAAATCACTTGAGATTTTCTTTGTTCTCGCCGCTGCAAAATAACTATAAAATCGGAAAACGCCTCGGCCTCGATTCACGACGTTCACGTGAGTTGCTTCCTTAAAGATCGTCGACCTTTTCCATAAACTTCGTTAAGAAAACTACGATTTTAAACGATTACATATAATAGAATCGATTAAAGAATGCAGAAATTAAAGCAATTGTAAATAATAGTAATATATTTCATATGAAACACATTCGCACAAATCAATCAATATATTTTAATTTATTTATTTTTCTGATTCTTCTAAATGTGCCTATCTTCTAGAGATGTTGGCAACCACATTGACCCATCTTTTTCTATTTACAGCAGCTCGAAATAGAGCAGTTGACGTTAGACCAATCCACTTTCTAAGATTGGTCAGCCAAGATATACGTCTACGTTCAGGGTCTCTCTTATCCTCAATCTTGCCTTGTAGAATCAACTGTAGAAGTCGGTATTTATTATTACTCATGATGTGGCCGACGTAATCCAATTTCCTGTTTTTTACGGTGTTAATATTTTCTTTGTCTTTTCTTAGTCTCTGGAGAATAGTTGTGTTACTGTGTGGTGTATATATGAGACCCTCAACATACGTCGGTAGCAACACATTTCAAATGCCTCTAATCGTTTTATGGGATCTTTTGTAAGGCTCTAGCTTTCTACTTCATGGAGGAGGACACTAAAGACGTAACATCTAAGAATTCTTATACGTATATTGATACTGTTATATTTTAATTAATTCTAATTTATTGTTCTTATTTTAATTTATTAAAAAAACACGATAATTTATATCAATTTATTAAACCACTGTACAACAATTTATTTGACTAATAATACATAATTTATCTATACGAACGTTACAATTAAATCGCGAGCGCTAGCTTCTTTTTTGACGTGACAACGTCTTAAATTAGGTTGTGGCTCGGAGTCATTTAAGAAAAAGTGTAACGCCCGCTCACGTCTGTTACAGTGAGTCGCCGAACGAGAGAGAGTCCCGCCGGACCGGCGAATGCCTTGCGTCTCTCTCCCACTTAAACATGATCGGTCCGCTGCGCGCGGCACTAGAGAATTAGGCGCGTTGAATCGCTAAAGTTGAAAATCGTTGAAAGTATCGTCAGCTGTGTCTGTAGTGAAAATGTGGAGTGCTTAGATTCGTCATTTACAACAACTACAACAATAAAGGTAAATAATTGTACACTAATATTTCATTATCGTAAACTATGATTGATTGATTAATTGTTAGATTGACACAAAAGTTGAGAAACTGAGTTTATAGGTTATGTCATACTATTGACAAATGTTGATAGTGTTAAGTAAATTATTAGTTTAACCCATTTAGTCCTGAAACTTTTTTTTTGTTTAAACCTGAATGTATACATTGAGTAGTGATTAAAAAGGCTTCAAAAGTCAGGGAAAAATAAACAAAAAAATATCCGACCTCCAGATTGGCCACAATTTGGTGTTCTTTTAAAAGGCCAGTAGGACTATAAGTTACTTTAAATGAAAATTTTTTTTTGTTAAAAATATTTATTTATTAGCAAGTACAATTTAAATTCATTGAGTGTGATAATTATAAAAGCATTCTTTAGGATGAAGGACAACATTACACTTATGACAAATAAAATTTGCCTTTTTATGGCAGTGTACGCATCTTCGTTGCTGTTCTTGATAGGTTATTAAATGATCCAATCTATCATAACGTGAGTGTTCCCGTTGATTGCTTGGCGCTTTTGAAGGTCCCCTTTTGGTGGTTCGCTTGTGCGTTTTTAACAGCTCAACTGCAATAGCCCTTCGAAATGCTAACTGGTCAAGTTTTCCGCCATCCTGTTTTTGCAAGTGGTATGCATTTTGAACTGCCATATCAACACAATGGGATATCAAAGGAAAATACCACTTTTTTCCTCGTACAGTTGGTCGATACTGAGCAATATTCTGGTCGCTTCTGTCAACTCCACTCATGTTTTCGTTATACTGCTGTATGGGCTTAGGTTGATTTATGTATATATGCTTCTTCTCGGATTGTGAAAATAGTTTTACTTTATTTAGAGGGAAAACTGAAGACACGTTCGTTGCAAAAGTAACGACACTATTATCATTCCAATTACATATTATACTATCATCATTTACCATGGAATAATCAAAAGCACCTCTCTCCAGTTTTTTCATCTCTTTTATTGTTTTTAGGGGACATTCTGGAATTCTATTTACTCTTATGGTACCTGTACCTTTTATGTTTCTGAACTTCAATTCTTCCAGGAGAGACAAAGATGTGAAGTAGTTACCAAAAAACAAATGAAATAGCGCAAATGGCATCTTCTGTAAAACATCGGCGTATTTGAGAACAACACATGACCCTAAACCTAAATGACTATATTTTGGTGGTAGAGATGAAGATGCTCCCTGATATGGATCAAAATAAATGATATATCCAAGTCATGTTGCTCCAACCCAAAATTTGTAGCCCCAGCGAATGGGCTTTCCACGGATGAATTGTTTGCAACTATGGCGTCCAAAATAGGGCACCATAGCTTCATATATACTGTGGTTTTCTTCTATTGGAGCATATTCGAAGAATTTTTTGTTCAGAGATTCGAAGATTGGCCTCATTTTAGAGAACTTATCTTGCTTATCCAGTTGGGTGTTATCATTGCAGTGAATGTTTGTCATAATATATTGAAATCGATCTCTGGATATAGCTGAACAAACTACTTTATTATTCGTATCATCAGAATTTTGCCATTACATTTTTCTTCTAGCAACAGAGCAATAACCACTAAGCAGTAATATACCAATGAAGCAGAACATTTCATCCGTAGATATATCACCTAAAGAATTTTTTTGTTGGGCATATGTATTACTATATTCCGTAATTTGCTTAACTATATTAGCCATAAACAATTTAAATATCGTTGCTGGTGAGCGCTGATTGTTTACAGATTGAATTGGAATCCATGTAGAGAAATTCGATTGTAAATCTCGTTTTGAGTACTTGAATTTTTTAAATTTCTTAGGTTTGTGTTCAACAAAGTCTGCTAATGACTTATTTTCAAAGACACCAATAAACGTACAGGTGTATGCCAAGGGTCAAATAATAGAACAGGTAAATTCCATAAAATATTTGGGAACAAATATAAATAGTCAGTGTAATCCAAAAAAAGAAATCCTGTCAAGAATCGAACAAGCAAGGAAAACATTCATGAGGATTAAAACATTTTTTACTAGATCAGACCTTAGTCTACAGCTTAGAATCCGAATGATCAGATGTTACGTTTTTTCTGTCTTACTGTATGGCTATGAAAGTTGGACAATGGACTCTGAAGTAGAAAAAAGAATAGATGCCTTTGAGATGTATATATACAGACGAATGTTGAGGATTCCATGGGTACAAAGAGTTACTAATGTTGAGGTACTTCGTCGCACGTGTAAACAAAAAGAATTACTAAGAATAATCAAAGAGAGGAAAATGCAATACTTGGGTCATGTGCTGAGAGGCGAAAGATATAAATTACTTCAAGTTATACTGGAAGGAAAAGTACAGGGCAAAAGATCAGTAGGAAGACGCCAGAACTCGTGGCTGAAAGACCTGAGGAGATGGTTCGACCGCTCATCCGCAGAGATCTTTCGCGCAGCAGTTTCCAAAACTACAATTGCCATTTGGATCGCCAACCTTCGAAAGGAGACGGCGCAATGAGAAGAATGACTTATCATCATCTGAATCAGATTGATTTGGTAGATTAACTTGACACTCTGCCCTAAGTTGACATTCAGGTAAATTCTCAATATCAACATTATCTTCTTCACCCGAATCCTCATCGGTAACGTCATCGTTAGCATTTTCAGGTGGCAAAATTGCAATGCTATCTGGAACGTCCATATCTTCTTTTTCTATTTCTTCAAGTAGCTCCGCTAGCGTAAGTGGCTTTTTCCAGTACGAACGAGTGAGAAAAATAAAAAAACATTTATTAGTAATACAGAACACTGTAGACGCCGATTGTCCTACTGGTCTTTTAAAAGAACATGATACTTTGAGCAAGTGTTATGATATTATTACCGACAAAAATTCTTTTGTATATGCGTTAAATAATTATTTCATCTCTAAACTCTCTATTTTATCACGATCCGACATCACTTATTATAAACAAAACAGAAATAGCTTACCTAGCTTTATCCATTTGAAGTAGCTGAAATCACTCCTACACAAAAACTTCCTGACACACTGGAAATTATTTACTAAATGATTCATAATAAGATTCGATGGGTAATATGATAATTTAGGATTGTAAAACTAATACGGCATCTACATTTGAAAAGTTTAAATTTGTAATGTACTACAGATAATGTACTACAGACTGTAATGTAGAAGAAACCTTCTGGCCTTTATAAAGGACGGTAGGTTCAAATGGGTTAAATCACTCTGCAATCAATCGTAATTCAGTCGATTGAGAAGAAACAGCGCGTATTGCTAGTCAAACATTTAAAATAACAAATTATAACTTCTAACCTGTCAAAACAGGGCGACCAAACAAACGAACTAAACCGACCAATCACCACGCGCGGAGTTAGAATTTAACTGTGTTTAGCAAGAATTTCAAATTCCAATTTTAGTAAATGTTTTAATTTTCAACTTTACCATTTACATTTACAAATTTTAATTAATTTCAAATTTATTTAGCAAAAATTTGAACCTTCGATCTGAATAAGTGTTTTGATTTTCAAATTGATTCTTTAAAATTAAAAATATTAAAATATATATAATCAGAAGTGAACGTCACATAACATTATCTGTACTTATTATTATTTAATATGTAGGCAAATACATGTGACCATACTTGGTAGACACAATTGGAAATAGTAATTTTTTATAACTGAAAAAAATAAATATATAAAATACTGGTAGCAAACAATAACTTCAATGATCGATATCTCCGCAACTAATTGATATATCGAAAAAATTTCTAAATAAATTTTGTAGAAAATAATAAGATCAATAATATAATATAAAATAAATAATATATAAAATAATATATAAAAATATAATATACAAAATATAAATAATATATAAAATACCTAATAAATCGGTAATGCAATTCTTATTTTCATTCAATTCCTTGTTCCTATTGTGCAATTTAATAATATTCATATCCATAAATATTCTACCGAGAAAAAGACGTTGTCACGTAAAATCTTCTCCCGTAAAACCGACTTTACAGGCAACCGATTTTTTTTTTTGACTGTTCTCTTCCCAACAAAATTTCCCTTTTTATATAAAACTCCGTTAGTTTCGGAATTCCCTATAGCAGACATGAATTTACTCGAACATTGTTGGTGGTGTTGACAAGAATAACGGGAACTCCATCGAATATACTAGAAGGCGGTCAACGGCTAAAACTAGTTTTTCAACTGCTTGGAACCCTCGAGTCGTGGATGATTCATCATAATTCTGGTCTAGAGGCTTCTGGTAAACAAACGCCGAAATGACTACAACAAAAACAGAATTAGTCATAATATATTTACAGTTTTATAGGCCATGATATTTATTATCGTAACAATACTTAAAGATAAGTTGCAGAGAATCTTCCTAAGGCTGTTGAAAGAGCTTTTGGCTGTTGACAAATAGCATATTGTTTCCACTCTTTCTAACGGTGTATCGCCTATTGTAATTTGGGCGTTTATGTTGGTGTTCTTACTAATGATCATTATTTTTGTCTTCTTGCAATTTAGTTTTAGATCGTATTTGGTTCATGTTTCTACAACGTTATTCATCATCCTTTGGAGCTCCTGCGCACTATCTGCCAGCAACACTGTAACGTCTGCATATCTAATACTGTTTATAAGTTGCCCATTTACAGCAATCGCATCTTCTGATTCATCCAAGGCCTTTCTAAAGATGTTTCTAGAGTATATGTTAAATAATGCCGGTGACAATATGCAACCCTGTCTAACTCCTTTTTCGACTGTGAAGATCTTGGACAGTTCATTTTCTAATCGTACTCTTGCTTTTTGTTGAAGATATAAGTTTGAAATTAGTCCTATACCATCGAGTCCTGATGTTTTTAGGATATCGATTAGTTTCCCATGTGAGATTTTATCAAATGCCTTCTTGAAATCAATGAAATGTATTAGAACTTGCAAACTAAAAATACTTCCCTCGTTCCGAGTCCTGCTCTGAATCCAAATTGAACTTCTCTCAGGTGTTCTTCTAATTTGATATATATGCGCGAGTGAATGATAGTAAGGAGTACTTTAAGTACAAGGCTCATCAAACTAATTAATCTATATTCTTCACATTTTCTAGCGTTGGCTTTTTTAGGAAGTGGAATGGAATGGAAGTGGAATTTATTTTTCATTTGCATATTATTTGTTTATTTTACCTTAGATACGGTTACCATAAACACACTTGTTATATCTAGGGCATGTTATATCGTCAAGAGTTGCCCAAGATTTGGGCAACTCTTGAATGTTTGAATTAAGTTTATTAAACAAAATTTTAAACGGCAGTAGTTTCTATTTTATTGATTCTTGCTAAATAAACACAAATGTCAGACAAAAAAAATTTAAGTACTCTATATAGGCCAATGTTCTACGCTTATTATCAGAATTGCATTAAACGTCTTCATTCATTCATTTCAATGGACTTCTTAATTATATTCCCAGTATATCATAACAAAATAATATACCAGTGACTCTTATGACTCACTTCTATTTCGGACTCGACGAAATAAATCTGTAACGGTCTCAATTGGTAATTGACCCTTTACCAAACAAACTTTATCTCATTAGCCTGAGTTACGAGTTCAATCGAATAAAATCTAATGAAATCATCAATACATATTGTTTTCTATCTTTAACTTAAGTCTCATTGCGATTAAATGAGTATATACAAAGACATACGGGGTATACTCTTCTGTTACGTAAATATGGCAATAACCTATAAATTCAGAACAACACTATTATTACTATAAACAACTTAGGTTAATCAGCTTGCTTCACATTGTAATCAGCGTATATATTTTTATACACTTCTGCTTTAGCTTTTGCTACGGTTACTTTCTCTCCATTTTTAACGACTTTACCTACGACCTACGATCTACGACCATATCAACTTCAATAATGTTGCACAACAGTCCATAACTATCTCACATCGATCATATCTTTCAAATCCTTATTCTTACATAACCATCCAAGTTCCAAGTTCAAACCTTTTAAAATGGTATGTTATTGGGAGGTCGATTAAAATAAAACACTACATGATATTCAATAATAAATACCGACTTCTACAGTTAATTCTACAAGGCAAGAAGGCAAGAAGATATGCATCTATCGAAGAAGAAGATCAGCATTCAGGATCAGGTTCTTCCAAGTAATAATATGGAATAATAATAATTATCCAGATTTAGCCATACGGCTTACACTCCATCTAAGGGGAAAATTCACTTATCCCAGATACCTACGGTATCAAAAGGATTGAGGTACTTTCCATTGTCCATTGTTTAGTCTGTCTTAGTTTAGTTTTGTCCTCTGTACTTAGCGATCTTTTCGTTGTAACACATAAATTATTGGTATTGGGTATCGCCACATCAATAAGTGTTGTTTGTCTAGTATGAGATCCGGTCTAGTATGAGCTACTGGTTGGTCTGTAAGCACAGTGCGGTCCTAGTATAGCGTGTAGTTGTCATTTTCAAGCATTCTGTCTCAGACGTATTGATAATAAGGAAGATGCTGGGTTTAGAGAAGTCCCAGTTTGTCAAGTTGTTGGTGGATAATCTTTCCTACTGAGTCATGGCGTTCTTTATAATCAGTACCGACAAATGCCTGGCAGCCACCGGTAAGATGTTTCTTGGGCATGGCATCCATATCGCCATTTGTCATTTTGGACTTGAGGATCTTTAACAATATATTTCAGGTAATTTTTAGTTGGAATAACTTGATCCTGAATTGCAAGTAGGAAACCCTTAGTCTCGGGAAACATCTCGGGAAACTGATGTCAACTAATAGTTCGACTAATTTTATCCAGATTTAGCCATACGGCTCACACTCCCTATAAGGGGAACATTCGCTCAACCCAGATACCTACGGTATTAAAAGGATTGAGCTCTGGTGGGACTCTTTCCATGTTATCGAGTCCTAGGTGACTTGGTACGTCGGTGTATCTCCCAAAAATTTTCGCACGCATCTGGACATCGAAAGTAGCACAGCTTTCTACATGATCTTATGTAGATGTTCATTTAGACCCAGCTTTTTTACGTTTTCTAGGAGGTTCTTCGGGATGACTCCAGTGGTAGAAAGAATAATAGGTATCGTCTGGGTACTTTCCATTCTTTTATACGATTCAATTTTCGTTATACTTAACACGCAGATTATTGTTGTTAGGTATCGCCACATCGATTAGTGTTGTTTGTCTTGTTAGTTTATTAACTAGCACGAGATCTGGTTTATTATGTGCTAGAGTTTGGTCTGTGAGCACAGTGCGATCCCAGTATAGCTTGTAGTTGTCATTCTCAAGCATACTCTCAGGTACGTATTGATAATATCGGAGATGGTTTGTTTGTAGAAGTCCCAGTTTAAAAGCTATCTCTTGATGGAGGATCTTCCCTACTGAGTCATGCCGTTCCTTATATTCAGTTGCAGCAAATGCCTGGCAGCCCCCGGTAAGATGTTGGATAGTTTCTTGGGCTTCACATCCATATCGGCATTTGTCGTTTTGGAGCTGAGGGTCTTTGATGATATATTTCAGGTAATTTTTGGTTGGTATAACCTGATCCTGAATGGCGAGTAATGAACCTTCTGTTTCAGGGAACATCTTTCCTGATATCAGCCAATAGTTCGACGCTATATTGGTTCGACTAATTACTTGTATTATTATTATTATTGTGCAGTCGAAGACTAACATTCACCTTTAAATAGCTTGTGAAAACAACATCAAAACTGAAGATATCCCAATTAACCTGAGCCTTTTCCAGAGGAACTCATTGAGTCCACTTTGGTTCTGTCTAGCGATAAACCCACTATCTCAGCTACTGAACTACACTGACTCAGGTTTTAGCATAAACACTAACAATACTGTTGTGGTAAAGCTTAATCATCTGCTGTATATGGATGATTTGAAATTAATAGCTCCCACTCGAAACCACCTGGATCAGATGCTAAACACTTTGGAAAAATTTTCAAATATGTCATGTAAATACATACTTTGGACTAGATAAGTGCCGTGTTCTAAATATAGTCAGAGGAAACGTTCAACCCGGAGGTTTCGATATGCAAGATGGCCAAAACATCGAGGTAATGGGTGAAAATAATATATACAAATATCTCGGAGTAAAGCAAGTGCGGGAAATTATGACCATATACCATAAACTATACCCATACGCAAACCGTAAAAAGATGGGAAGTAGGGCTAGGATGTAAACTTACCAGGGTAACACTAAGTAACCTTGAAGAGTCAACATCAAAGAAGTACTTGGGAATGACCAGGAATAACCTACGTTTGGCAGTTGGTTTTTTAACTGGCCATTGTCAATTAAGCAAACACCTCCACACACTGGGGCTAGCAGACACACCTCTATGTAGGAAGTGTGAACGAGAAGACGAAACTGTAGAGCATGTCCTATGTGAATGCCCGGAGTTATCGTTAATACAAGTGTACGCGTTCGGCGAGTCCTGGCCCACACCTGCCCACATAAGAGAGATGTCTCCTGGTGACTTGTTCACCTTCCAAGAAATGGCAGGATGGACAATCAGCTAAGGGTGACAGCTCCCTGGGAGGATGCACAATGGGTCAATTGTGGCCTAAGTGCTGTGAAACTTAACTCGCCCTCCCTACTCTACAGATACAGATACGATAAACTAACAAAAACCGAACTAACTTCTGAGTTTGTGAAAAGAGTAACACAGCTAAATCGGTCATATCTTAATAGTTAAAATTTACTTAAGGCATTAAATACGTTCGGAAAAACCCATCCCACCAAAAGTGTTTATATATGTTACATCTTGATTGTATATTAGGGTTGTTAATTATTTACCAGTTTACCTAAAACCTTTTTATTACAATTACAGGTACGCCCAAAATGATTCAAATATACAGAGGATTTATTACTCGGGAAATTTGAATGAACAATTTCGAGGAAAAGTAGTCAGAAAATGTTGGCATTATACATTTTTTTATAAAAAATATGTAGATATATTTAATTTTTTGTAAAAATATGAAATTTATATATTTTGGATATATACCGGGCTCTATTTAGTAGGTATTATACTTCGCACGAGAAAGACATAAGAGTTATCCAGAATCTCTATTGGAATCAAAAAGCACGAGTGAGACTGAACAAATCAACTAACACAGAAGAATTTGAAATTTTAAGAGGGGTGCGACAGGGGTGTATTTTGTCTTCTATGCTCTTCAATCTCTACGTGAAGAACATTTTTGCAGAGGCACTGGAAGGCTCAGAGTGTGAAATAAAGGTCAACGGGTTCCCGAAAACATTTATTACGCCGACGACACCGCGATAATAACAGACAACGAACATGTTATACAGTTGATGTTATATAAAATAAACACCGTAGGAAAAATATATGGCTTGAAGATAAATGCTGGAAAAACTAAATGCATGGTAATAAGAAAAAACGGACTTTTAAGAATACAACTGCAAGTAGATAATGCTCCAATCGATCAAGTGAAAACATTTAAATACTTGGGAATGATGATAAATGACCAATGGGATCCTCAATAAGAAATAAAATGCCGTACCGAACAAGCAAGACAAGCTTTTATCAAATTTAAACCGCTACTATGTAACCGCAATCTTTCATTCAATATCCGCTACAGGATGGTTAAATGCTATGTATGGTCCATCTTGTTATACGGCATGGAAACATGGACGTTAAGAGTACCTTCCATTAATAAGTTGGAGGCCTTCGAAATGTGGACGTTGCGAAGAATGTTCTGCATACCATGGATAGATAAGGTGAGAAACGAGAAAGTATTAAGAAGGTACGGTCAAGGTACGAAAAATTGGATACCTCGGCCATATTCTGAGAAAAAAATACGCAATCGCTCAACTAACATCCAGGGAAAGATTGAAGGCAAGAGAGGAGTAGGTCGCAAACAAATGTCGTGGCTACGGAACATAAAGAACTTGACAGGCATAAATAACACTGGCGGTCTTTTGCATGCCGCAAAAGACAGACGTCTGGCCTTAAGATAATTCGCCAACGCACTATAGGTGCACGGCACTATAAGAAGAAGATACTTCGCACGTATTGAATCAAGAACCCTAAATAGCACTTTTTCTTCTATAAATGTTACAGCAGAGTGAATCAGAATACAGGTCTTCGGTTTGTTGTTTTTTTCTTAAGGTCTTAAATTAGGACGTTATATATCGTCAATACTATTCAAAATATTCTTAGAACAAATATTTAATTAATGGAAACAAGAATGTAGAACAATGAGGTTACCGCTGAACGAAGATACTGTATACATCTTCAGCTTTCCAGACGATCGAGAATTTTATTGCAACACTACGAAGATTTGCTTTCTTTGAGATAATTTCAAATTAAGATAGGAATCTACAAGAGATACGAACAAATATATGTACATCAATCTATTCATTTTCCTGTTCCTTCATACCCTGTTTTCCTTCATAAAAAATACAAAAGAATCGCTAATTCGCGCCTAGATACACTTTATAACAGACCACATACCTCTATGTTCCTTAATTTACAATTTACCGAGCATCCAATCGTCTAAAACGAGTCACTCATGTGATTCTAAGGCAAATAAGTTTCAATTTAGTGTGTTCTTAATTAAAAGCCCGACCATGTTTCATCCGGGGCCAGTGAGCATCAGCAGGCAAGACTGGCTCGTCGTTCTTTTGGTCAAAGGGTGAGTTGCACATTTTCTAATTAGGATCCGTTCACGGCTTCGTGTGTACTGTGTGTGTATGTGTATACGGTTCAAGGACGTATCCGAAAATACTACAAAAAGGCTAAATTATGCTTTAACTATTGTTCACCACAATAGTATTCGTTTGTCCTTATATTTATTTTATTCATTACTTAGACCATTTAAGGCATTGCAATAAATTAAAATCATTTAAAAAGGATAATGGCGCAGTCAGTAGGATTGTCATTTCATCATCAAAATTAGCTTTTACTTTTATATGTTGTAGTTTTCGTAGTTTATAAAGTTCAATTCTCATTTAAATAGAAAGTATTGGCAGTCTTTAAGAAATGGATTAGGCTTTTGAAACGGCTTGGAAAATTCAGGATCTCTTCTAAACTCTAATTAAGGTCGTTGTCAGTCTTGGCAATGTTGGCATTCCATGAGGATATGCTTAAGAGTGGGAGAGAAATCGTTGCAATGGATAATACGCTACATTTGGAGAGATAGAAAAACACTATTTACAATCTTCAGTAAATTTTCCAAAAATTTGATCGTTGAAATTCATCAACATAGTCTCCCAGAGTAACACACTGACTCCACGTCTCTCTTGCAACTCGATGCTTTCTTGCTAAATCGATTTGTCGTTGACCCTAAAATACGTCTTAGTTGGAGCAACAACATCTGGATTTGATCCAAGTTTGTTTCCTTGAGAGAAAATGTGAAATGTGAAGAATACGATGGCGGCATTCTTGTTTTTACTACATTTAATGCTATTTTTAATATTTTCTTTAAACATACCAATAAACCTGTATAGTTTTTTCTTTTTTTGGGTGATAAGATGATCAAAAATTTGCTGGATATTTGCTGATGATAGCGTCTGTGGTTGCTTTGGCTTTCACCTTAAACTACAAGCCTATGGGAGATTTTTAATTAGCCATTTGACAAAGCATGAATCGCATATAAATCAATACTACAATATGTAATAACAACTTAATAAAACTATGCCGTCAAATCTTATCGGTACAGGTTAAACTTACGACCCAAGAGAAGGGAATTTTGGTCAAACATATTTGTACGGCATTTATAACTTCGGTAGGTAATACAAAAATATTGACCTGCGACCGAATGCCGTACAAAAATAGAAAATATTGGTACCAGGAGCAGGGAATTTTTTTTTTTTTTCGGAAAACTTTTCCCACATTTTTGGCAATTTGACACAGTACAGCATTCATACACAAAGTTTTGGATCGATATATAGATTAAATTTTTTACAACGCCGTACATCACATTCACCTAAATTATTTACAAACTGCTATGTATGATAAAAAAGATTTTTGGAATTATGTAAATAATAAAAGAAAATGTTTTGATTTGCCAAACACAATGAAATATGAGAAAATAACTAAATACAGATTATCCAGCTGTAAGCTCTAATAATGGTCTTTCTGTTGAAATTTGTGATATTACTGTATTAGATGTATTAGAATTTATATCTAAGATTGATCTATAAGTTGTGGACCTGATAATATATCCCCTTTGTTCATATTTAATTGTTTCATAAGTTTATAACTTATTTCATAATTCATAAGTTTTTCATTTTTAGTTGTCTAATCAGTACAAATTGGCACAGGTTTGCTGTAATTATTCACGTGGTCCACTCATAATTCAGTAATGCACATGCACAATAATCAATGTTACACTATGAGAGGACACTATGAGAATCTTTGATAAACTCAAGAAGTTGTATAAAAGCGGATTTACAAGACAGTACTGAAAAAAAAAAAGAAAAAGATAATGCATTTTATATTAAAATTTAAAAAAACTATAAAAAAGTGTTGACTGAAACTATATTCTAGTAACCCCCAAACATCCCATATGTACACCCTTGTGCTGACATATGTATCACTAAAAGATCAACGAGGACCCAAAAAGGAAGGAACTTTAATGTCCGCTCTCTTCTCCGAATATAACAGTTAAACGAGCTTGAAGAAGAATAAGATTTAAAGCCAAAAGCTCCGCAATAAAAATGAGCACCAATTAGAGACTTCACCCTCTGGCTTTGTCTCTTCTTCATATGTGTTTCCACGCGCTCGTGTGACTAAAGAGACGAATGGAAAGGTACAATTACGCTTTACGAACGAAACTTGGTATTAATAAACGGTTTATGACCTCAGTATCCTGAATAAAATTAAATATATAAGGAAATATACAATTCTACTATAGGGGTATTGCTGTAATTAAAGAGTTAGTGTTGTTGATTTTTTTTAGTGTCACATTTAGTGAAATAGTTACAGTCTGGAAGATATAAACTGATTTTTCTGACGGGTACAGATATCAAACAATACAATTACAACAATGATAATCATAGCAATATTTTTGTATTTTACTGAAGGTATTAAAGTTATATTGCTGTGACATTCCTGCTTTCTAAAATAATTATTATGTCTTAACTGTATTTATTGTTATATTTTCTTAAGTCTATTACGAAAGAGCTTTCTATATTTGTATGTATCTTGCATAATATAATTTATCAAGTCATTAGTTTGTACAAAAATACAACAGTAGAATTCGGAATAAATTCGCAAAAGAAATTTAAAAAAAAAAATTAAAAGTTGCACAAGGGGCGACAGATGCACAATATAGTTATAAAAAATTCTAGTGAAGAAGAAGATATAAAAAAACTAGGGTTTTTACCCAACTATTTAGTGGCTCAAACCGTGTACACTTAGACACACTGATGATGGAATATTGATTCCGAAAACATTCTGTGATGTAGCCCGATTGGGTGTTTTAATTATATACCTTTTATAAAGGATTTTTTAAATAATAATTGTGATAAATGGTACACAGCCAGCTACAGGAACTTAGTTTCCTTGTGGATAAAAAAACTATAAAGGAAAATAGAAACAATATTAGAAAGGATCCCACTTGAAAAATAGTTATAGAAGGTAGACGACGTATAGAAAAACCTAAAAAAAGGTGGAAATGAACCTAAACTTTAAGAACGCAACAACAGAGAAGAATAAAATATAATCCAATAACCTATATTTCTTCTTAAGGTGCCTTCTCCATTACTGAAGGTTGGCTATAACTACAGCAAATTGCTCTCTATCTTGAGCTGTTCTTAGTATCGAATGTGTGTCCATGTCTGTCCAGACTCTTACATTCTTCAACCGGGAGCATTTTCTTCTTCCTGGACCTCTTCTTCCTTCCACTTTCCCTTCCATTATAAGTCGTAGGAAGTTGTATTTTTCTCCTCTGTAAATATGTCCTAGATAACTCGTTTTTTTGTTTTTTACAATATGTAGGAGTTCTCTCAGTACCCATTCTTCTTAGCACCTCGTTATTGGTCACGTGCTCTGTCCAAGAGATCTTCAGCATCCTTCGAAAAACCCACATCTCAAAGGCTTCTATACGCCTCATACTTGTAATTCCGAGAGTCCATGTTTCCACTCCGTATAGCAATATGGAAGAAATAAACGTTTTTACAAATTGCTATCGGATATCCAACGATAACGTAGAATTTATTAGGAATTTTTTAATTGGTTGAAATGCGGACCTAGCATATTCTATACGAGCACGTATTTCGACCTCGTGGTCAAGATCGTTTGTTATCCAGCAACCAAGATACTGGAATCTTTGTACTGGTTCTATACGTTTGTTATAGATACAAATATTAATGTCGACATTTGGTGCACGTGTAACAGCCATTACTTTTGTTTTATTTGTGTTTATATTTAGTCCCAAGCTATCTCCCTCTCTGGTTATGACATTCAAAAGTCGTTGTAAACCCTCAGCACTGTCCGCAATAATGATGGTGTCGTCTGCGTATCTTAAGTTGTTTACGTATTCTCCGTTGATTTTTATTCCTTCTTCAATATTTTCGAGGACATTTTGAAAGATCTTTTCGGAATATATATTGAATAACAGTGGAGAAAGTACGCAGCCCCGACGAACTCCTCTTTTTATTGGCAATTCTGCTGTCAGACGATTGTCTATTTTGATCGACGCCATTTGATCCCAATATAGTTTTTTAATAAGTGCCACAGTGTTATGATCTATACCATGTTGTGTTAGGGTTTATAACCTAACCTAACCTATATTTCTTCTGCTTCTTCCTATGCCGTCGCCATTAACGGAGGTTGGCGACCACATTTTTAAAAGCTTCTCTGTCTTTTGCAACGTGGAATAATTCGTCTACAGTCATGTTTGTCCAGTCTCGAATATTTCGCATCCATGACTTCCTCTTTCTATCTATTCCCTTTTTGCCATCGACTCTACCCTGCATGATGACCTGCAGAAGACTATATTTATTATTTCTTAGTATGTGTCCAAGGTATCCAGTCTTGCCTACTTTTATCGTTCTCAACAATTTTTTGTCTCGACCCATCCTTCTCAGCACTTCCTCATTGGTGACCCTGGCAGTCCATGGGATTTTCAACATTCTCCGGTATATCCAAAGTTCAAAGGCTTCAATCTTTTTAACTATTTGCGCTTTTAGTGTCCATGTTTCTACCCCGTACAATAGTTGCGACCAGACGTAACATTCAACAAACCTCAGTCTCAGCGCAGTATTCAGATTTTTGTCACAGAACAATTGTTTGAATTTTAAGAACGCTGCCCTTGCCATTTCTATTCGTACCCGGATCTCTTGGTCTGGATCTAATTCTGTGTTGATGTAAGCTCCCAGATATTTATATTTTGTCACTCTCTCTATTTGCTGTCCATCAAGAATTAGTTGTTCATTATTTATTGGACTCCTTGATACTATCATAAATTTGGTCTTATCTGTGTTGATGTCAAATCCCATTTGAATGCATTCACTATTTATTGCATCTAGTAAAGTTTGTAGTTCTTCTATACTCTCAGCCATAATTACGGTGTCATCTGCAAATCTCATGGTGTTTATGATTTCTTCACCAATTCTTATTCCCTCTTTTCTTTCCCATAAGGCTTTTCTGAATATGACCTGTGAGTACACGTTGAAAAGCGTCGGAGACAAGACGCATCAACGCAAATAATGCCTCTCTTGTACCCATGCCTCCTCTGAAGCCAAACTGAGTTTCATCTATCTGCTCCTCACATTTCTTATAAATTCGGTTTTGAACAATTTTCAAGAGAATATTTAAAGGGTGGCACATTAGGCTTATCAATCTATAGTCATTACATGATTTGGGATTGTTGTTTTTTGGTAGAGGTAAAAATATCGATTTAAGCCATTCTTCCGGGATGTTGCCCTCTACATATATGTGGTTGAGAATTCGGGTGAGTCTCTTTATATTACCGTCATCTAAGGCTTTTAACAGTTCAACTGGAATTTGATCAGGATCCGGACTTTTCTTTCCCATAAGGCTTTTCTGAATATGACCTGTGAGTACACTTTGAAAAGCGTCGGAGACAAGACGCATCCTTGCCTAACCCCTCTCGCAATCGGTATATTATTTGTTTCTATATCGTTCACCTTTACTACTGCTTTCTGGTTCCAGTATATAGCCTTAATAAACTCAATGTCTTTTTTGTCTAAATTGATGTTTTTTAATTCATCTATTAACTTCATATGCTGCACTCGGTCAAGGGCCTTCCTAAAGTCTATGAAGCATACATATGCACTCTTGTTATATTCCCGACATTTCTGCAAGAGTATCGTCAACGCAAATAATGCCTCTCTTGTACCCATGCCTCCTCTGAAGCCAAACTGAGTTTCATCTATCTGCTCCTCACATTTCTTATAAATTCGGTTTTGAACAATTTTCAAGAGAATATTTAAAGGGTGGCACATTAGGCTTATCAATCTATAGTCATTACATGATTTGGGATTGTTGTTTTTTGGTAGAGGTAACAGATGGATTATATATTAACCAAACCTATATTTAATTGTTGATAATTACTAAAAAATTATACAGTTAACGAACTTATCGTTCACTATTCCTACTGCACAGTGACTCAAAGTTTCAAAGGGCTAAAATAATTGTAATTTTGATTACCAATATTCCTATGTGTGAATGTATTACATCATGCAATTTATCATTTACTAATCTAACGAAATATACGTAACAAAAAACTTCATCAAACCAGACTTTACTACATACAGTCAGTTTTTAACTTGATTATACGTTTTTCTACACAGCTAACTTAGTAGATACTGTCCCGGCCAAGTCTCAATTTGTTTCGGTGAATCGAGTAGTTCTTCATTTCAGTCGTAAAAACTCAACCGGACGACAATTGTTTAATTTTCTGCAAATACCCTCGAATGTCCTTTGCTTCTTCTCTGGTCGAGGAGGATTAATCGTGGCCAGTATTCTCGAGTGGCACACTGCGTTCTAACAACAGGTTAATGTCGCGTGAAGCTATATTCACTTGTTTCATTTGTCCCTCTTTCCATCTGCTACCCCTATTATGGGTTTTTGTTCGCGTGGCTACCGTCTTGGCCAGACCGTTCTACCCCATTATCTGAGCTTGGTAGAGATGAACAAGTATTCGTAGAACGGTATTTAATAAATAACTCATTGACTCAAATAAAATAATTCTAACAAACTCAACAAATGACGGAACCTTTTTACAATATTTTCTTGAATTTCTTCTTTACCAAAATTAACGTATATATATAATTTCGGTTTACAACGTTCTTCGACGTCTTCCGATTTCCAATCTCCATCTCATTCTATCGTTCCATAGATCGTCTTCCAGTTCTCTTTCTCTGATTTCTTTATCAACTCCTTCTCTCCAACTTCTTCTAGGCCTTCCTGGTCTTCGCCTACCTCTTGGTTGCCATTCAAGAATTGTCTTGGTATTCTATTCTCCGGCATTCTCCTTACGTGTCCGTACCATCTGAGTTGTGTCGTTTTGATGTCATCAACAATATTATGTGTAACCCCCATGATTTCTCGGACTCTCTCGTTTGTTATTCTGTCGCGTCTGGAGATTCCCGCCGAGCGGCGCCAGAAGTCCATTTCTGTTGCTCTAAGCATTTTCTCTGATCTGTCTTTTAGAGGTCACACTTCGCATCCATATGTTGTGATACTTTTTATTATGGTGTTGTATATTCTTCTTTTGTTGTCTTTAGAGATGTTTTTATCCCACAGTACGCTGTTTAGTAAGGCTATGCCTTTCCTTCCCTGTGTATTTCGTTCCTTAATGGCTGCATCTAATTTTCCGTCTTGAGTGATTTTTACTCCTAGGTATTTGTAGTTATCACATAGTTTGATCTCTTGATTTTCCTCTACGAGAAGGTTATGTTGATCTCCTCCGATACTCATGTACTCAGTTTTTTCCATATTCACTTCCAAACCCCACTCTGTAAACTCTTCTAATAGTTTTCGCATCATGTAACTAAGGTCTTCAGAGTCCTGTGCGATGATGACCTGGTCATCTGCAAAGCACAGAGTGTACAAAGTTAAGTCTATTAGTGGTATGCCCATATTCGTACATTTTTTCTTCCATTTGTTGAGTGCTGCTTCGAGGTATATTTTGAATAATGTTGGGGATATACAGCATCCTTGTCTTAGTCCTTTAGTCACTTTGAATCCCGGTGTTATCAGATTTCCTGTTTTAATTCTTGTTGTTTGTTGGTAGTACAACGTTTTTACTGCTTCAATCAATTCTATATTTATATTTGTTTTCCCCAGTGCCTCCCATAATTTATCAAGCGGGATACTATCATATGCTTTCCTAAGGTCTACGAACGTCAGATGGACTTCTTGGCCACGAGCAACTTACTTTTCAATTATCTGAGTAATAGAGAAGACATGGTCTATTGTAGATCGACCTGCACGAAAACCAGCCTGTTCTTCGGCTTCCATATCTTGGTATTCTTCTTCTATTCGATTTTTTATTATTTTCCCATATATTCTGCTAATACTACTAGTAACTGCAATTCCTCTATAGTTTTCAGGTTTCGATTTATCTCCCTTTTTATGGATGGTGCTCATATGCGATTCTTTCCATTCCTCAGGTATTTCATGTTTATTTATGCATTCCTGAAAAAGTTGTCGTAGTCGTTGAATTAGTATTTTGGGTCCATGTTTAATGAGTTCCGGAGCTACATTTCCGGGGCCAGGTGATTTGCCATTTTTTAGATGTCTGCATACGGTTTCGACTTCTCTCTCATTTATTCTGATTGGTGACCCTATCAGCCTGACGCCTTGTAAACCATAGTTCTCTATCTGTTTGAAGGGCTCTCTTGTCTCTGTTAGTAAATCTTTAAAGTATTCTTCCCAAGTTTGCGGTGATATGGACTGGATAATATCTCTTTTTTTGTTGTTTCTTAAATTTTTTAACAGTTTCCAGCTTTCTGAACTTTGGCTTCCACCAATGTATGTATTTATCATGGTGCACTTTTTTTCCCAGGATTCATTTTTCTTTTGGCAAATTTTTCTTCTGACCATCGCTTGCATTCTTTTGTATTCGATTCTGTCTTCCACATTTTTTGTGTTCAGATATTTTTGATACAATTTTCTTTTCTGTGTTATTTCCTGCGAAATATCTTGATCCCACCAATATGGTTTTTGTTGTCCGATCTTTTCATATCGCCCTAGTGCTTCTAGGGCAGCGGCGTGTATACATTCTTTGATGGTTTTGTATAACTGATTAACATTCCTGGTATTATCTTCCGTTTCAATTAGTTTTTGTTCCAGTCTACGTTTATATAGTTTTCTAACACTTTCTTGGTGTAAACTATTCAAATTGTATCGTACTTCTTGTACTTGCTCCTTTGTATGGTTATCTTGCGGCGTTTTCTGTTCTCTTTTATGTGGGAATGAAATATCTGAACGTAGGAGGTAGTGGTCACTGCCGCAAGTGGGTCCTCTACATGCTCTTACGTCTTTTGTTTTCAGTCGACTTTTTTGTTTAAGGATGACATAGTCTATAACTGATTTTAAGTTTCGGGTTTCCTGAGTCCACGTATATTTATGAATGTTTCTATGTTGGAAATATCCATTCATGATTCTGAGTCCATTCTGATCACATATATCTATTAACCTTTCTCCGTTATTGTTTGTATTATCTTCTCCATATCTACCTACTACTTTATCGTTGTTCTTTTTTCCGACTCTGCTGTTGAGGTCTCCCAAGATTATTATTTCTCTTGTGTTACCCACCTTTGTGATTTCTTCATTCAGTTGTTCAAAAAAGTTATCTTTCACATTTACAATCGCATCGTCATTGATTGCATATATGCCCAGAATGGTCAGTCTGTATCCTTTTATACATATATTCATTTTTATCATTCTTTCGTTGATACCTTCCCATGATGTGATGCATTTTCTAAAGCGACGGTGTATCATAATGGAGACTCCTTGTTGAGCTCTACGTTCTTTTGTGACTCCGGTGTAGAAATGATCGTATTTACCTAGGTTTTCTGATCCTTGTCCTTTCCGTTTCGTTTCCGTAATAATAGCTATGTCTATCTTCATTTTGTTTAGTTCTTCTAAGATTTCTGGAGTTTTCTTTGAGATCCCTTGGACGTTCCATGTCGCAAAAATCATTTTCCTGTTCCGTAGCATTTTTCGTCGTCGTATATCAGTCCGGTTCCGAGGCTGGATTTTGGAGTTTTTAACCTTTACCATTTTTGACGAGTATCGAGTGGTTAACCCGATGCCCCAACCCCCAACTTGGAGGACCAGGGATTTTGGAGCTTTCCTTCTCCTAGACGGTTTGCTTTCACTGCAGCTTAAGAGTATCGTCTGTCCTACCTGTTGGTCCGCGGATGGTATTTTATTTCCCACCTACCCGCCAGCTGATGCTGGTGAGTGCTTTCCCCTATCCGCCACCCGGGGACGCGCTCTCTAGGAGTTCCAGGCTCTCCCGAGAGATTAGTTGTATATTTTAACAAAATTAACGTAAGTTGTATATTTGTTACGGTAAGAATAGATCATTGTTAATTATATAAAATTACCGGTAATTGTATACAATTACCAGAGTCGACGGTAAATGTATGAAATTATTTTCAATTATCTTATTTTACCAGTAATTGTATACAAGAGACATTTTGTTTACCCTGAATTGTAAATACTACTTACTACTTTACTTACTTACTGTTTGTTGTGACATGACAAACTCTCATGGTACTTGAAATTACACAACTTTCCATTTTTTTTACATTCACACTTATCTGTTTTACATTTACTTTTGTAAGCACATCGCTGATAGCCTTGCCCACTCGACAAAGACGTTTTCCTAACATACTCGCACGATGAAATGTTTGGTTTTGGAACTATGTCTAGATAAATGGATGATTCTTTGCAGATGGTAAATTGATTTCTGCTATACAACTGTGGCAGTCGCCCTTCTTTAGTAGCCAATTTGTATAATTCTTTTTAAAAACTGATACTAACAGTAAAAACATCTCTAGAATCACTCCATGCCCTGTCAACATCTGGCACTCTTAATTTTACTGTATAACCGACATTACTAGGAGGAAATTTTAAGTTTGTGGTTTTAAACGTTTTCTTCGATTGCTTTTCAAGACCTTCCTTTGCACGAGTCCGTTTAGTTGCAACAAAATCATGCCTCTATGAAATTTGATTAGAAGATAGTTCTTTTAGAATTGCATTAGATTCATCAACTGATGCTTGCTCAGGTTGTTCTAGTTCTTGTTCTATTATAAGCTTGTTTGGCTCATCCACTTATGCTTCTTCACGTTCTTCAGAATCAGGACCTGACTGGGTTTCTTCTACTTGTTCCACCAACGCTTTCAAATCTTTTTCAGTCGAAATATGTTTTTAGAGTATCTTCTAGCAGTGATGAAGTTTTTAAACCAATTTTGGCAGGGACTCAATCTGGCTCTGGAAAAAGTAATATGTATGTCACAAATCACAACCACTGGTTCAATATATAATAAAACAGTGCAAATCCTGGCTTATACTGATGATATCAATATTGTTGGGAGAACGGAAAACGCTGTAAGAGAGGCGTATGTAGCAATAAAAGAATCAGCTACAAAAATGTGTTTAATAATAAACGCTAACAAAACGAAGTATACAAAAATAAGCACGCAACTACAAATCCTACGACCACTCGTTATAGAAAACGACGTCATCGAAGCAGTGAACGAATTTGTATACCTGGGAGCGCTCCTTAACACTAAAAATCATACTACCGCAGAGATAAACTGCAGAATTTGCACTACCAACAGATGCTATTTTGGGATCAACATCTTACTGAAATCCACAATTATATCGAGAAATACAAAAATAAAACTCTACAAAAACATATCAAGATAGAACGTCTGAGCTGGATAGACCCATTGGTGAAAGAAGAAGAGGAAGACCCAGAACAAGGTTCCTTGGTAACATCGATGAAGACATGAGAAATATGGGAATAGGTGCTTGGCGGAGAAAGGCTATGCATAGGGACGACTGGAGAGAAATTCTTGAGGATGCTAGGACCCACGCAGGGTTGTAAAGCGAGAATGATGATGATGATTAGACTTCGGCAAATATGCAAATAAAAATGTAGAAAATATGCGCATAAATATGCACGTGTTTACCCGAAAATATGCAAATATTTTACAAAATATGCATACAAATAAATAAAAAAATCGTAAAATAGTAACAATTTTATTTAAAAAAAAAAGTGTACATAACTAAATATTTCCTACTATTCATTAAGATTTACATTTATTTTAAGTAACTACATCATTTTTAAGTATGAATAAACTTATTTAGAATTATGGTAACAATAAATGACCAAGTGGTGTTCAAAATTTTCTAACAAAAACTTGTGGCTTCTGTCTTAGTACATATATTTATATATGGAAAAACTTCGTTCAACATCAACTGATGTAAAGGGAGCAGCATCCGATAAAATAAGCAGTAATTTATTAGAAGGAATAGTTGTCGGAAGAAAAAAAGTTGCTAATGTTTCTTGTATAAAACGCGAAATTGTTAAAGCATTTGTTTTCTCAAGTTGCTGGCATGAAATAAGATGAGATTTTGGTAAGGTATCTTCTTTAAGAACACCAATCAATAAATGAGCAATATACTTTCCTGAGGAATCAGTGGTTTCGTCTACAGATATGTAAAAATAATTATCTGCAATTTCTTCCTTAATAATAATTAACACCGACGAGTATAGCCCGTTCACATTATTTCTTCTTAGAGACCGATCACTTGGAACATTAAGTTTGCAATATTTTTTAGAAACGAACTAAAATTTACATTTGCTAATTTTGAAAGCGGTATGTTTGCAGACACTAATGCGCGACACAAGTCTTCATTAAAAGTTTTTTGCTCATCTAATTTTTTTGAAGTAGATTGGAAACATTTAGCCATTGAAGTTTGATGTTTTCCTCCTATTTTTCCTTTTTTTGCAATGTGTGAAGCAGTTCTCACATGTTGGTCTATCTGAAATTTCTTCTCACATGCTATCTATAAATAAAAATAAAAAACCTTTATTTTAACCCAACCTTTAAAATATAAAAATATACAAGGTGTTTCTGGTTAATCAAATAACTGGTTTGAAAAAAAAAACACTCGCTAAGTGTTTTAAATGCAGTATTAATCCACAAATTAGTTTTTGTTACTAACCATTAGTACATCATATAACTTATTTTAAAATTCAACAAAAGTTTTTTTTTGTTAATTCAATTACAATAAAAATAATTGTGTTTTAGAATAGCTGACTTCATAAAAAAAAGTAAAGGTGAAAAATTTTTCTAAATACACACCATTGTATTGTACCATGGACAATTTTTTCTCACTAAAGGAAGCTATTTTTCATTTAAAAACAACCTACGAGTACTAAATTTCAAGTAAATACGTTTATTGGTTTTAAAGTTATTGTTGTTATTAACTAAAAGAATTTAATTTTTTTTAATTTTAACACCCTGTATCTCGAAAAGTAAATAAGTTTGACCCCTCATTAACTATATCGTTTTGTTCAATTTTTCGAGAAGTATCTACAGTCAAACGTTGTAAGTGTCATTTGGAAACACCCTGTATGTATGAAATATTAGATATTTAATAGAAAATATTAGATACTTACAATTTTGCCACAGACTGAACAGTAGATTTTTCCCATATCCATAGACAGCTCTTTATAAGGTTTAATCCAAGTTGAAGCACTGGTTGTTTTAGGCATTATAAAATCACAATCTTCCTTTTTGTTACGCACAACGAGTGTTTACGCTTTGAATATCAAAACAAAAATGATTTACAAATCTGAGCATCAAATTAGAAATGTTTAGGTACCTAATTCAATAAACTGAGAGATTTTGGAAAATTCCTAAATTAGGAACAAAACTATTAGCCGTTTACCTGCTGTTAAGATACAATAAATTGTAGATAGATTTGGGGATTAGATCATAAAATGCAAATGAGCGAACCCTTAGCGATTATCCAATAACTGAATGCCTCAGTGACCGAGACTTTCTAAGAATGTTGAGGGCTACTTAAATTGATCTTCTTTGAAATTGTAAATGTTTTGTACCTGTAGAGATTACATACTTAGATCATTTCTTGATTAAAATGACTACAAAATTTTATACAAGAATTGAAATAAATTGGTATGTTTAAAAATTTTCAAATACAGTATAAAAATCTGAACTTTTATGCACTTTATGCAAACTTGTATACAAATATGCCAAAATATGAAATATTTGCATAAAATATGCACAATATGCAATATATGCAATATGCATATTTGCCGAAGTCTAATGATGATAAATCAAAAATAGTGTTAGACGAGAGAGTGCAGGCCGTTAATTTCAATAAAACCAGGCCTCTAAATTCCTGTGTTTTCGGTATGATTTGTAAAGACATGGAAAGCATTCACAAGTAGTTTGTTATCGCATGCTGAAGTGCATTTGTTGTCTCGTCCCAAAGTAGTGTCGCATCATTTCGAGTTGAGGGATGAGATCAAAATGTTTTTTTTATTATATTGTCTGTATTTAAATAAATTGTTCTAAAGTTATTCCTGTGCTCTTTATTAAGGAGGTCCTTCAAATTTTACTTAATTTTGTAGAGGTTCGCGGACTAAAAAAGGTTAAGAAGTGCTGCTTTATAATATAATTCACTTTTATGGAAATTTATGCTCTATAGGTTGTTGGGTTTTAATTTGTATTCGTTTTTGTAAATATCCCGTATTATTTATTTGTTGTATAGCTTTCTTTAATAATTACAGTGCAATACACTGGTTTTGGGGCCGAGTTAAGCTCGAGACTGCACAGGACCAATGGTCACTAGAGACCCGGCCTTGTCGTATCTAGCTCTAAAAACAGATAACAAACATAAACACAAACACAGTCAAAACTGGAAAGAACACCTAATCCAGTCAAACTTCGGCCCTGACTCTCTGGCTCGATAGTGACTCTACACAATCCCCAGTAGGAAGAAGAAAGAAGAACAAAAGCTACACACACCGGTGGTTTTTAGGTATGTTTGCTATGTGTGCTACAATACAACATTCAACTCAAGCCTGAAGAGGGTCCAACGACCCTAAACGGGTACAAAAATGTCTATCTCATCCTCATATAATAAAGCTCCTAACCTATCCCTAGAGAAAGAACATTTACTTACTTACTTAATAATTTCTGAGACGTTTTAACATTTTCCTTACATTTGAATATAAATATCTTTTAGATTTTGTGTTAAAGTTTTTTATACCAATACAATCACTTTAAAGACATTAATAAGTATATTTATCAAAACTACTACCATGAATTTAGCCTTCCATTTTATATAACGGTTCATTCCAATCTCTTCCCATCTTTATACTATATCACCCTTATATTATCCGGCAAACAGATATAGTTTCACGTATCTTCCATTGTGTTATGCTGGTATCAGAACCGTTTGGTAATAATAAAAGATTCTTATCTCAATATCTGATTTTATAATTTTTTAAATTTATTACCATCATTTCCGTAACCTGGTCATTTAAAAATCATTTAACGACACAATCTGAAACTAATCCGCTATTTTCTCTAAAAATATAACTTTTTGTTTAATACTTTCATATTTTTTATTGTTCCTCACAATTTTTTAATAAAATTCTAAAAATCATCCATTTTTCATTTAAATTTTTATTAAATAAAAATATTGGAACAAAGTTTGTTATGATAATGGTTGGTTTCCTTTACCATTTATGCTTGAATTCTTTCTTTTTCAGTTGTTTCCATCGTCACTCCCAGGCAGTTGAAGTCGTTACTTTCTTAAACTTGAAGTCATCAGTATTTAGGAGCTGTCGGTTTTTAGGTGAGTTGCAATCAATTTAAAAATTTACATGCATATCTGAAGCTTTTACAAAACTTGTTTATTTTTTGTAGACCCGTATGTTGAGTGTACATAACTTTTTTTTCGTCTTTATAGAGGAGAGTTCTGGAATCTTCAAAAGACATCTCAGTCCAGGACGCCGCCAGACTGACCTTAGTGCAGGATTCGTTCTTCGTACTCCCGGTGATAGTTCCCGAGGTACTTTAAAATGCTTTCTCGTAGCCGAGTCTACGCCGAACGTCTACCTGCTAACCAGACCCTCCTCTGTCACCCAGCGAGCCGGAAGCGGAATGGCCGCTGTAAGGCCGGCATCACTTCCGAAGCACTACCCACTACCTTCATTCATTTTCTATTCATCCACATTCACACTCCATTCTTCAGCAAGGAGGCTCCTGTCTCGTTCCAGGTAACGCGTAGAAGACCCTCATCGCTCCTAGTACGGCATCACTCCCAGCCGGGTATTTCTTCCTTCCCCACCGTCTGACTTATAACTCATACAGTTTGACCCACTTTTCTAGCTTTAACTTCCAGCATCTTTCTCTCTTTTACGTTTGCCGTTGGTCCAGCTGTCTTTTTTCGTCTTCTTTTTTCTTGATCACTGCACGGATATAGTTGTGTATACTGTAAAATAGCAACAGTTTTGGACCAGCAACACAGGTGCTGGTCCAAAATTGTTACGATCAGAAGAAGGATGTGTTCCTATGCTTTTTAGATTACCAAAAAGCGTTTGATCGTGTCCAACACCACAAGTTAATGCAGATCCTCAAGAAAGTTGATATAGACCAAAAAGACATAAGATGCATTGAAAACTTGTACTGGCATCAAACGGCACAGTTAAAAATAGACAATTCTATATCCAAACCCATACATATAAGAAGGGGCGTTCGACAGGGATGTGTGCTTTCCCCTCTTTTATTTAACATTTATTCGGAAGCCATATTTCAAGAGTCTCTGGAGGATGCAAAGATGGGAATCAAAGTGAATGGAGTACTGATCAACAACATACGATATGCTGATGATGGTGTCTTAATTTGTGACAACATAGTCGATCTTCAACAACTTGTCACTATAATCGGAGAATACAGTAAGCGAATGGGATTAGAGATTAATACCAAAAAAACCAAATTTATGATCCAGATCCAGAATTTATGATCCAGAAACTTGGATGCACTTGAAAACTCCACCATAACACTGAATACTAAGTCCATTGAAAGAGTGAGTAAATTTAAATACCTGGGATCGTGGCTTTTTGAAGACTGGGCATCGGACAGGGAAGTAAAATGTCGCATTGAGCAAGCTCGACAAGCTTTCGTAAAATTCAAAAAGGTACTAACTTGTTCAGAGTTCGATCTTCAACTGAGACTAAGGTTTACTAAGTGCTACGTGTGGTCAGTGCTGCTATATGGCGTAGAGGGCTGGACACTCAAAACGAGGGATATAAACAGATTAGAAGCTTTCGAAATGTGGCTCTATCGCCGTATCCTAAAAATACCATGGACAGCGAAAATCACAAATATAGATGTCCTTAAAAGAATAAACCAAGAACGCCAACTTTTCGAAACCATCAAGAAAAGGAAAACGGCGTATCTAGGTCACATCATGCGAAATGAAAAATACCAGTTCCTCCAACTTATAATCGAGGATAAAATTGAAGGCAAGAGAGGAATGGGACGCAAGAAAATGTCCTGGCTCCGAAACATAAGGCAATGGACAGGGATTAACGACATACAATCTCTGATACATATTGCAAGAAATAGAGAATTAATGGAAAATGTGATCGCTAACATCCATTAGTGGATTTGCATCTAAAGAAGAAGAGCTGTAAAATACGTACATGTGTGTAACGATAATGTGTACGATATGTAAAAACGAGTTTTTCGCATGTTTCAAGATATTTCTAGCTTTCAAGATGTTTTTAGCTTATGTGCTAGAAATTTATTAAAAAAAGAACTTTATTACTATAAATCTATAACAACCATTACTGATAGTTATTTTACAATCAAATTCTAATTTCTAATCTGATCACAAAATCAGGTATTATTATATTATTTTCTTATTTTAAACACAGACAAAAGTTACGATTACTAAATCGAACGTTCCTCGGAAAGGGGAGTCTTCCAACGTTAACAGCATATAAGAATCATGACAATACATTCTTAATTTTGTTTATTTTTTTCGCTCCACGCATCCATCTAATCATTTTCATTTGGTGCCAATGCCACATGCATTGGTTGTTTCTTTTTCTTTTTAACTGCCCACCATTCAGTTCTGTACATTTTAGCTTATCTTATGCCACCTTTAAAGAATTGTCTCTTCAATTTCATTGGAATTTTTTTGTATCACAAAACACCATAGTAGTCTCGTTCCATTTTGTTCATACCACTCTAATTCTACTTCAATTGTTTTTTTTTTATTTCCCGATTACTCTGTAATATTGATTATCGAATATCGATACTTAAAAATATAACTTTTCAAAATAATTTTGCTTTCATTTCTTATATCTATATACTTTGTTTTTGTGCTGTTAATAACTTTTAAACCATTCTCATGAAGAGCGTTTCTGCACTATATCAGTCTTTGTACTACCTTCTTCTACGAGTTCTCGTCGCCCGGTAAAATGTTTTCGAAAATATTACGTTCTCATTATATAATCCAGCAGAGGTGGGCTTTGATTATTAGTAGTATTAGCGATTCTACGTATCAGTGTAAACTGTTTTCTAAGCAATAATTATTAATGTAATTAGTAATTGTGGTATTTGTAAGCGAGTTTTTAAGTTAAGTAAAGATAGTTAAATTACTTTGTGCTTCACTTAATCGCTGCACCCACAGAACAACGTAACAATAGGTTTTAGTTCACAAAAAATTGGAAAATAAATTTACTTGTCGAACTCACAAAAGTTACTCGAATAGTCGGGTAGAGTCTGACAGACCAAAAGTGCAAATAACTAGCGAACTATTATACACTAATGCAAACCCCGTTGTTCACTGTTGTTCTACGTGTGGACGGAAAGATACTGACAAACACAGCGCACTGCGACATAATATAAGCAGTGAGGCATTAGAAATAAATTGTTGCTGGTTTCATAGGCACAACCCGACTACTCAAGGGTTAAAAATGCTTTTTGTTGGAGAAAAATTAACAACGGGGCTAAACCGATAGGAATGGATATTTTTTACTTTGTTTATTATTTCTTTTACGTGTTTTATTCTTTTGTTTTTATTCACGTCATCATCATCATGATCATCATTCTCTTTCAGTCGTAACATTCACGTATATCTTGCTTGCCAATGAATAGTCCATTCGAGAATGATTTTGTCCACTTTTGTATTTGATAAATTAACAAGAGTGTATAAACAATCCTCTAATACTGTTGATGTTGTTAATTCATTGGAATATAAGAATACAAAAAATAATTTCGTGTATAACATAATGTGAGAATGAAAATCATACGAAAACATTTGTCGCCGCAGCATTTTTAGTCCCGCGTTTAAAGCAAGAAGAAAAATTAATCCGAGCCAACGAATAATACATATGACCTTTGCAGAGAGAGAGAGAGAGAGAGATACGATGTACTAGAGCAGTTGGCTGTGAGCCATGTAACCATTCTGACAATTAACGGCAAAATAAAGTCATATCAGAGCGTTAATTAGTAATTAACCAGTAACAAACCAACACAGAGTTGGCGTGGGAAGCGTGTGAAGTTTTTATGAGAACGGACTCTCTTGCTAATTTTTCACGATTCTGCCCGACATCGAGAACGCTGCTTGCTTGCTTCATGTGGTGCTATATCATTCCTATCGTAATTGTCACTTCCGTTTCATACTGTTCATCTAAAAATCCAATGCCGGTTGGTTCATTATTATGATTTTGCAAATGGGGTATCGTTCAATATAATTATTAATGAAAACAAAGAAAGCGTATATAAAAGAAATATAGTGTAAGTCTTCTGCTTCTTCTTCTGTGGCTCTACAATTTTTATAGTTTCAAAGAAATAATAAAATGAGACAGAAGAAGAAGCGTGTAAGTAGTGGAGAATTTATTTTTTATTTATGGTATAGTATATTAAGAACACATAATCAAAAGCAATATTTTTATAAACAATGTTAAATGGAGTATCACAAATATATCAATATAATCTAAACCATTTTCCGTCGCATTCAGGAATTCCATCTTCTTAGTTTTTCTTACTGTTCTGTCAATAAATTACCCTCCTTATCTCTTCACTTCTGGTCTCTATTCGGTTACTTAGATCTTGTAGTTCTTGGAGTGGCGGTGGATTTTCTTTTCTTCCTTACGTAGTTATTTATATTCCTCGTCTACTTGTCGAGTTCTGCGCCCCTTTTACATCAATAAATATGCTTTTTTTCTGTTATAATCTGACATTCTTCGTCAAAATAGTCATTCGTTCTTATTCTTCTTTGTTTACCTTCCTAGTCTAGTAATTATTTAGCTGCTCCTTTCATGATGTTCCTGCACCCTTCCCAATCTTTATTTATGTTTTCATCTTTTTGTCTGTTTTCTAGTTTGATGTTTATATTTTGTTTATGTTCGGCTGCCGATTCAGCTGTTAATTCATCGGTTGTATCTTTATTTTGTTGTGTAAACACATTTTGACATAATGTCAGGGTCTTGATTAATTCCGCTATTAAATAGATTTCTCGCTTATTTGTTTTGGCATGTTTTTAAAAAACATTATGTACGTACAGACCAAACAAGCATCTACAGTTGCTAGTACTCTTTCCATTAGCAGACTAAATAATTGAATATCCTTCTGAAATAAAAAAAATATACTAATTTGAGTATTTTACATCTTTAGGTATATATTCGACTTGCGCTCATCCTCTCAGTCGACACATTATTTTTTTTTTTTTTTTTTTTTTATTGAAAATTAACGTGCTCGGCAACAAAGGCCACTTACACGAAAACGGTTACAAATGTAAAACTGTTACAATAAATTACAAGAATATGTTATAGAGTACATATTGTTAGAATACAATCAAAATTATATTTTATAATATAACTGAACGTCTCTGAGGAATTTTAGACTTGAGGTTATTTGATCCAAGTTATTGAGTATGTCTTTTAAATCACTTTTAAGGCAATAAAATAGTCTTTTTGCTGAATATTGATGACATTCGGTGAGAATATGGTTAACTGTTAGATGTGATTGACAGGTCTCACAAGTGGGTCGGTTGCTGGATGACATCAGGTATCCGTGTGTTAATCTTGTATGTCCTATTCGAAGTCTTCGTGTTACAATAGCATCTCGTCTGGACATACTGGCAGAGATCAAATCAAGGGGGCTATCGACTAACTGTTGGATATGATGTAATGCTGAGTTATTGGTGTCCCAGTGTTGTTGCCATCGGGTTCTTGCTCGTTTCTTAATGTGAGATTTTAAATCTTTACTAATTTGTATATTAACCGTATTATCAGATGATGTTGAGGCAAGTTTTGCATGGCTGTTTGCAAGTTCGTTGCCTGTGATACCAATATGGGATGGTAGCCAGATTAATGCAACTGTTATTTTTTGGGAAGCGATTAGTTGGTAACAATCAAGGATCTTTTGGACAATAGGATGATCAGTGAATATATTTTGGATAGATTGTATTGAGGCTAGTGAGTCTGTGCATATTGCAACTTGTTTATCAGGTGAAGAAATGGATTTGAAAGCCTGAAATATGCTAAATAGTTCGCCAGTGAAAACGCTACAAAACGAGGGGATACAAGATGATGTGATAAGGTTATCTGACGTGGTAACAGAACAGCCTACTCCTGTATCATTCTTTGAGGCATCAGTGTAAAGTACTATGTCGTATTTATTTGTAAATATAATTTCTTTAAAAGACTTTTTAATGAGTTCCCTGGGTGTTGTAAGTTTATCGAATCTTGTAAGAGATGTGTTAAACTGAGGGGTGATTATAGACCAAGGAGGATATGGAGGTAGGGATCGTGGGATTGTTTGTGATAGAGAGATGTTATTAAGTAATTGTGTTAAAATTAGTGGAATGGGTTTTATTGATGGTGATTTAGAATAGTAATGCTGGTTGTTAGTTGATGAAGTAAGAAGAAGATAAACTGGATTGGAGGTATTGGATGAAACGGAGGCAGCATAGGAAAGTAATAATTGTTCACGTCTAATCCAAAGTGGGGGCTCATTGGCTTTGCAATATAGACTTTCTACGGGGCTAGATCGAAAGGCTCCTAAATAAATTCGTAAGGCTGTGTGATGAATCGAATTTAAAAGGTTAAGGTGTGTTTTAGAGGCAGAGATATATATGTAACAACCATAATCCAGTTTGGAACGAATGATAGACCTATATATCTTAAGCAAGGAGTTCTCATCTGCGCCCCAATGATAGTTTGAAAGAGTTTTGATAATGTTAAGCCTCTTGTTTGCTTCACCTTTTATTTCTAGAATATGTTGTTTCCAGGTGAGTCGTGAATCAAACGTTACACCGAGAATTTTGCATTCCTTGACTACTGGAAGATTCGCTCCCTCAATCATAATATTAGGGGATTGGAAGGATGATAGTCTACTAAATTTTATTATTTTTGATTTTGTACATGATAAAGACAGGCCTATGGAGCTTGTTTTTTTAACTAGTGTATCTACTGCGGATTGAATAAGCTTGGAAGTTATAGAGATAGATCGTCCGTGGCAGTAAATTATCAGGTCATCTGCGTATAGGACATGCCTAATAGGGGATATTATATCAGAGCACAAGTCGCTTATTGCTAGGTTAAACAGAGTGGGGCTTAATATTGAACCTTGTGGTACGCCGTCAGTTTGATGGTGTAGTGATGAAAAAATGCCATTGACAGAGACTCTAAATGTTCGTGAAGTTAAGAAATTTTGTATAAAATTAAATATGTTACCCTTAATGTTATAATGAGAAAGTTTCTTCAGTATAGATTGCCTGCTAATTGTATCAAATGCACCTTCAATATCAAACACTGCTGCAATGACTTCTTGTCTCCTGTTGAAGGCATCGGAAATATGACTTTGGAGAAGTATTAGATTGTCTTGAGTAGAGCGATTACGTCGAAACCCTGACTGTTCTTTTGGAATTATATTATATTTGTTAAAAAACCACGTAAGACGTATTTGATCACGTTATTGATCATTTTTTCAAAGATTTTGCAGATGGTACATGTTAGAGATATTGGTCGATAAGCGCTGGGTGATGATCGTGATATGTTAGGCTTTTTAATGGGTATTACAATTGAGGTTTGCCACTGATTAGGAAACTTGTTAGATGACCAGATTAAGTTAAACATTTCAAGAAGTTTAAGATGACCTAAACTAGATAGTTTTTTTATAAAAATGTAAGGAATATCGTCGGGGCCGGAAGCAGTGTTCTTAAGAGTTTTAATAACCGAAGTAAGTTTTATGTAAGAGAATTGGGAATTTATGTAATCGATATCTTTGACAGTTGCTGATGAACTTGGAAAGGAAGCATCGACTACTGGCTCGATTTGAGAGCAATTTATTTTGCTTTTAAATTTTTTGTCGAAGTGACTGGCTAGGGTCTCACCAATTTCTTGATTGTCACTAATTACATTATCATTTAAAATTAGACTAGATATTTTAGTATTTGTATTGATTCCTTGAATTTGTCGTATTTTTTTCCAGAGATTAGTAGGACTGGTATTTTTATTGATAGAAGATACATAGTTTCTCCATGACGATTTTTTACTTTGTTTTATAATAAATCGCGACCTGGCTCTAGCTTTTTTTAATTCTGTGAGATTTTCTGGTGTTTTATTTTTCCGATAATCTCTAAGTGCCTCCTTATGTTGTTCTACGGAGATTTTGCAAGAATTATTCTACCACGGAACCCTTTTATGTTTGTGTGAAACAAAATTTTTGCCAATATGCAAATTGGCAGCTGAGAGTATCGTATTTGTGACTAATGATAAATTGTAGTCAATATTGTTGGATAGTGTGAGAAAAGGTAAGGTGGTATCTGTTTTGGTAGTGTAGCTTAGCCAGTCGGCATTTTTGAGTTGCCAGTAGCTTCTGGATATATTTTGTTTAGAGTTGGGGATATCAGTGGATATAAATATGGGGTAATGATTGCTATCGTAAAGATCATCAGCGACTTTCCAATTTAGTAAAGGTGCGGATTTTGGATCACTAAAGCTAAGATCTATAGAAGAAAATGTGCCTGATGAGAAATTTAAGTGTGTACTAGAGCCTGTATTTAGTAGACAGGAATCTGTACAATTAATTACGTTTTCAACAGTTTTACCTTTGTTTGACGTGCTATTGGAACCCCACATAGGGTTGTGAGCGTTGAAATCGCCTACAAGAATGTAGGGAGAAGGGAGCTGATAAATGAGGTCAAGAAGTTCTATTTCCTTTAGAGAGTGATTGGGTGGAATGTATACGCTACAAATAGTAATCTTATTAGGACACCAAGTAGTTATGGCGATAACCTCAAGTTCGGTGGTGAGAGGAAGGTGCGAAGAAAATAGTTCACTGGAAATAAAAATTGAAGTTCCACCACTGGCTCTGTTGCAGTCAGCTCGAATATAATGATATCCTTCAAAATTGTTTAGTTTAGGAAATTTAGTAATTTTTGAGTTAGTTTCTTGTAAGCATATGATTTCAGGTTGTTCTTCGGTAGTTAATTGCTGGATTCTTTCTATGCGAGGAAAGAAACCATCGCAATTCCATTGAATTATTTTGAATGTAATGTTTAAATGTGATAAGTGGACACATTATTAATGTGAATGAAAACTTATTTTATAAACTAGATCTAATATATTATTTTGATTATTATAAGCAGAAATATAATATTTTATTTTTCAATGAAGAAGTAGAGAAGAAGAGGAGGACCCAGAACAAGGCTCCTTGATAACATCGATGAAGACATGAGAAATATGGAAATACGTGCTTGGCGAAAAAAGGCGATGGATAGGGACGACTGGAGAGAAATCCTTGAGGAGGCTAGGACCCACGCAGATTTGTAAAGCCAGAATGATGATGATGATGATCTACTGTTACAATGTAAAGTGACCAGCAAGAAAATATATTTTCTTACTCGCCGCCAAGGATTGAATTTAAAATTTCCTAGAATTCATTACGGGTACGTGATTTCGGCATTATTTCACCACTTACGGCTCGCGACTAATTTCAATTTTTGTAAGGGTAAGTTGGTTGTATCCAACTGTTGTATCTCGTATTCTTTATTATTGTTTCCATGATTATTATAGATAGTAGAGGACTCAGGTAGAAATTTCCTGATCTTTTTCTGTTCATTTGTATTTTCGATCTAGTATTTTCATATATTGATTGTACTAGTTGTATTAGTTAACTTAGAGTTTTTGGCGTTTTAAACATTTATCAAGTATTTCTATATATTGTGCAGATTTTCGTCTCTTTTCTTATAAATTTGTAGAATAAGATTATTTTTCCAACATTTTGGCATTTTTTTGCTGCGATGCTTCATTACATATAATCCTGGACCAGTCTATGCTTTTCCCGCTCATCAATTTCATCATTTCTGGTTCTATTTCATCTTCTCTTCCAGCTTTTCCGTTTTTAATTCTTTTATTACTTTGATTACTTCTTTTTTTCTATCCAGCGTGTCATTTTCTCTTCTTCTCTTAAGCTTTATGGTTTATGAGTTCATATAGCAACAACTTGAAAGACAAATATAATTCATATCAAAAAATTGAAGCTGGTCCAATCGAATCAGTATCATTGTCCTATGGGCTCTAGCACATGACGAAGCCATAGAAAAAACAACTGTAAGAAGCAAATCCAACATTTATTTAATTATTGTAATTTACCATCTACTCAATAAATACACAGATATAGTAAATATGATGTAAGAGGAAGGGCTAAGTTCAGGTACTATCCATCAATGCTTCACTGTAAATCTTTTAAGTCTTTCTTTTACTTGTTGGTTGAATAGTTCTTTTATTAGACGATTTTTAGCGTAATCTGTAATACGGTCTAAAATTTATTTCTTCGTGTATTATTATTTTACTTATGTAGTATATTTGAATTATCATGTAAAGTTTGGTTTCAGAAATACCAAAGGGGCACCATTATTTATCATTCTCAGCATTAGTGATTGGATCGTTTAAAGAACCTTCGAGTTGGATGGTTTACTTAGTTGTTATAGTTCTATAAAATATGTCCAGGTTGGTTTCATCGTCATTAGTATTTATATGGTTCTTTTATTTTTCGTGGACAGCTGAGACTTTTCTTATTAGCTTTTCACTTGAAGTTCAAATATGTTCATATATATTCATATTTCACCAAGATGAAGTCCTAGATTTCATCTTGATTCAATATACCACAAAAAAGGAGAGTATCAGACCAAGAACATACAAAAAAGGAAAATACTCTCTTTCTCTAGTTCCTTTTTTGTGTAGCGGGATATAAATTGAGGTACACCAATCAGATGGCCATTTTCCTAAATTTCAAACAGCGACACAGATAGAATGGATGATATGTAATCCTATGTTATCTAGTAACTGTAGTATTTCACCTGGTATTAAATCAATGCCTGGGGATTTATTTCTCTTTAGCGATTTAATTGCATATTTGACCTCAGCGAGTAAGACAGTAAGTTCTCTAGGGTAGTCAGAGAGCCATGGATTTTCTGCTGGTACCTCGTTATTTTTCTATAGCTCGCCACAGTAGTTTCGCCATGTTTCCAATATTTCGTCAGTATTGGTCTTTAGATTACCTTCCTTATCTATTACCAGTGGCGGATCCAAGGGGAGGTCACAGGGGTCATGACCACCCCCAAAAAAAATTAAATATCAATCAAAGAATCCTAAAAAAAAATAATTTAAAACCCATCAACCCTATAAGCAGGAAGTCAAGAGTTGAAATAATTCAAACTCATTTATTGTAGGGGTAAGTATAGAATTGTGCGGAAGCCTTTTTAAATTGCTCTTTAAAAAAGTCACCAATTCTAAATACAGTAATACCTCGATTAACAACCTGACTTCCGCAAATTCAGAGTTACGCGGTTTTCAAATTTTGACAATTCGTCATTTGAGTGCCAGAAAATCGTTCGATTATCGATGAGATAGAATTACCGTTCACACATTATTGCTCATTCAATGTACATGACATGACTTTTCGCATGAAATCAGCACATTTTTATTTTTTATTAGGTATTTCTTATCTTCAGTTTTGTCTACGAATTGGTTGTTTGTAATTTGGATATGTAGTATAATTGTTGAGACTGTGTGCTACATTTTATAATTTATCTATAATAAATATCAAAGTGAATATTGTTGTTGCATTAGCTCTGTCTGATACGTTAGTAAATACAAATAAAGGAACTGGGGGCTGCTGTCCAAGATATTTGTGAAACTGTGAAACAGTAGTTTGTCTTAGTGATGCTTGAGGTACAACTGTATCACTTAGTCGTCTTCTTCAGTCACCAAAATTAGATTTTAAGTAGGCTACTGAGGCCATATAGGACACTAAATACATTCTTCAAAATAAAAGATCAAATGCTGAATATGTTTTTAGTAAACTTTACTATGAATTAAACAAATAGCTGAACAACTAGACATTGAATTGAAGATGCCTCGTATAGTTTCTCGTCAAACCTGTTGTTAAAACCAATCTGTTAACTCTTGCGAAGAATATTTCCGAAGATCTATTTATTTACCGCTTTTAGATAATATTTTAACTTCCACCTTTCAGGATATTATTGGACCAACTACTTACTGCATATTCCACAGTAGAACAAGAGTTTTCACTGTGGATTCAAAAGTGGAAAAGAGTCCTGCAAAATAATTGAAAACTTCCTGATTGTATTTTAGAAGTATTAGAAAACTGCTATATTCATAGGTATGTATCCAAATATCAGAATATTTCTGAAAATATTAATTACACTGCCAGTCAGTGCAGCAACAACAGAGCGTTCTACGCTTAAGCGTCCAAAGACTTGGCTTAGAAATAGAACTTCTGTTAACTGGTTTAGCACTCATCAATGTGCATCCTGAAATTTCTCTAGATGTTGATGCGAGCATAGAGCGATTTGCTAAATCGGATAGGCGAAAAGAATACATTTTTATAAAATTATATATTTACTTTTCTTATAGTATTTTTAATCACTGAACTTTTATATACCACTCCTTGCCGGCTGTTGTTGACGATTCGTGCACTTATAGCCTAATATGCCTAATTATAGAAATAACTATTCCCTAATTATATTATGTTTTTTGTTGAATAAATTAATTTAAATAAAATGCTGTTTACACTAATTCTTAAGGCTTCTTCTTCATTAAGGAAAGGTGGCTATAACTACAGCAAATTGCTCTCTATCTTGAGCTGTTATTAGTATCGAATGTGCGTCCATGCCTATCCAGTCTCTTACATTCTTCAGCCAGGAGCATTTTTTCCTTCCTGGACCTCTTTTTCCTTCTACTTTCCCTTCCATTATGAGTCGTAACAGGTTATATTTTTTTTCTCTATGAATATATCCTTTATAACTCGTTTTTCTATTGTTTACAATATTTAGGAGTTCTCTCTCAGTCATTCTTCTCAGCACCTCGTTATTGGTCACGTGCTCTGTCCACGAAATCTTCAGCATTCTTCGAAAAACACACATTTCAAAGGCTTCTATACGCCTCATACGTGTAATTCCGAGAGTCCATAGTTCCACTTCGTATAGCAATAACGAATGAATTAATGTTGTTACAAATTGCTACCTATCCCTACCCCTTCCCCCCCCCCCGGAACTGAAAGGTGTCTAATCAAAGTATTAAAAATCTAAATCCTGTATCACAATCCCTCAAGACCCATGACCCCCCTGACAAAAATTTCTAGATCCGCCACTGTCTATTACAGACCACATTTAAGATTTAAATTCTCTGGTAAGGAGTTAGATCTTCTTAAATAAATCTTTCGGTTCTCTTCGACAGCCATGTTCCTCTACCTCTCTGCATATTTGAGAAATGTAATCAGCCATGTCTTTGTGGCATTGTTTTCTGATTTCTACAGATAACGCTCTGTATTTATCGTTTGTTCCGTACCTAGTTTTATGTTCTTTTCTGCGTTGAACCACAGTCCACGTAAAGAAAAAAACAGTAGGAGTTAAAAAGACAAGTTATTAATAAACATTTGTTTTATTGTGGTAGTAATATCTATATTATTCTCTTGTACCAAACGACATATTCCAAAACAATACGACAACATAAACGAAATTATTTGTTTGGAGTTTTATTTCCTGACACTTTTCTAATGGCCGTTTAAATAGATGTAATGCTGTTCATCGGAGTAATGAGTGCCAGCTGCAATGACATTATTTTTAAAGATAGAATATCAAAATAAAACCAGCTACTCACAAATTGATACTAATTAAAAAACAACCGCTTCGGAGGAAGTTAGCGCAGTTTATCACTTTTTTCACAATCCGGTTAATAAAACGGTTCGTATCTGGCTATTATTAGGAATTTTATTACAAAAATTAATTTATAAAAGCATAAAACAGTATATATTTAATATTTTCTTTTGCGAAAGTCTTCTTTTCGTTGAAAGATCATTTTTACTCATTTTTTGATGTTTTTCTTTATTTTGTACGTAGGTATCTTAAATGGAAACGTTTCTTTTATTTATTCTTTTTTCGTCTTCTGTCTATGATTTCTTCCATATTAGGTGTAGAAACAAAAGTCTTTAAATACTGAATATATAAACAAATTATAATATTTCTCATTTTACTTTCTGCTACCTACATTATTATTTTTTACTTTTATGTTTGAAATTCTATATACATAATATACTCGTATATCTAAGACCGGGGCAAAATGATTTATTTATTTAATACACGGGATAACCCCATTAACAGTTTAAATTACAATATACAATATCAAAGGTAGAATTCAACGCTTAAAATTACTTATAATATAAAATCAATATCAATAAGTTTAGAAAATGAGACTGAAAATCTTACATACTAAAAAAACAAACAAATTATAACAAGAACAAAATTCAACAATCCCAATATACATATCACAAAGCAAGAGATCTCTTTAACTGAGTTAAAGTTATATTGAAAATATCAAAATCGAGAACATTTAATAGCCCCATGTATCTAACCACTTTTAACACTGAAGTTGAAAGAACAAAAATGATCCTCAAAAAGAAAAGTGGTAGGTGGCTGTTCCCAGAAGATATAACACTTTACGAAGAAAATATTAAGACTAGTTTGGATACACACGACTTAGAGAATATCAGCATCAATGAAATGAACAATAATATTACCCAAATATTGAAAGAAGCTGAAAAGAAATACTGTCCTCGTCCTGAAAATAATAACAAAAAATTAAGCCACAACACAAAACATCTTCTAGAGGAAAGAAGAAAACTTAGGGAAAATCAGGATCATAACCAAAATGAACTAAGAATTTTGAATAAGAAAATTAAAAAGGAAGTTAGAAAAGATCTGAGACGATACAATACGATGGAAATAACTAGAGTAATAGAAGAAAACAAAAGCTTGAAAGTACTCAGACAGAGCATGTCCATTGGAAGAAAAAACGTCCACAAATTAAGAAATGAACAGGGGCAAATCATTGAGGATAGAATTCAAATTATGAATACGATAGAGAGTCTTTATAGACAACTATACAAAGAACAGCAATGTAACCGGAGTGGATCATTACCAAAGATAATCAATCAGGGATCTGAAATTTTACCGGACGTAACACCCAATGAAGTTCGAAGGTCAGTGCAAGAAATGAAAAACAATAAGTCCCCCGGAGGCGATGAAATAGTGGCAGATGCCTTGAAGGTGGCTGGAAAAAGATTATGGCAGGTCCTTGCCAAACTATTCACTAGATGTTTGCAGGAAGCAATAACACCAACCCAGTGGTATAACGCAGAAATTATCATACTTCATAAAAAAGGGGATGCTACCGACCTCAGGAATTACAGGCCCATAAGTCTACTTTCACATATTTATAAACTATTTACAAAAATAATTACGAAACGACTAGAAAATAAATTGGAATTTTATCAGCCCATAGAACAGGCGGGTTTTAGAAAAGGCTATGGAACAAACGATCACCTACTGGTAATAAAAAATCTTATAGAAAAATGCACTGAATATAATAAACCACTAGCTTTAATATTTGTCGACTATGAAAAGGCATTCGACACCGTAAATCAACAAAAAATGTTGGAAGCCTTGACAGAATGCCGAATTGACTATCGGTATATAAATATAATTAAACATATATACCAAAACGCAACAGCTAGTGTTAGAGTGGGAGATCGTCAAACCCAGAAATTCCCGATACAACGTGGAGTACGCCAGGGGGACACCATATCGCCGAAACTGTTCACTACGCTTTTGGAATATATATGTAAAAGGGCAAAACTGACCGACAATAGCATAAACATAAACGGAGAAAAGCTTAGCCATCTAAGGTTTGCAGATGATATTGTACTAATAGCTGATAGGATAGATGAGGCCAAAGAACTTTTAAATCAGCTCTACCTTTCCTCGCTAGAAGGGGGATTGAAAATAAATATATCTAAAACCCAGATGATGACAAATCTTGTAGTCAGCGAAGATATATGCGTAGGAACAAGATCCATAGACCAGGTAATGGCCTATAAATACCTAGGTCATGAGATTCGCATAGGAAAAGATAACCAAACCGTTGAGCTTCTCCGTCGTATAAGACTGACTTGAGCAGCCTTCGGCAAGCTGAACCATATTTTCAAATCGTCTGATATACGAATATGCCTTAAAAGAAAAACGTTTAATCAGTGTGTTTTGCCAGTGTTAACTTAAGGTGCCGAAACGTTGACCATGACAAGGAGAACAGTTCAAAAGATCCGTGTGTGTCAAAGGGCGATGGAGCGTGCTATGTTGGGCGTTTCACTACGAGACAAGATCCCAAAACGCCAGCTACGACAAAGAACAGGAGTGGCTGATGCAGTAGAGAGAGTAGCAACACTAAAATGGAACTGGGCAGGCCACGTGGCTCGAATGACAGACAATAGATGGACAAAGCGGATACTGGAATGGAGACCAAGAGATGATGCCTACCGAAGTAGAGGTCGTCCACCAACACGTTGGACTGACGATCTAAAACGTTGTCATAGGAATTGGATGCAAGAGGCACAAGATCGAAATAGATGGAAAATTATGAGGGAGATCTATGTCCAGCAGTGGATAAGCGAAGATTGAATGATGATGTATCTATCCAATGGGTTGTGAATACCTTAGGTTGTTCTGTGGAAAGGAATATTGAAAACATTGAGGTAACGTAGAGCTTGATGGGGAACATTAAAGTTAATCTGGCTTAACAGGTTTGAACTATCAATAAATACATGTATGATCTTATATATAAATATATAAGATTATGATTTTCAATAGTAGTGTGGACATGGTAAGCACAATATCTCAAAAATGTATGCTGGACTCTTTGTATGGTATCAATATTGTTCTGAAAATGGGGTGACCAAATAACTGAACAGTATTCCAAAATAGTTCAAACTAAACAACAATACACTAATCTTGTTGAATCAATGAAAAAATACTTGCAATTCCTAGTAACGAAACCAAGAAGTTTAGATGCCTTAATTGAAATAGAGTTTAAGTGGTCTCAGAAAGTAGGCTTCTCATCAAAAATAACACCCAAATTCCGAATAGAAGAAACATTATTCAGTGGCTGATTATTAATAGTATAGCTTGTTCCAATTCTATTGACTTTACGAGAAAAACTTATAATACAACATTTTTTACATTAAGTGGAGTTTGTGCTAATTGCACCAATTTTGTAGTCGGTCTTGTAGCAAGGCTTGATCTTTTAAGCTATCTATAACTTGCTCAAAATTTCAAGTCATCTGCCAACATTAGACATTTGCTATATAGGAAACAGGAAGTGATGTCATTAACAAAGATATTAAAAATAATTGGAGAAGTGTGGCCTCCTTGAGGAATTCCAGATGTTACTATGATACTGTCAGACAGATGACAACCTATCTTGACTACTTGACTTCTCCCAGATGTAGAGTTTTTAATCCATTCAACAAACTTGACTTGAAAGCCTACATTAATTAATTTGCCCAAAAGTATTTGGTGATCTACACGATCAAATGCTTTGGAAAAATCTGTGTATATTGCATTTACCTGTTTACGGTCTTCCATATGAGATAATATATCAGATTCATAGCAAACCAAGTTTGTTGCAGTCGATTTTTTGCTATGAAAACCATCTTGTGATTGAGATATTAAGCTTTTACATAACCAAGAAAGTTGCTTTGCTATAAGACTGTCGAAGAGCTTAGGGATTGCAGATTGTATACAAATTCTACGATAATTTTTAATATTGTCTTTCTGACCAGTTTTAAATATAGGAACAACATAACTTTCTTTCCAAGACAAAGGAAACATAAAAGTTTCCAGAGATCTATTAAACAATATAACAAATGGTGTTACAAGGGTACAGACACACTTTTTTAATAAAAAATTAAGCACTCCATCTGGACCGGCAGTAAGCTTATTGGGCAGCTTATTTATGCCATTAAAAATATTGGTCATGGTAATCTTAGAAGGACAAATAGTTCTACAAAACTTGCTATTAAATGGATGGATAGGTATGTAAAGCTTGTTGTTAGTTGGTAAGTACATAGTGTGGAAGAAGTTCATAAATAAATTAGCTATGTCTTGACCATTTGTTGCAGATTGGACTTGATAAAAGTTATGAGTTATGACTAGATCGCTTATCATTGATGTACTTCCAAAATGATTTTGGATCATTTCTTAGGCCAGTATCTATACCTTTAATATAGTTGCTGAAGCAAATTTCAGACAGTTGTTTACATTCAGCTCTTAGGTGGGAAAATCTAATATAGTTATCATCAAAACGATTATTAACATAAATTAGTGAGCATATTTTTTATCCAGAGTCAGTCTTCTAAGATCAGGAGAGAATCACTTGGGAAAAATTGAAGTATATTTTTTCAATGACACAAAGTAAGCAATTCCTATAGAGAAAACTTCATAGAATAATTTTGTAGTAACTTCAACATCATTAACCGTACATACCTGCCAGTCTATGGAAGCAAGGAAGTTGTTAAGCGCAATGTAATCCCCATTTCTAAAATCATAAAACAACTCATCATAATGTTACGATAAATTCTGACCCAAAACCGTAAACATATTTATTACTAATATTCTCATTCATTCACGTAATTTCTAGGTAATACCTACCTGACACACGATGGGTCATATAAAAACAACAATCGAACTTTGTAAAGACGAGCCGATGTAAAAATACCAGTTTTGAGACCATTCGCCGCTCTGTCTAGTCGAGAAGGCCATCGACTTTTTTAGTCTAACGGTATTGGGTATATAACAGGACCTTTTTGGAGAAAACGGGCAGTCAGAAAAGAAGATCGCGACGCGTTTCAAATGTAACGTCCGATAGATAAATTATGTAATTATTAGTCAAATAAATTGTTGTACAGTGGTTTAATAAATTGGTATAAATTATCGTGTTGTAGTAAATTAAAATAAGAACAATAAATTAGAATTAATATAAATATAACAATAAACTTATTTCTATTTATTTTTTTCACATCGAGGTTTAAGTAACATTCATAACCCCCATGATGGATGCTAGGATCTACAAGGGGATCACTTGCTTTTAAGATATTAAGCTTCACTAACATTAGAAAAAACTAAATCCAAAAATACATTACGATTATTGGGAATATTATTGTGTTGATACAATTTTAAAAAACCAAAGGCTTGAGCAATATTCCCAGCTGGATCATCTGCAGGACAATGCACCATTACACCAAACTCATCATTCTCCCATGATGAATTGGGAAGATTGTAATCACCAAAAACATAGATATTTTGTGCTGAGTATTGCAGAACTACATTTTCCACAGTTTGACAATGCCAGTTGTATACTTCGCGAGGTGATTGTGGAGGTATATAAACACCACCGACCACAAACTTGACTTCGTTAAGTTGACATAAGGTATATATTTGCTTAAACCGATCTTCACGAATACACTATGTTGTTAACAAACACTAGTACAAAACCGCCACTCAACTTTGCACTGGTTCTCTGGGATCTATCACATCTGTAGATACTAAAACTATCACATTTAATTTCACAATCAGTTATGTTATCATTCAAGCCACTCTCTACTAAAATAATTATATTGTACAAGCAGCAGGAAATACTTTTCAGGATCTCGGAAATCTTTGTACGAATGCCTCCAACATTTTAATAAAAAACTGTTAATGGAAAGGATACTAATTTTTTTGTAGTTTAACTTCACAGACACTCATCGCCAGCAGATTTTCTATTCTCTACTTTCTTTTTAGCTGCCTTGTAAGCATCTTGTTCCATCTTAGTTTTATCCTTTGAGATTCTATAAACAGTATTTCACAGCTTATTACTAGACTTAAGACCCAATTTCACCGTGTTAGCATTACATATAACTTTGATTGGTCTAGCTTAATTGTAACTGGACACTTTGCCAGCTTGGATAACATGTGATATGGTGGATTCCTATTGCTGTAAGCCAAGTAAACAAAAGACCTCACACACCTGAGATTTGTCATAGTTAATGCGATCAGCTAATACATTAGAGTTATATTCAGAAATTTTATAAATAATAAGATTTTGAGCTCTTTCTATACATTGTTGTACTTCATAAAAAACTGAATTGGCTATTGTCTGTGAATTGCTATTTTCCATTAATGTAATCTATTCTTTGAGACTGGTGATTTCTTCTTTCAGCTTGGCAAATCTTCGCACAAGCATAGAAACACTCACTAGAGGTAGCGCAAAACTAAATAAGTAGACGTTTCTGCAAAATAATTGCCCGTATCTTAAATGTGGACAAGCCAGAGCATTTTTCTGCAATGTGTATCTTTGAACTGCAACTGTCGTATGCTATTATTTGCTTTTTATCAGTAACAAGATTTTAAGAACAAACGCCACAATTATTGGTCATTATAACCTCAAAATTTTATCTTAAAATATTTCAGTAATCCTCGGCTTTTTGCGGTTTATTATTTACGAAATATAAAAAGCAATAACCAAATTAACTATTTCGCACAATATTATTTTTAATATGCTTTCAAAACTTAAAAAGTTTTTAGAAAAATAAAGCTACAAAATTTTGTTTGTTTTGGTAACCTGTTGTTAGATGATGTCTAAACAAAAGTGGTGAAGCTCAAATAAAAACAATATTTTTGCCAATTCAAAGTTAGAAAGTTCAGCTACGAAGAGCCGTTTACAAAGTATCTCCTCTCTTCAGTCCTGACCCCCCGGAGGGAGTATAGTGGTCATAAAAAATCTCGTTTAATTCATGCATAGTTCTTTTGCATATTCCTGTAATTTGGTCTATCCATCTTGTTTAGCGATCTTTCACGTGATCTTCAGCCTTCTACCTTTCTTTGGATAACAAGTCTTTCCATATTTTCTGTGTCTGCTCTCATGAAATGTGCGACGTATTTACTGACCTTTAACTCATTTAAAATTGTATTATGTGTCCTGTGGTCGGTCCAAAAAATTCGTACTATTCTACTCCAATAGAATTCACAAAATTCACATATGTGTGTGTGTGTGTGTTTGGTGAGTTGGCTTGGAAACTAGTCCTTTAGCCACAGAATTGTAATGTAAGATATTAGTTTTTAAATAATGTAACCAACTTTAAATAAAAAGTTACATATTAGTTCGTATACTTCTCTACTATCTAAGGAGAGTAAATGGGTGGATGTTTATGGGAGTCTGAATTTTAAGTTCTGATAGTTTTGAATACAGCTGATCTGTTTCATACCTATGTTTATCGCACTTAAAAAGAATATGGTTGATGTCACATTGTGATATATTATCGCATGAGCATACCCCAGAAGGGATAATATTTAACTTAGCCAAGTGAGCTGGGAATGCACCGTGATTAGTTTTCAGTCATGTAATTGTGGCTGTTAACTTCTTTGGCATTGCATATTTGAAAATATAGTCAACATCTTGTGGTAAGGTAGGGTGGATAGTATAATATTGATTATTTGAATTCGTTGCTATGTTTTTCCATTTTTCTTTCCAATTTATAAAAATGTTGTTATAATAATGTTGTTGTAAGTCCTCCAATGTAAATATGGGAATATAGAGTCCAACATGGGTCGCATCTTTAGCAAGCTGGTCAACCAGTTCATTTCCCTCGATACCAATGTGACTTTTAACCCAAATAACTGTAATATCTTTACTATATGTTTTATTTTTAATAGCACAAAGAATATTATTTCTTTTATGTTGAGTCATATCTGAGTTTAATCCTTTAATGACCGATAATGAATCTGATAATGTTACTGCTTTATTTAAATTGTGTGAATCTAGCCAATCTAATGCTTTTTCGATAGCTACCGCTTCAGCAGTATATATTGAACAATGTGATGGAAGTTTTATTTTCAAAGATTCGCTTTTATGTGGAATGTAAATAGCGCAACCTGTGGCACCATCCTCTTTTTTGGAACCATCGGTATACATTATTACGTGATCATTAGTCACTCAATATGGATCTAAGTAAGACAAAGTTTATTTGTGGGGATTCTGTGTACTTTGATATAATGACTTTTGGTTTATTTAATGTTACCTGAAAATTAGCTTTATATATTGGTAATCTTTTTTCTTTGCCATAGATATTAGGATACTCATTAGTTTCTAAGAAAGCATCAGTAAGTGGAGGAGAATTTTTTATGCGCCAGTATTTATTTGAGAGGTTTTCAATAGATAACTCATACAGTTGACTAAGTAAATTATTATTATTTAATCTTAGCTTCAGGATATGTTTAATTGCCATAATTTCTCGACGATTTTGAAGAGGTATTTCATTACTTTCAGCAAGTAGTACAGGACAAGGAGTAGACTTCATGGTGCCCAAGCATATTCTTAGACATTTAAACTGAATGCGGGCTACAGTTAATAAGTGTGTGTTACTGGCGGCACCATACAGAATGCAACCATAGTCTACAATAGATCGCACGTAGGCTCTGTAAAACATCAATGCAACTTTAGGGTCAGCGCCCCATCTTCGATTAATAACACATTTAAGAATATTAATACCTTTTTCACACCTACTTTTTATATATTCCACATGTTTTGACCATAAGAGTTTGAAATCAAGAAGAATGCCAAGATATTTGTATTCTTTGACAATAGGTATATCATATCCAGACAACTTTATTTTGTCAGGCGTACGAATCCTACGTCTAGTGAATATCATTGTGGCTGATTTGTCAGGGGAAATGGTCAGTCCATGATTTTTTACCCAGTTATTAACGTTTTGCATGATGAATTCCAGAGCCTCCAGGCAGTCAGTATACGAGTTACGCTCTGTATAGATGCATATGTCATCAGCGTATTGGATGCAAAATTGGATAGTTACAAAGTATATAAAGTGTGTAAGAAATTTAATATAAAAATATTGACAAAAAAAGGTAGTTGCGATTGAAGATACATACCTCAAAATAACACAAATAGCAATTTAATATAATCCACTTAAAAAAGTGAGTTATTTAAGTTGCTCGTGACGTAAATAAAGAAAGTTAATCATCAAATTGACTCGAATAAACTCTTTTTATAAGAGCAAGTTTGTTGAATATGATTGAGGAGATATAAGGTACTTAATGCCTAGATTTGATTTAGCTATACTTAATAAATAATTCAATAAAGATCTCAGAAAATCTATCAGCAATATTTAAAAACTTCATCATTATGAACACACTCATTGTTTCGAAGAATAAATCCTAGAACATTATAGTTAGAAGTAGATTATTTATATTAAATCTTTATAAATTTTGATCATCGCATTGCTTTGTTCTCCTTCGATTATCGATTGCCGATCCGTTTAGATTTGCCACATTCAGACAGCGCAAAATTAAGAGAACGAGATCCGTGTTTATCCACGAGAACTAACAGATGCCAGTGGATTTCGGTATACGCGCCTGATCGACAACCATTTCAAAGCGATGATCCAGCTCTCCCCAATTTTTACCCTCGGGCGTTGTTTATACGAATATCCCCGCAACAATGTCTGTAATTACTTCCTAATTATTATTATGGAATCATATGGAGCCGAGCGGCAATATGTCATTCGCTTTTATTCGATTATGTTTCGTAATAGACGTTTATTAACACCCGAAATATATGGTTAAGTTCGATTTTTTAATATGGACGTTGTGCCAACACATTAAGGAGAATTATATATAACCGTATTAGCTAATATTTCAAATTTTATTTGTTTAATTATAGGTCATTTGGTCCATTTGTCACTACTAGTTTAGGTTTATTATGCCATGCATTCCCATTTCTTGCTACCACTAATATTTTTCTTAACATTTGTATTTTTTGGGTTCTTGCCTCCATCCGAATATTGGAGAACACATTGATAATTGCATTTTATCTGTGAACTAGTGATTTTGCACGTTACCATGCGACGGAGGATCCAATCAATTGCATCTACATCACTCCACTTGATTTTTTCTGTCTTCATATCATTTAAGGCTAGGACGACAACAGAATAATATTTTAGTCTGAGAAAGCGCTAAAAAGTATAAAAAATGAGAAGGCCATGGGACCAGATGAAATACCTACAGAAATCTTAAGAATATTAACAAAAAATCATATGGGCACACTAATAGAATTATTTAATGGCATTTATTATACGGGAGAGATCCCGAAAAAATGGTTAATATCAATATTTATTCCAATACCCAAAAAATCAAACGCAATGAAGTGTGAAGAGCACAGGACAATTAGCTTGATGAACCATATTCCAAAAGTGTTCTTACGAGTGGTATGTCTAGTCGACTTCGAAAAAGCTTTCGACAAAGTACAACACCGAAGAATGACAAAAATACTGCAGAACACAGAATTAGATGACGAAGACGTGAGAATCATTGCCAATCTATACCGATATCAGAAAGCCATAATACGAATAGACCAATAAAAATCGAAAGAAATACCGGTAAATCGTGGAGTAAAACAAGGATGTGTGCTTTCCCCTTTACTTTTTAATATGTATTCAGAAGAATTGTTTAAAGAGGCATTAGAAGACGTAAATGAAGGCATATTTCTAACGGAGCACTTCTGAATAATCTTAGATACGTAGATGACGCAATACTCCTTGCGGACAGCAGAGGAGGACTACAGATCTTGGTTGATCGCATTACCCAATACTGCGAAAAGTATGGAATGGCACTGAATACAAATAAAACAAAAATCATGGTGGTAAGCAAGAACAAGATTGAAGAAGACAGTGTTTATGCTAAAGGAAAACTTTTAGGCAGTGTGCACAGATATCAGTACTTATGTTGCAAACTAAATGAAGAATGGGATAGAAGTACGGAAATAAAACGGCGTATTGAGATAGCTAGAAGTGCTTTTAATAAGATGAAAGCAATATTATGTTATGGAAAACTCAACATCGAAATTAGAACCAGAATATTGAGATGCTACGTGTTCTCTGTCCTGTTGTATGGAGTTGAGGCCTGGACAATTACAGCGGCGACAGAGAAAAAACTCATTAACTTTGAAATGTGGTGTTATCGATGAATGTGGAAAATATCTTGGACACAACACATAACAAATGCGGAAAAAAAAAATAAAGAAATAAAAAAGGATGTACCAAAAAATAGAACAACAACTTGGTGACACACAGTTTGGATTCTGCAATAACCTTGGAACAAAAGAAGCACTATTTAGTATTTAGGTTATGGTGCAGAGATGCAGTGATGTCGGACATCCAGTTTATATGTGTTTTATTGACTTTGAGAAGGCCTTTGATCGAGTAAAATATACTGAAATGATAGCCATTCTTCAGCAGGTAGGTATTGATGATAAAGACCTACGCGTTATTAAAAATATTTACTGGAATCAACGTGCTAACATCAGAATTGGCCGGGACACTTCTGAAGAGCTTCAAATACGAAGAAGAGTAAGGCAAGGCTGTATTTTGTCCCCGCTACTATTTAACATCTATTTTGAGTTCGTTTTCAATAAAGCAGTGGATAATGTTCAATGTGGTATAAAAATGAATGGCGTTAATATTAATAATCTGAGATATGCGGATGACACAGTGTTAATTGCAAGCAATTACGAAGAACTTCAACATCTAATTAATAGGATTACCACAACGTGTGATGAATATGGCCTTAAGCTAAACACCGCAAAGACGAAGGTGATGGTCGTCAGTAAAACGTTAATACAACCGGAAGTGGTAACAGCTTATGGTGAACAACTGGAGAGAACTAACAGTATCACTTACCTTGGTTGTAATGTAAATGAGAACTGGGACATGAGCAAAGAAATTAGAATACGGATAGAGAAGGCCAGAGCTGCATTCTTTAAGATGAAGAAACTGTTATGTGGAAACAATATTACTTTAAGTCTGAAAATTAGATTAGTGAGATGTTATGTGTTCTCTACTCTTTTGTATGGGGTCGAAGGTTGGACTTTGACGGATACACTTCTTAAGAAACTGGAATCCTTTGAGATCTGGGTGTATCGGAGAATCCTACGAATCAGTTGGGTGGATAGAGTTCGTAACGAAGTTGTTTTGCATTGGATGGTCAAATGATGGTAGTTCAGATTTCGTTCCTAGATTGCGTCGTTAGTTTACTAGACAAATGGTGTGACTTGTCATTATAGCCTTTTATATGGATAGATACTATTACTATACTATACTACTATAGATATATACTAACAAATAATTTGATTGTACCCTTAAAGGAGCTAATTTACAAAGACCATTTTCGGGACTAAAAAACTGACAGACGAGGACCATAGACCATATGAACAAAGAAATGCACAAACTTAAACAGCATTAAGTAAAAATTGCGTCTCCACTTCTACAATTAAAAAGCCATATGTATATATTTAAAAACAAAAATGGAGACCAACAGAAATGGTAAAACTAGCCTACCCTATGTAAGAGGCACGACAAATAAAATCAGCAAAGTTCTATGAAAAAATAAAATAAAGATTATATTTTACACCGACAAAAAATGTATACCAATCATATTACGATTCGTAAAAAATAGCATTGGAAAATCAAGGAGTTTACAGAATATTTTGTGAGGACTGCGACACATTGTACATAGGACAGACCAATCGAAGAATACAGGTAACACGAGAAGAACATTGAAATATCATCGAAAAAAAAAAACTTAAATCAAACAACGATACTAGCTAACATTTAAAGTAGGAAAAAACGTGTAATCAAGGAAGCACAAAAATCGTAATATTATTTTGATTAGAGTCAAAATATTGTCCAAACAGACCCATAGTTAATGTGCTTATTAATTCGAAAAATGTCAAAATATTGATATTAATAATGTGAAAAATCTGAAACCGCAGGCTGAGAACCAACAACAAAACGCCATACCACAGACTCATCAATGAATGTGTGACACTCAGTTTCTCTAACTTTGTTAATTGAGATAAGCACTTAATGGTCAATTATGATCGTAAGTGTAAATCCTCATGAGATTCGCACGATCTTTTAACCCCGCCGATATCAAGGATCATCTCGATGACATCACCGAGTAATGAAAAACGCTAGTGATTCATAGACTTAGACCAGTTTAGTTAGTTAGAAATTGGCACTTGTGTTTGTTTCTGACTTAATGAATGGAATGAATGAACATTGTGTTTGTCCGACATCAACAAATCATCGCTAATTGGCGTGATACTTTTGTCTAAAACGAAAAAAGTTCTCTACGAAAATTTTGAAATGTGGAAAATCGTTTGTCACATCCACCAAATACGAAATTCTGGCGGGTAAGCCCTCACTATGGTGATTCCACCAAAAATTATTCATATGCAAATTAAAAAGAACCGAAGGTTGGGGAAGAATAAAACATCAAATATTTAATATGATTTTAAAACTAGTCACAAATATTGTATACAAATCTACTACATAATTACCCAACGAAACACTAAATATAAATAAAAAAAACGGGTGTGGCAGTCCAGTGGGACTGTCGGTGGAAGTTACACTTCTATACACGCATTCGCCGTTACAAATTTATTTGGGAGTCAATCTGCACAATCATTACATATGTAATGCTATAGGTAAGACATAGCAGAAAGAGAAACAGAATTAATAACAACTTACTAACAATTAATAAACAACTTTTGACCTGTAATAGTATAGTAAATGAAGGATTGAATCAATATTTTGATGAAAATGTATATTTTTATTTTCATATATGTATGAAAGGAGTTGAATGCAAAAATTTTTTTACACATATTCTGCAGTAAAATTCATTATTTATTTTGTTATTAATATAATAATACAATACAAATTAAAATGCAATATTCATAAGTATTTAAAAATGACAATAATATACTGTCATACTTTTTTTCCCAACCAAAGAAAAATAAATAAAAATATCCATCGGAATAAAATTTTAAGATATCATTATAAACAAAAATGTATATAGTAATTTAAGATAAGATTTAGTGTAGATAAGAATAGAAATTTGTTTGGCAAACGACCTTTTTCCGTTTCAAACAAAATTATCAAAAAAACCTTTGTTTAGAATTAGAAGACATTTTACCTGTCTTAGTTAATCTTTTCATTGTTTGTATAGTCGAGTATTAAATGACCATATTCTAATCTTTTGAAATATGTATAAATTGTGTATTGACAAAACCAATTTTAAAGTAAGCTATTTAGTTTTTCTCTGAAACCGAAATTAGGCTTTTCCAAAATCATGGTAAACACAATTTGAGCTTTTGATTGGACGGTCGTTTTTAAATGGGAATTTGTGAGCCGATCAGGAGACCGGAGGAGTTAGTTATATTTTGGTCATCGAAAGGAAACAGTCGTTTGTCTCAAGATAGGGTGTGGTTCGTGAGTTTGGATACCGGCGTAACGAAAAGAAGTGAATAGTTTTGCAGAAGGAGATAACAAGTAGATTAAAAGAGGTCCTTGTATCTACCGTGGGCATTTTATAAAGTATATGTGAAAGTATTCTTACGGCATCAAGTTGACAAAAGGAGGTCCTGGTGTCATAAATAAGTAGCTGAGTTTGGAGAAGCGAATCAGGTGTTTTTTGTGTAGTCTGCAGGAGGTTTGCAGAGACGTTAAGAAGGAGCCGAGGTGCCAAAGTGGAGAGATCACATCGTTGAGGAGACTGGACTTTTCTGGGTATGTTCCAACATACAACTCAAGAAGAAAATAAGCTGTAAGTGTTTGTACAATTGAATTTTATATCTGTGAAGGATCGGTTTGACATCATGGTCATTAGCATTCAAATTTAAGAACTGAGGTTTTGTTAGGCTAATCAAAAGTTTAAAGTTTTGTTGTTTCTTGTTTCAAGTAAAGAAAATTTTAAGTAAAATTGGTTTTCACGTAATATAAATGTATGTAGCTTTATAATCTTATTATTATAAAAATTTGATTTATTTTCTTGTATGCTGATTGATAAGATAACGACAGAATTTAATAATTGTTTTATTCGTTCATATAAAATAAAGAAACGTAAATCTTTTTAATATAATATATATGTATTCTTATCCTTTCTTCTCTATCCCGATAAAAGACAACTAGAAAATCTTTTGAATCCATCGAACACAGGTAATATAAGGATTATTTTACTTTTGATAACAAATAAGTTATAATTCTTTTTTATTGGCTCAATAAACTAAGATTAAAGTCAAAATAAACAATCATAATAATACATAAAAAAATACACTACAATACAGTGCAACATAATTCAATATAATAATACAATACAAATTAAAATGCAATATTCATAAGTATTTAAAAATGACAATAATATATAATAATATATAACCATGTAATAATATTAATAAAAAAGTCCTCCCCTACTGGGAATCGAACCCCGGTCTCCCGCGTGACAGGCGGGGATACTGACTACTATACTACCGAGGACATGACATAAACGTATTTCAAAATTGACAGTTCTGGATCATACAGTGATTTATTGAGATTATTATTTTGAAATACAAAAAGACTAATATAATTATGAACATTTAATAAATAATACAAAACATATCACATAAATAATAATATTAATAAATATTTTATTATATACATATATTATATGTATATATATCTTTATATAATATATATAATATTAAATTATATATACAAAAGGAACATTTTTATATTCGAGAGAGGAAGAGAGAGAAAATATATCTTCTGTCTCTCTCTTACTCATTATCTTACATATGTAATGATTTCACAGATTCACTCCCATACAAATTTCCAACGTGGAGCGCGCGTATAGTGTATATAGAAATAACAAATGACTATTAAAAAGTGTCTTCTCCCATTGTTTAATGCTATACATGGTGAGTTGTGAGTTTTGTCTGAAATTTCTATTCGTCAAATATTTTGAACGGTACCTAAGATTGATGTGTCTCTAGTGTCTCATATTATGGTCAAATATTAAAGGAGAAGGTACAAATATGGGCTATGCTACTAATATGGGCTATCGCAATTAATATGAAATACACACTACCATCTATACGTCAATAGCTTGACTACACTCTTTAGTCTAAAATAATAACTAATAAAGCTTACAGTGACCTAGGTCCAGTGACCATTGAAACAATCACATGTTAGTATTGACGCTATGCAAGAAATTTTTCAGGTATGTTTTTATTTCAATTTTTTTTTTTTGGTGAAAACTAAGAATAAATTTAATATTTTATCACACATCGTAAGCGAAAGGCTGATATTTTCATAATATTTTCGACTTTTTCTGTTAATTTGTGTTAAATTTTAGTTATTAATATTTGAATATATGTTTGGTTATGTTGCAATATGGGCTAGCGTGGAGCTACAAATATGAGCTAGCCCATATGTGTATCAGTTTAGTCTACTGGGTTTTTTTCTTTTTAGAATACCTAGAAAAAGTATTGCAAGTCCAAAACAACGAAAGTCCTGGGATCCAGATAGCATGAAATCTGCTATTCAAGCTGTGAGAGATAAAACGATGGGTACATTAAAAGCAGCTAAAACTTATAATGTCCCGAGATCGACAATACAACGGTTAGCAAAAATGACTGAACTGAGTCCAGACGAAGCAGTACTTAAGAAACTGGGAAGAGGAACTATTCTTGGCTCAGATTTAGAAAAATGTTTGGTGGACTATATCTTTCAAATGGAAGAGAAATTCTATGGTTTAACGCGGACGGATATCAAACGAATGGCATTTAATCTGACTGAATCAAATGAATTAAATCATCCCTTTATGCAGTTTAAAAAAGCTGGTAGAGTTTGGCTAGATTTGTTCTTGGCACGTCATAAAAATACATTGACTTTAAGGAGACCAACTGGAACGTCTTTTACACAGGCAGCTAGCTTTAACAGAAAGAATGTTCAAATATTTTTTGATCATCTGGAAAAATCATATGATAAATACAATTTTTCCAGTAATCAGGTTTACAACGTAGATGAAACAGGCCTAACCATTGTGCAAAATAAAATTGCAGCAATAGTGGGGCGCAAAGGAAAGAGACAAATTGCATCGCTGACTTCGGCTGAGAGAGGATCATTGATCACTTTAATTGCATGTATGAGTGCTGGAGGGAATTATCCCACTCATGTTAGTCTTCCCAAGAAAGAATATGAATGTGTAACTCATGAAAGGTACTCCTGTAATTTATTTACACAGTGGTTTAAACACTTCATAGATACCGTTAAACCCTCTAAAGAGTTTCCTGTACTTCTTATATTGGATGGACACTACAGCCATACTTGCAATTTAGATGTGATCAATATGGCAAGAGAAAATAACATAGTTATAATTTCATTACCTCCACATTCAACGCACAAACTGCAACCGCTAGACAAAACTTTCATGGGAACGCTCAAGGCATACTATAGCGAAGAAATCAGGCAATTGTTACATCATAATAACGCCCTCTCTCAGTATACGATACTGGAGAACTTTTTGGCAAAGCATACCTTAAAAGCCAAACTGGAGAAATTGCTGTAAATGGATTCCGCGCCACTGGAATTTATCCATTGAATAAGACTGTGTTCTCAGATGCAGATTTTATTGCAACAGAAATTGAGAGTAACAACCACAGCCATGTAGGACCGCAAGCTATTGAACCTGCTATCCTACCAAAAACACCAGAAGCCAGCAAAATTAGTAAACCAGGTCTGGTTTGCAGAAGTTTGTAAGTCCATTTGAAATATCGCCAGTGCCGTCGATCAGGAAAAAATCTACCAGTTGATTAGATGGTAGTAGTATAATGTTACACCAAAATATGAGACACATTGAACTAACAGTTCAAAAGTTATCACGAATAAAATTTCAGTCAAAATTCACAACTCACCCTGTATATAAATAAACAATGGGAATAGACACTTTTGAGAAAAAGCTTTTATATTAGCGTTGTATTACTTTTTTGTCTATAGTAAAATGCTGAGGCGAGCGTCACGGAACTAGCGCCACAAGATGGCGTCGTTACGGGTAGCGTCATAAAAAAGCGATTCTTCACATCGATTCACTACTTCCAATTAATTCGTTTTTAGTCATCATATATTTATTCTAAGCCGGTTTAAATTATAAACTGCATGAAAATAACTAACAAAATAAAGACACTAAATGAAAAGTAAAAAAGTTAAAAGAATATTTGTCAATAAAAAATACGATTCGCAACGATTGTCAAAATCTAAAAGTCATAAATGTCATCTGATTAATAACAATATTAAATTATCTGTTTAAGTTTTTAACACAGTTTTTGTTTTAAAATAATTTTATATAAGTACAGTTATTATTTTTAAACATATTATTTAGTTTATATAATAATTAAATTTACTATCAAATGATAAGTATTTATATTTTATTATAATTTAATATTTAATTTGAATTTGACAGGTCTATCAGAAGTAAACAACGTATGCTTGATTAATACGTCAACAGGTGGCGTTAGGAGCAAACATAATAATTCGTTGAATTATTTAAATATGATATCATCATCATCATATAACGAGGGTCCTACAACGATTGCCGCTTTCCGCATTTCAGCCTCCATCTTTTCCTATCTCCCCAATCTCCCTCTTCTAAGCCTCTAGATTGCATTGTTTTTGTAATTTCTCTTCTCCGGGAATTTGGTGGTCTTCCCCTTTTCCTTCTTTCTGGCGGAACATACATTAAGGCTTTCTTTGGCCACCGCTCCTCCTCCATTCTCATCACGTGACCATACCATTGTAATTGCCTTCCTTGTATTCTATCTGAAAGAGTATCTCTAATGAAGTATCTCTAATGAGTATCAGCATGAAGTTTTAACTTCAGCTGAAACATCATTGTTAGCCAAAGGGGGAAATTTTGCGATTGTGCCTAAAGTTATACCCAAAGAAGACATCATCGCTAATATAGAGTCTGCGATCCGCAACTTACCAATCGAAGCAGCTGAAGAAATAAGGACAGAATCAGCAAGAATTTTGCATAAAGCTAAGACACCGAAAAATAATTTGAGCCACCAAGAAATACGTGCCATAAAATCGTTAAACGCAGACAAAGATGTTGTAATTTTACCAGCAGACAAGGGAAACGCCACGATCGTAATGAAGACAGCCGACTACAAAACGAAAATACAAAATCTTCTAGATCCTGCGGTTTATAAGAAACTTAAAAAAGATCCCACAGCAGTCACCCTACGGAAAATCAACAGACTTATTAAATCTTCGTCCATACCAGAGGAGATAAAGCCAAGAATATGCAACAGCGAAGCAGTCCCACCACGCTTGTATGGCTTGCCGAAAATACACAAAGACGATGTACCTCTCCGCCCTATTGTGAGCTCCATAGGATCTCCGTCTTACAGCCTTGCAAAACATCTGGCCGATATTTTACAACCACATATAGGAAAAAACGATGCCTTTGTAAAAGACTCCGCCCATTTTATTGAGAAGATCAAAGGAATAACTTTGCAGGAATCTGACATTCTTGTTAGTTTTGATGTGGTTTCCCTATTTACAAGAGTCCCCCTAGAAGACGTTCTGAATTTAATTGAGGGACTAGTTTCCAAGGATATGGTGGAATTATACCGTATTTGCCTAACTACCACATACTTTTCATGGGAAGACCAAATTTATGAACAGATGGATGGAGTAGCAATGGGAAGCCCACTAAGCCCGGTCGTAGCCAACCTTTTCATGGAGCATTTAAAGAAGAAGATAATGGACTCAGCATACAAGCCTAGGGTATGGTTCAGATACGTTGATGACACCTTTGTGATTTGGGGTCACGGAGCAGAAAAACTAAACGATTTCCTGGCTTATATAAATACACTACATCCAAATATTCAATTTACGATGGAAACAGAAAAAGCTCAACAACTAGCGTTCCTGGATGTATTAGTAAATCGAAAGGAAGGTCACTTAGGACATAAAGTGTATCGAAAACCTACACACACAGACAGATACCTAAACAGGAACTCAAATCATCATCCTAGCCAAAAACAAGGTATCATCAAAACTTTGGCAGAGAGGGCGAAGAGAATTTGTGAACCACAACATCTCCAAAGTGAACTTCTTTATATTGAAAAAGCACTCACCTCTAATGGGTACACCAGAAGAGAAATACACAAGGCGATGAACAACGTATCTAGAAGAAGGGACGAAGAAACAGAATGTAAAGGGAAAGCGTTCTTGCCCTATATATCGGGGGTAACGGACAGAATTGGGCGAATACTCAAGAAAGCCAACATAAAGACCATCTTCAGACCTACAAAGAAGATCAAGGATTGTTTAAGATCGGTAAAAGACAAACGCGACCCATTAGCAACGGCCGGAGTATACCGAATACCATGCACATGTGGAATGGTATATGTGGGAACCACAAAAAGACACACCAACACCAGGATAAATGAACATAAAAGCCATTGTCGTTTAGGACATATCGACAAATCTGCCGTTGCCGAACACGCTTTGGGAAGCGGAGAACATCGAATACTATTTGAAGAAACACAGATGCTGGACAAAACTTCACAGTACTACCCACGGTTATATCGGGAAGCGGTGGAAATATACAAGCACCCAAACAATTTCAATAGGATAGAAGAAGGACTAAAAATCAACAAAACATGGATACCAGTATTAAAATCCACAAACGCCCTTCCCGCCAAACACGGAGATAGAAAAGCTACTATAAACAACGACTCGCCCCCTCAAGCCGAAACCAGTGGAGGGGAGGCGAGTGGGAATTATAAATATTGCCTCCGTAGTACAACGCGTCGTCAGTTTCTGCTTACAAGCGAAGCATCAACATCTCCAGAAGATGCCAACCCCTAGTGTTGGCGAAACGTCGAGAACAAATCTCAACAGAAGACAACGGCCCAACAGCCCGAATAAACAGTTTAATAAGTTAGACGATGGCCGTGAAAGCCTAACGCAATTTATCAATGTATACAGAGTTTCTTGTACCACTTCGATGCCCATAAATCTACATTTATTTCTCCAATTCCTCAATGCTTCTTGGACGTATATTTTAAAGAGTGTCGGTGACAAACAGCATCCTTGCTTTAGGCCTTTAGTGACTTTATATTCATTTGAGGTTCTGGTTCCAATTTTTACACAACTAACTGCATTTTCGTACAATTTATATATCGCTCGGATATACGTCGAATCCAATCCGGACCTTTCGAGGACCTCAAACATTTTCTTTAACGGGACACTATCATATGCTTTCTTAAAAGCATATCATATATTTAAATATGATATAATTTGTTTAAAATTTAGTTAATCAATAAATAATAAAATTACTTTCTTTAGTCTTAAAAATATTATTTAAATTTAAAAAATATAGAAAATATAGTATGAAGTTTCGCGCTGGTCTACTGTACCGCCTACTGTAACATCTTTTTTTTTAATGATCATTTGTCCGAGGAGTATGTACAGTTCTCATGACTTACCCTGTATAATTGTGTATTTTAGATTTAAGTAAAGCTTCGTAAAAATAAATGCAAATAAATGGTACCGTGAGTTTAATTCGCGTTAAATTATTATTATTCTGGCTGTTATTTATCTAAAAGCCAAATGATTTTGCACGAGATCTCCGAGTGCGATTAGAAAATTAAAACGCAGAGACAGATGTTCGAAAGTCGGTATCTTAATTTTTTCTGTATTGTATTAAAAGCCATCACAATGATTCCCTTCATTAGGACACCACTAATTTACAGAGTCATTTTCGAAGCCCGTATCTTCCGTGATAATTCTAATTAAAAGCAATGCCAGTGATTAAACAAAATAAGAGATTTGACGTATCAAAGTAGGCACAAATGAAACTTAATTAATTAATGTTCAAATCAAGAGAAAACAGTAGATTGAAAAAATGCTCGTTTAGTGACTTTTGTAAGAACATGAGGGCTTGTGTCGCTTTAAAAATCATTCGGGACTGTTTTATGGTACATATCGAAAAAAATCTCATTTACTCATGAGGATGAATGTGGGTTGACGGTTTAAATTGGTTTTTTTTGTTGACAGAATGATTAGGAATTGTGTGGAGGGCATTATGCTGTCTCATAACTTAGGAATTTAATTTGAAAATCATTTGAGAGGAGGACCTCGATGTACAATACTTTTAATTAATTAAGGATTTTAAGACTAACCATTTATGAGGCTAAAATTAGTGAAAAAATATGTCAGTAACAAGAGTACTTGAAAAAAGTCGGACAAGTCACAAAAACTTACAAAATAAGACAGAGGAAAACCATGAAATACGAGCTGAAATGGGGTAATATGGCAAGGTTACGCATCACTGGAGTTTGGTCATCCTATGTAAAACTCAGTTTCTACTAAATGGCACGTGGTTTACTAGATTTTTGTATTTATTAGGTTTTAGTTTTTGTTAAAAAAGTATTATTGTCCTTAATATTGTTTTTTAGTGTATTATTAGAAGTATTAATATTATAATTCAAATGGGATAATTATTGAAATTGGCGGCTAATAAAATAACAAAGTAAATTTAACATTTATGCGTAAAAAGCAGAAAACGGAGATACGTGTGACAGTAAATAACTTTTGTCGCTGAAAATGACCTAGAAAGTCAAAAATGCACATGTAAAATCATTGGAATGTGCCCAAAAATCAAGAAAAATAGATGAAATTATTAGATGGTTGAAATTACAATATAAAATGAAATATTTAAACAAAAAAGCCCGATTTAATAATTTCTAGATTGAATATAAACATGTCCCACGTTGGGCGCCAATGTGTAATAAGAGAAAGTTGTATATTTGTAAATATATTTGTCACATCTGATTTCCTCATTGTGCATTTTATATTAAAACAAGAACGAATCTACACCTAAGAGAGCCGGCCGAAACCATTCATCAAGTGAACCTGATGTGCAACTGCTACAGAATTGGAGCTCAACCTTGTCTTGCTACAATGTCATCTTCGTATGTTAACAACTGCTTGAGACATTGAGTCGTTAGTAGTTCGGTTTTTATTTCGGTCAATCTCACGATGTTTTCTTATACGATATTAAAAATAGCGGTGATAATACTGGATCAGCTGGACAGTGTGTTGTGCACACGTACTTTATATACTCTACCCATGCATGGTTTTGTCATATGAATGAGTTTTTTTGGTATTGACAGCTCCACCATCGCATTCCTTACTTAATTTTTTTCTACGTGTCTTATGCCTGTTGAAGGTCTACGAATAGGTTATAAATAGATATGTTAAATTCCCACTCTTCCTCTAGATTATGTCCTTATTCAGTCTCAGTATGAATAATTTATATATTGTTGATATCTGTTTCAGCCCAGCCCTAAAATCGGCTTGGTACTTCCCCAGAATGTTTTCAGCATAAGGGAATAGTCTACTAAGAAGTATATTTGAAAGGAATTGATATATATCTTGTTAGTATTTTTTCTTCTAGTCATATTAACTTATTAGCTGATGTACTTTCCCCCTTATATTTTAGGAATTCTGCTGATATTTCATTAGTTCCAGAAGCTTTGTTGTTTTTTAATTTATTTTAAGGCCTTCTGGATTTCTTCAAATGAGGTACCACTGGTATGTAAATTTCTTGAAATATTCTGTCTACTCTTATGAGTTTTTGGTCTTTGTTGTTGGACTGTTTTTTTCTTTTATTAATTGTAACATATCTCCTACTCTAAAAATACCACCAATGATCAATAAAATTGCTCAAAAAAGAAAAAAAAACAAAGAGAAACGGTACTATTATCAATAATTTTGCAGCTTTCAATTCAAAATCCCAAAAATGGAAAGCGACGAAGCGCCACTGTCAATTATTTGTAAATCGAGTCAGCTGAATTTGATAATATTAGATATAACAATCGGTACGCAGGAGTTATATTTGAGAAAAATAAAACACAATAAAAATTCAACAATCCAGAGATTTTGGAATAAATTTAAATAAAATTCAAAAATTCATCAAAATAAGACCATAACCAATAGAGTAAATACGTTCATGGTCGTCTATATAATGATAACGCAAATGATACTGTAAATTATATACAAATATTATGTATAGTTCGTCTTACCCTTTCTGGCCGATTTGATACTGAAAACCACTGAAGTAAGATAAAACTGTCAATCAAATTACCAATGACAAGGAGAAATATATTTTCTAAATTAAAATTAGAAAAACGTCAAAAAACTGTCAAAGTGTTTAGACGCATTTCAAAGTTTCTCTTAAAAATTTAAATATTTAAACGATTATTTCTTCAGTTCTGAACATGTAAATAGTGAATTATATTAAAATCAAAATCATGTTCGAGTCTAATCTAAAATAGCTCGCAAAGAAGTTAATTTTATAGTGGTTTAATAACTTAAGAAAAGTAATTAAGTATAAAAGTGAAAGTGATTTGTATACTGAATATTGGAATCGTGAGTAGATAAAATATACTTTTTTCATCTATTTGGATTTATATATTTAAGTAAACAACTGCAATCAGTTATAAGTATTATCCAATTTACATGAACTGGTATCACAACGAAAGCTGTAAAACGGCACCGGTTTTAGTCGGATTTTAAAATCCATTTAAAAGATGTCATCTTCCAATCAGCTACCACAAAATGCATCATACTCAAAAGCAGTTAGTCAACCACGTAGTATATTATTCCCAAGCAGAGATCAAGCTATTTTGTTTAACACTCTAGAGAATTGTACAATTAATGACTATCTTGAAAGATTGAGTCAGCATATAGAACCGAAAAATATAATTTTCGCATCCCGTATATCAAACGGTAGAATATGCATATATCTATCATCCAAAAACCTTGTAGATAAATTCATAGCAGAAACAAAGAAAATAATAGTAAATGGAAATATACTAGAAGCGAGAAGATTAATAACTCCATCAGTCCGCTTAATTCTGTCCAATGTATGTCCAAGCATACCTTCCAACATAATAATGGACGAATTAATAAAACTAGGTTTAAATCCTCTCTCAGACATATCATATCTACGGATAGGAGCAACCAATCCTGCCTTTAGTCATATTCTAAGCTTCCGAAGACAAATTTTCGTTTCACCTTTTCCAGACAACTTTGTACTACCTGAATCTTTTATTATCGAGTTGGAACAAACATCATACCGCATATTTATAGCCCAAAACGAAAATTGTTTCAAATGCAAATTAACTGGACACCAGGCAGCTAATTGTCCAAATATTTCACCTTCTAACCATCCTTACAATGATAGTGCAATGCAAACAGAAATAAGACAAAATTCATCAATAAATCATACTCAACAAGATAATCTACAAAATACTCCCGCAATCTCAAATACCACTCCCTCCATACTTACTACGTCTTCTCAAACCACATTACAAAGAGTAGATTACAAATCCCAAATTTATCAATAAACCAAACCCAACAGTGCTCACTACAAAATACATCCATACATTTGACCACTTCTTCAGTTAACACTACAATCGCAACACCTACATCGTCTGAGTCATCCTCTAATACCCAAAAACATAAATCAACCTTACCCGAAACAAGTCAACACTTACCTCCAAATAAAAATACACATTTGAATTCTTACGAACCCCAAGTAACTTCGAACAAAGCAACCGGAAAAAGAACCCTAGAAGATGCAATCACGCCACCCTCCGAAGAAAACTTTGAAAAACCTAAGCTTCAGTTAAAGAAAAAAACCAAAACTGATGACAAAAACTTAAGAAATGATATACCAAATCTCCAAACATTATTGGAACCAGTTAGAGAATATGTAGAAAGGGAAAAGCAATTGTTAAGCTTCGATCAAGTAGTGGATCTATTCGAAAATATACAAGGACCAAAAGACATAATCAGCGTAACAAAATTGTACTCAGAAGACTCTTATGTACTTATAAAGTTTCTAACGGAATTACATTCATACTACATCGACAAAAGAATGAAAACCATAAGCACCAAATTAATACGAAAACTTGGCAAACACATAGGTTTACTCTCTACAGTGAAAACTTCATTATCGGAAGAAGATTCCGACTCATCGGTAAATAATTCCTCCAAAGAATAATAATATCACTGTTGACTTTGTGTCTGTTCCATCACAAGTCTTAGGAAAAAACATGAATATTAAAAAACACAATAAGTTATCTTAAAGACTCAGAACTGTATCAATTATTGTAATTTTTTCTACCTTTACCTGTATTATATTTTTTAGGTCGCTAATAACCCTTGTGGTTGCAGCGTAAATAAATAAATTAATTAAAATTAATCAATAGCAATTGAATTATAAATACGTATAAATAATATAAACTTACCTTCCAAAAATGCAAAGCAGGAAAAACATAGGCCTGACTAAATTTTAGTTGAAAATACGTATATTTTAAAGTTTTTATTTTGACTTCGGAAATTAAAACATGGCAATAAACATATTTTCAGCTGAAATTGTTGTTAATTCCTAATAAATATAGTGAAATTCCCCACGAAAATAGCTTCAGAATAATAATAAAAATTATCTCCTAGATAAAACTCTTAAAATTAATCTATTTTGGTTTTAAGGATGGTTTTTTCAATACAAATTTTATATAGTAGGACAAACAATCGTCCACGTATCTTACCTTAAATCTAATTCCCAAGGATCCCTTTGAATAAAAGTAAAGACCGTCGTATTACAGTGACAAGACTTTATCCGGCACGAAAAATAGCCCAACATGCAATATTCAAGTGCGTATAAATAATACATGAATATATGTGGAACTCTTCTTTTCAATTCCCATGAAATCTCTAAACCGAGCTGAGCAGAACGAAGTTTGATACACATTCTGTGTAACGGGAATAGAAACGTAATCTCGTGTCAGAGCCAGCGATAGATGACTCCCCCATCTGTTCCGACGAACGGAATCTCCCACGAAGTTACGTGAAGTGTAGTTATGGGACAAACTACCCCTGCTTTCTATCGACAATCGTTCTGTTTATGTCCTTTCTATTTAAAAGGTTGTTATATGCGTTTCAAAAGGATATGGAGCTAATCAAGTCCTCAAATCGTCGTTTTAGTAAACATAAATTAGACATTCATACATGTAAATAAACGTTAAATTTTATTTATCATGACTGTATCTATGTATTATCTTATGAATAATAATCCAACTCAATACAACTCCTGTCAAATTAAATGTTTTACAAGTGTATGCCCAAACCAGCGATAAACCAGAAGAAAAGGTAGAGCAATTCTATGAACTGTTGATAAATTCACTTAAAACAAATTTAAAAAGAAGATATAACTATTATTATGGGTGACTTGAATGCGAAAATTGGTAAAGGGAAAAGCGGTGAATTAATTGGTGATTTTGGTCTAGGGAAGAGAAATAAAAGGGGAAAAAGATTAAAACCATTTGTAGAGGAAGAAGAAGTTGCAATACTAAATACGTTCTTCAAACTACCACCAAGACGTTTGTATAGCTGGGTCTCTCCGCAAGATCAACCGGGAAACATAATAAGAAATCAAATTGATTACATAATGGTGAATAAGAGATTCCGTAATGAATGCCTATCAGTTAAAAGTTACCCCGGTGTTGACGTATCGTCAGATCATATTCCTGTTATTGGTAAATTTAGGTTAAGATTTAAAAAAGATTATGGACGAAAAGATATGGAAACAAAGGAGACAGTCGCACGGATTCTTTCAGAAAAGCTAAGTAACATGGAGCAAACATACGATCGAGAAGAATCACTCCAGAATATATGTGAAACCTTTAACAAAATCAGAAAGGAATATCTAATAGAAAATAAAGAGAAGAGGAAACGTTGGATGAATAACAATGTACTGCAACTAATGGAAATAAGAAGAAAATCAAAGAATAACAAAAGAATGTACAAAAATATTCAAAGACAAATAAGAACCGAAATACAAAAGGCCAAAAAAAATTGGTTAAAAACACAATGTGAAGAGATAGAGTTGTTGGAAGAAAAACACGACACATTTATTATGCATAAAAAGGTAAAACAAGCAACTGGTCTTCAAAAATCCAACACAACTAGCAAACTGCGAGATCAACAGGGGAATATCATCACAGAAAAAAATCAAGAAATATACATATGGGTCAAATACATACAAGAACTCTTTGATGATAATAGGTCCGAACAACCTCCGTTCTACATATGTAATGACCACTTACCAATCACATCAGAAGAAGTAAAAAAAAGCAATATCACAACTAAAGGATGGCAAAACTCCTAGACCTGACAATGCATATGCTGAACTTATAAAGATGATCTAAGAATTATTAGCAATGTTTACTGGAATCAAATATTGTTTATCCGTATAGAGGCAGGAGAACCCGATGAAATCAACATCAAGCGTGGGGTCCGACAGGGATATATACTATCACCCTTGCTGTTTAACATATACATATCAATAACATCAGATACGCGGATGACCTGTTAGTATTCGCTGACGGTTATGAAGCCCTCTAGAAGTTAATGAATAGAATCAAAGAAGTGAGTCAGAGATATGGATTTTCACTGAACATTAAGAAAACAAAATGTATGATGATCCTTAAGAAGGAACAGCAAATTGAAAGAATCAGTGTGAATGCCCAGCCAATAGAAAGAGTAAAAACATACACCTACCTTGGTACGAAATTCAATAAAAATTGGAACCATTCTCTAGAAATAAAATCTAGGATAAGAGAAAGCAAGATCTGCATTTCAAAAAATGGTTAAGCTATTCGAATGTCGTGATTTATCAGTACCCATAAAAATCGGGTCACTACGATATTATATTTTTCCTATACTGTTGTATGGAGAGTCGTGGACTCTCACAGACGCTACCTGTAAGAAAATTGAGGCTTTCGAAATGTGGCTTTATCGTCGAATCCTGAAGATATCCTCTAGCGACCACGTTACTAACCAGGACGTTTTATTAAGAATGCATAAAGGAAAATAGTTGTCAACCACAATAAAAACAGCCAAAATTGAATACCTCGGTCCCATCATGAGGAACGGCGAAAGATGTGGGTTGCTGCAATTAATTCTTTTTAAGGAAAAGTAGAAGGAAAACGTGAACCAGGAAGGCGAAGGATTTCCTGGCTGAAAAATCTATGTACACTTCCCGTCATATAAAACTGGTACACTTTTTTTTTCCAATGTAAACCTGTGTTCAGACTGGACACAATGGTTCGTGAATCAATTCGTTGTTGCCATCACAGATAACGTAATTGCACTAAATCTAAATAAAAAAAAATAACGTTCAAAAATGTATAAAGTTTTTAGATAGGTATTATTTTTATCATTAACAACAAAAAACCGTATCTAATTAATTTAATAACCAGAGATAGGGTTGAGTTAATATCCAAAATGTTTGAAGGATCTGTATTGGCACAGGGAACATTTGAATGCGTCTACTGTAATTTTATACTTCAATTGCCTACCGAACACGAACTGTATTTTGTGTGAATAAGTTTAGTAACAGGCAAACTACCAAAATTAATTGATTATTTAGTATAAGAACGATAAATGTGAAAAATAATATTATACTTTATCCTACGTGTTATAAACTATAAAATATCCGGGGCGAAAAAACGCTTTTCAAAACGTGACAGTTACAATCCAATACCTCACTGTAATGTTTTATTATAATAATTTAAAGTTATGTCTAGATTGATTATCTATCATTATTTTTGAATCGAAATATTTTCATAAATTATAATAAGACACAAATCAATGTATGGGTACTTAATTGAGATCATGGAAAATTACAAAATTAATATTTGAATTTTTTAGGATGCATGTTTAAACAAATTTAATGTGATTGACTGATCGAGAATGCTCGATGTTTTAGTTTTTAGTACACTCAAAACTGGCGGTCTGTTGCACAGCCCTGCTTTTAGCTGGTTTCATATAATATTTTCGTTGAACTGGCAACGGTGTCCTAGAAATTAGAATGACACATGTGACAAGATCAACGTACACAACTTAAAAAACACGATTTTTGGTTATAAGAGTTGTACCAGTTTTTTATGACGCGAACGGTACGTGGTTCAACACAACAACCACAAATCTTTTCAGAGCAGCAGTTTGCAAAATACAGATTGCCATGATGGTCGCCAACATCCAAAACGGATAGGCACTACAAGAAGAAGAAGAATCGAAAAATATAATGCTCTTGCTGTCCATTCTGTGGCATTTAGGTACGTTTTTACTATTCGAACAGGGATAAACCTTTCCTCGTTAAGCTGTACGCCCTAGTTAATATTGAATTATGTAATACTTTGATTATAACAGATATTAGCGGAAAACATGTTAATTGAGAGGCGAATAATTATATGTGTTGCTAAATAAATCAATATTTAATCGCTATCTTTTAAGTGTTTTTAGCTTGATTACACATCCCGACGATAATCTGATTAAATTTTAAGTTTAGTATACGTAATCGAACAGATATTGGTAGAATAATGTAGATAAAATCCCTGATCCGAAATTGAGTAACCAGCATGTCGAGTTGTGCGAGTTATAATAATGCTAATCTAGATAATTGCCTGTATTCGGTGAATCGTTGTACAACAAACACAATTCCGCGGGAATAAAAGCGCCCGAAGGGTAGCCAAAAAGAGTTAAACGCCCACATTTCCACCGCACAATAGTTCCTAAGCTACTTTCGAGCTAACCGAAATATAAATATTTTTCAAGCACAAAGACAAAACTTAGATGGAATATCTCGACTCCACCCCAGCCATTACAACCCCTTTAACGATGTAAATGCATAGCCCTCGGCTTATTTTCCTCTTTTAGGTTATGTATTCGAAAGTAAAGCAGAAGCAGCCTACTGTAAGCCATCTGGTAGAGCGAAGATCAAACGATTTTATGTAGATTTACATTTAAGAAAATAAAAAACTTTAAAACAGTGCTTAATTTGAATTCAGCATGTAAAGAAACCAAAATACGGAGCTAAGGTAAATAGCGAAAAAGGGGATGGATGATATGTAAAAGGTTTTTACGTTTTGTTGAATTTTGTACGAGAAAGCTTTACGTTTCATGATTGTGATACTATCTAACCGCCCAAATGTTCTCTCTACTTGTATACATACAGGGCGTTTTAAAAAGCTTGAAACAGTTTCCCAAACTCAATCTTTAGTTTTACTTAAATAATTATACAGTAGACTCCCTCTATAACGAGAACTGAAATGACAGACTAATTACCTCGTTATAAGCCGATCTCGTTATATCAGACAATAATAATACTGTGTATACATATGAATCTGTAGTTTTCTAAACCATTAACTTCCTATAGTGAAGCCATTCGGAGCAATATAAGATGCTAATAAATATTGTTTGAGTGGCGTTTTTGAAAAAAAGTTGTTTACTTTTATTGTCAATGAAATATATTAAAACATAAAAGAGTTGGTTACTTTTATTATCAATGATATACGTTAAAACAAAAAATCTGTACTTATATTTTTTTCCAACTACATAATGTATAAAGCATACTTTCAAGGATAACATAAACTATTGCTTTTGCAATTTTAAGAACTCTGTCATTTTTAACTGCTTTAAATGGTCCTTATTGCTTGTTACGTCCCTCCACACATATTCTTAGTTTTTATTAATAATTTTTATTATTTTATCTTTATATTTAATTCTTTAATTAACGTGTGTGTCTGTCTTATAATCATGAATTAATACGGACCTGTACAGTCCGCCCCCTAACGTCTTAAGGGAGCAAAGCTACGAGACGACACGCATCTCAGTCTTGTATAAATCAGCGCGATAAACACTTCAGTATTTTTTGTGTAAACCTGACCACGCGACCTTTTGAGAAGATTCTGTCCCCGAGTCAACCCCAGTGCACTGTGGAAGAAGAAGTGTAAGATCAACATCACAGGTACCGTAATTTGATTGCATACACACACCATATTTATATTAATTGATAAATTTACATATAACTTATTTTCATATTAAAAATTATACCAGCACCTAAATAAACATTTATGAGTGAGTGTTTCTCTTATAGAATTAACAGCTCATTCACTGCTAAATAGTGTTTATTATATAGATATATTTATATAGATGTATATATATTATAAAGATACTTTGGACACATTACCAGACGAATTGAAGGCATGGAGAGATTATTGGTTGAAGGCAAGGTAGATGGTAAAATAACCCGAGGAAGATCACCACTCCGATGGTCAAACCATATAAAGTGCGCTATCGGTTACTCTCTGTCTGAGACAGCACACCTCGCCCAGGAGAGAAAAGAATGGATAGCAACCATTCGTCAAATACCGTAACGTCACCACATCCTTACGAAGGATAAAGGATATAGGAGGAGAAGTGTTTATTCTAGAAAAAGTAATACAAAAAACATTCTACGGCGTCTAAATATTAAAAAAAAAGGTAGATTTATTTCGAATGAAATTTCAGAAAACATTTTCACATAATGGCATTAAAACCTAATGTACACATCTGTGAACAAATTATTTTGATGACTGATAACTTTGCAGAAAATAAAATTGAAATAATACTATACAATCTATCTTGTAAATTAATCCTTAGAAAACGATACAACCAGATTTATTTTTTTCGATGACTAACTTTACAAGAAATTTAATAAGATTTACCTCATGAAGTATTCATTTTCTAAACGTCCTCAAAACACAAACTTTGCAGTTCAACTAATTGCCAGGTACTGGTATCAATTTAAAGTATTTTTTACATCTTCTTCTTCTTTAAGTACCCTGTCCAATTATCGAACGTTGGCGATCATATTGGCAATAATAACTTTGTTTACGGCGGCTCTAAATAAATTAGCGGTGGTCTCTTGATACCATTCTCGGAGATTTCGGAGCCAGGATGTTCTGGCCTCTCCTTCCGGCGATCTTACCCTGTATTATGAGGTGTAGAAGGATATACCTCTCTGGATGTCTCATTACTTGACCGATTTTTTACATAAACAGGTAGATAGCTTCAAGGAACGATATGTGGCGCCAAATTCAAATTAAGAAACGTACAATGAAAAATATGAATTTTGATTAATTTGTTCACATATGTGTACGCGTAGACCGACGAAGATATATGTTGCTTTCTTACTATAATATATACAATATTACATTTGTTTATATAAAAATATTAATACTACACTTAATATTCCTTATATATAGTCTTTCCATACATTTTTTCACCACTTCCTTCCATTGTTTTCTATTTAAAGCTTTTCTTTTTCAGTTTACAATATTACTTTTTTTAAGTCTTCATATACGCTGTCCTTCCATCTCCTTCTTGGTCTTCCTATTCTTCTTTTTTGTATTGGTTTACGTAATAGAACCATTTTTGGCATTCTCGCCTTTTCCATTCTTTCGATGTGTCCTAAGTATCGGATTCTCTGTGCTTTGATTGCCGTCGTTATTTTTGGTTTATTATATAGTTCTTCAAGTTCCTTATTATTGCTTCTTCTCCATTGTCCATCTATTTTCACGACTTCATATATTGCTCGTTGTATTTTCCTCTCCCATCTTTCTAAAAGGTCTATTTCTGATTTTTTAAGCACCCATGTTTCACATGCATATGTAGCTGTAGGTCTGATAACTATTTTGTAGATTCTTATTTTTGTTTTTCTTGAGACATATTTGGATTTCATTAATGGACGTAATGCTCCATACTTTTTGTTTGCTTTTGCTGTTCTTGCTTTTATCTCCCCTTCCCCATGTCCCTTTTCATCTACTTTTACACCTAGGTAAGTAAATTCTGAAACTCTTTTAAACGCGCATGAATTTTCTCTTTCTACCTCCAATGTGGAATTGTCTTCTTTTTCTTTATCTATTTCTCCCATTATCATGTATTTTGTCTTTTCTTCATTTATGAGAAGACCAAAAATGTTTGCTTCTTTTAGTATATTGCTCATTAATTTTTTTAGCTCTTTCTTACTTGTTGTTAATAGTGTTAGATCATCTGCGAATGCTATATTGATGGCCATTTTTAAAAATCGTTTCCTGTGTGTTTATTTTACGTTTTCCAATTATTCCTTCCAGTATTACATTAAAAAGAGTCGTTGATAGTGGGTCTCCTTGTCTTAATCCTTCCTTTGTTTCAAACTTATTTGATTTATGTCCCTTCCATGCTATTTCGTTTGTGGAGTCATCCATAGTCATCTTTACCATCCTGACAATTTTACTTGGTAGACCCATTTCTTTCATTAGTGCGTAACATCTGTTGTCGCTTTACCGTATCGTAGGCCTGTTTAAAGTGTGGGATATGGTAGGTCGAAACCTAAAACGATTTCCATGTATTCCATCAAACTTAAAAGACCTGTGACATGCCATAAGGAGAATCTGGATGAGTATTCCACAATATGATATAGACCACTTAATTCGATAAATGCCTCATTAAGTAACTGAGTGTATAGAAAATCAAGGAGGAGCCACTCATTGTTAATTTTTTGACGAAAATGAAGTTGGAAATTTGTTTATAATGTTATCAAATAATAAGAATATTTTGATGTAATTATACTTCCAAAATTAAATATTTAAAAAATATATATGTCCTTTTAGGTGTTGCATTGTTTTGGCTATCAATATATAATGAAAAAGCAAATATTCTGAAATTATTTCGTAAAAGAAATAAAATCGTTTTCTTTCTACACTCTGTAAACATGTAATATAACCGCGTACACCACGATTGCGTGACAAGCTCGATAAAGTCAATCGCAAGAACGACGAAATAAACGGAGCAATCCAAGTGGCATATTCCGTAACAATCAGATGCTTCTTTCGATGATCGCGTAGTTCCTCCGGACAGGAAGTATCAATTACAATTAAACCTCCTGCACAATAAATCATGTAATAAATACAGAAGAGAGCAGGCACTGGAAATAAAACAAACAGCCGTCAATTGGAATGGCGCCTGTCCTATTGTCAAACAGTGCTATTTTATTAGTGACGTCATCTTTTTCGTCTGTAGTAAAACAAAGTCATTATCTTGTTGTATGTCTCGGTTGAGATTTCAATATACTTTTAGTAAGTTTCTCATGCCAATTCAGGAGATTAAACGAGACTAAGACACGATTAATCAAAATTGTGAATTATATTAATTTGTCTTAATAAACACATTATGCATTGTAATCTCTACTTAAATCTAAAAGCTAGCAATGAAAAAGTATCGTATAATTAGAAAACACCATAATGAAGCTTTTTTTAAAAGAACCCTTTCGTTTCCAGATATATCTGCAACTTGTGTTTGTCTCTTATTTCGTTTGTTGGGGGAATATATAGATATATTTTTTCGTGTAATAACTTTGAGTAGTTTGAGTAGGTACTATTTTCTCATTCTTCCATTTTACTAGTTCTATCTTTACCCTTTCATGGGCATTCTGTCTGAAGTTCCTTGCTAAGATTTTCCCTAAGGTTTTCCCTTGCTTTTAAGCTTCCTATTTACCTATCTACATCTTTCCATTTTTTTGCCAAAATTGATTTTTTCTGCTCTTTATTTTTTTTTCTTGTTTCAATAGTTTGCCGTTTGTATTCTTGATCTTCTGTGGTCAGCCACATTTTGTAAGCTTTCTTCTATACAAATTGAATAATAATGGCGAGAGTATACAACCTTGTCTAAGTCCTCTTTGAATTTTTATGGTCTCAGTGTTCCTCATCCCCGTTCTAATAAATGCATTTTAGTTCCAATAGAGTTGGATCTATGTTCTTTTTTGTAAATATTCTATTAGCTTTTCGTGCTTGACTTTATCAAAGGCCTTTTGATAATCTATTAAACATAAAGATGCATCATCTCGTTGATCGCAACATTTTTGCATGAGCACATTGACACTAAGCAAGGCCTCTCGGATTCCTATAACATTCCAGAAACCAAATTGTTCTGGACCCAAATCCTCTGCACACTTTTTGTAAATTTTGCTATGAATTATTTTCAGAAATAACTTTACCATATATCACTCAAAATTTGTTAAATTTTTTAGCGTTGTTGGATTTAGGGAGGGGTACAAACGTGAATAGAGGAGAGGGGGTTTAGCCATTTTTTTTTAACCGTGCTTAGTCATTTGAGGTTTGCTGACGATATTGTCCTTTTTGCTGACAGAATCGATGATGCAGTATCGCAACTGGAGAAACTATACCTAGCCTCTCTACAAGTAGGATTAAAAATCAACCACACAAAAACACAAATCATGACAAATCTTGTGTTAAGCGAAAAGATTTCAGTAAATGGCATGCATATTGAAGAAACCACCTCATATAAGTACTTAGGACATGAGATACGCATAGGAAGAGATAATCAAACGTGCGAACTAAGCCGCCGCATAGGACTCACTTGGGTGGCATTCGGCAAGCTAAGCTATGTTCTTAAATCAGAACTGCCTATGTGTCTTAAAAGAAAAGTCTTTAATCAGTGCGTGTTGCCAGTACTTACATATGGTTCAGAGACATTAACACTAACCAAGAAAGTAAGAAATAAAATTTGTGTTACCCAAAGAGCCATAGAACGATCGATGTTAGGCATTTCTCGTAGGAATCGGATCATGAACAAGGAAATAAGACGGAGTACAGGAGTGACAGATGCCATAGAAAGAATTATGACCCTTAAGTGGAACTGGGCGGGGCACATAGCTAGAATGTCGGATAACAGATGGACACAGCGAATAATACAGTGGAGACCGACACAAGAAGCACATCGAAGTAGAGGTCGTCCACCAACAAGTTGGTCTGATGACATAAAACGGATCGACAAAAATTGGATGCAAACAGCACAAAACAGAAATACATGGAAAAGACTGAGGGAGACCTATATCCAGCAGTGGATAGATCCGGGTTAAATGATGACAAACGTAAATGTTAGTCAAACGTGTGGAATATTGTTTTATAAATATATTATTGAAGATATTTGCAAGAAGATCTAAGTTTTTGTTTTCTTAGAGCTTTACAATTTCACTGCGAATGTTATCAAGATAAGATGTTTTTCCAGTCTTCATGTTTTTTAATGCGTATTTTATTTCTGATGTGAATTCTAAATGGATAAATTATTATCAATGTTTAAACGTCTGTTATTTATCTTGTTCTCTGTTGTCTGAGAATAGATTTTGTATGTATGTTTTCCATTTGTCGTTTATTTCTTCTAATGTTGTCAAAAGCCTATCATCCATCCTTTGCTTAGTATGCCATATTGTCAATTATGTCTATTTCCACTTAGTTCTTTTATTTTCTTGGAGAAGTTTACCATTGTGTTTTTTTTAAATCTTTCATCTCTACTCGTTTCTGTAAGCCACTTCTTTTTTGTCTCCACTATTTTCTTATTTGTTTGTGAATTTCTTTATATTTACTGTTATCTTTATTCTTGTGTTATCTTCTCAAATTCATCATTTATAATATTTTATCAGTCATCTATAGTTTTTTTGTCTGTTGGTTTGTGTTTTTTAGATTGTTTTCAGTTTGTTTAATTATTATTTTTACTTCAAACCACAACTTGTCAGACCTTCTCTCTCTCCAGTTTCCATATTTCTATTCTTAAAGTAATTACTATTTAAATGGGAATAAGCCACAATTAAAGGTTAAAGTACGTTTATTGACGTTTCAATTTCCACTTCGGAAATCGTTCTCAAAATACAAACATTAGTAAATTGAATTTTGACAATGTGCCAATTCTATTCTTAAGTTCTCTACTTTTATGATTAATGCGGCGTGTTATATTTTGTTTCGTTTCTTCTTTCTTCAGTAAGTTCATGTCTAGTCGTGGTTCTTTGGGTATTTTGGTATCTGTGATTAATAATTATGTAGTCTATCCTACTACGAATACAATTTGAATATTGTTTGTAAACAACAAATTATATTGTTTACAAAGCAATAAAGTTGATGAAATGTACTCAGTTCACGAAAAGTCGCAATAATGTTGTATTCAGGCAATAGTGCGAGCATTGCCAGATCTTTATTTAACGTAAGATATTCTAATACACTCAAATTCATATCTGTAAATTTTTGGTCAGCATAAATTTTTGATTTTAGATGCCCCCAGATAAAATAATCGTTTGGAGCTAGATCTCCCGATCTCGGGTGCCACTTAATATTACAGTCAGTTCCAATCAAACAATTATTAAAGCTGTTTTTAAGGAATTCCTCAACCTCCCAGTTATTGTGCGCAGGGTATCCATTCCTTTGAAAGAAAATTTCTTCTTCATCTGGAGCTATTTCTGCAAGTCTCGGTAAAATATTTTCTAAAACTTTTTTGAATTTAAATTTTCCTCGTAGAAAAATTATCCAATAATATTGTGTCTAAATATTCCTAACCAGACATTTATTTTTCGACGATATTGGGTATGGCTTTCAATAATATCCTCAGGCTTTCTTGTCGACCAAATTTGGTTCATTATTTAACGTAAATGTACATTCATCACTAAACAAAATTTTTTTAAAAATTGTCTGCATTAGCCCTCTCTAAAATTTCATAACAAATTCATGTTATCTTGATATCATATATATATATATATATATATATATATATATATATATATATATATATATATATATATATATATATATATATATATATATATATTGTTAAGCTATATATATATTGCTTATTTAGAAAAATTCCTGTCTATATTTATTAAATGATCTAATCTCCAATTAATCACAATAAATCAGCATTAATTAATTACAATCTCAGGCTATTTAACTTGTACTATTTACCTTTGATCGTGGATTCAAAATATTTTCCAATTGGCTTCCTAATTGGGATAGGTAATATGACCTGAATAAAATACATAGAATTTCAACTGAACTATATGTGAGACGTCCTTTATTTTAATGAAATTTTATATAACAATCAATCCTGTAATATTTGCAATATACTAACTTTAAATATATGAGAAGTTGTTTTCTATCATGGACCCAAATGTTATTTTACATTGATTTTTAATATGTGTTATAACTAAGCTCTTTTTATAATTTTTTTTTTAAATGATCGCAAAATTAACTGTCTCTATTATTTATTCAATTTATTTAATAAATAAATGAAAACCACACTCCTGCTCTAATGAAAATTGACTGACCTTTCTTTCTTTGTCGTTGCAATTCTATGGCCACGCCACAAAAAAATCCTTTCTCTGCTTCTGCTCCTATTGTGGTCCAGATGACGTACACCTTTCTCCTATCTGTCCTTGTATCTGCAACCCAACAACTCGTGTTAGTCTATGCAGCCTCCTTTTGAGCCAATCTCCGCGCCTGTTTATAACTCCAAATGTTTCCGGCTTCGTCTGATATTAATATTCTTATACCCTTTGGTTTTTCTATCTCTCTGTACCCCGTTCCTCACACTGGTCAGCTTTTACACAGCAAATAAACACACCCGGTGAATTTCGTTTTCGGGACTTCAAACAAACACAAATCACAAAGCTCCTTCCTTCTTGGACGACGAAAACTGACTAACCAACCTTTTTCCTCTCTCCTATCTCATAGCCAAATCCACCACCTCCTTGCTTTAAAAATTGACCAATAAAAATCATCCACCTCTGTGACGTATATCGTTACCAACCAACTCTCTCTATAAAACGTCATTCGGGTAATTCCAGAAAACAACATTATTTAATTATTCTAACTAAATCTATCTGCTTTACAAATATTTCTTACTAATAGCTACAAACGATACCTGTTTCTCAATTCACTGTCTTTTGTTAATAAACTTTTACCGATATAATCTTTCGGGGAGAAAAACCACCGCAAATCCCGGTCTATTGTTTAAACACTTTCTATATACACTTTTATTCCGGGTAAATCCATTCCACAATAACCGACTTATTTAAATTTCTTATCGATAATATTTGAAAGTCTTGTCTCTGAGGCCTAATGAACAATTTTTCAAACAACTTAAAATACATATTTTGTCTTATACAGGATGTTTGAAAATTTATATGCCCGTGTCTTTATGAAATATCAATAATTTTAATTTTTATTTAAGTAATAAATTTTGTATATCGGTTTTTTATTGCTTATGGACATTCAAAAGTACAACAATATATATATATATATATATATATATATATATATATATATATATATATATATATATATATATATATATATATAATCATGTTCTTGATGACATTGAAATTTATATGAACGGAATTTATTCCTATTCAAAATTTTGAAGGCAATGGAATTATAAATAATAAACTGATCTGCATTGGTCCGAGAACTTATTCTATGATTAATTACTATTTAAATGAGAATAAGCCACAATTAAAGGTTAAAATACGTTTATTGACGTTTCAATTTCCACTTCGGAAATCGTTCTAAAATAAATTTAATTAAATAAAATAATTCTTAAAATATAAACGTATTTTAACCTTTAATTATGGCTTATTCCCATTTAAATAGTAATTAATTTAAAATGCCACAAGAAAATAGCTTCAGAACAATATTATTCTATGATTATCTACAACTGCTGTGAATACATTTATTTCATTTTGATTTTCTAAATTTCTTGGTACCTCAGCAATATTGTTTGTACAAACCACGTCCCAGTATTTTTAAAATTCTGTAAAATCCTTTGAATTGTTGAGTGACTTGGAATTGGTCTATTGGGATATCTTACGCTAAATAAAGAACTGACAATTCGCGCACTATTGCCTGAATAAAACATTTTTATTATTGCTACTTTCTCCTCAACTAAATACATTTTTTAATCAATTTAATTGTTTTTTAAACAATAAATTACAAAATAAAAATTTTGGCAATTCAAATATTGTCAAATATCAGAAACACCAATATGACCAAACGCAATATGTCACGATTCACCACCCTGTATATTCGTTTCTTTATATCCAGTCATAATAAACTGTAAATGCGTAAATGTCGTTTAGCGAACAGGCAATCAACTTCTTGTATTCTTATTTTCTAAATGAATTTATTTTAAAGAATCCATCCCTACTGAACGACTATGTACGTCCTACGTCGATAGCAATTCCAGTATTTTAGTTCTCGTAACCAGACTTCGGTAATCTAGTAAACTGTAGCCAGATTCGACCAGCTGAGCTCGTCTCGTTTTGAGCCGGTCTCAGGTGGCGGAAGTAGGAGCTTTTATCCGAAGTGCAATCCGCAGTCCGATGCAAGTCCACTTTTACCAAATCACCGACCGAGTTTTAATCTTTTCTCTCAGACGGTAATTTGATTTGCTGCCTCGTCGTCTCCCTCTACCGCCTGCACTGATGGCGTCCCAGTATCTTACGATGTACAAATTTGCCGATCTCGTACGTGGATCCCATCAACGATAACGATATTATATCATAAACTAGAGGCAATAGTTTGAAGTGACTGTTGAATAGTATAAAGATATTGTTATGGATATAGTTTTAATATAATACTGGGTGTCTACGAAATCTTTTAACCAAAAAAGATTTCCATCACTTAACGATGAATTCAAGAAATAATCGTAACAATTAGCGTAATTAAACAGTTTCTTTAATTAATAAGTTCGGATCATCACTAATAAAACAATTTTTATTCGATCTCTTTAATATTTCTTGCTTCGTTTTTCTTGGCAAGTCTTCTCTTGGCAAGTTGCTGACCGTACCTCCTTCACCTTTGAAGAATAGAGAACCGGTATTATGATCTCACTGTTTAACAAAGACGTAAAAAACGTAAAAAACAACCTTAGCAATTATAGAGGAATTAAAAATCTTTTTAACACAAATGTAAAAACTGTGTTACTATCTGGCTGTAAAGGGTGGAAGATATCAGCATCCATAGTACATTAATTACAAGTTTCATCAATAGAGCGTTACGAATAGTCCTTCGTATATTTTGGCCTAATCTAATCTCGAATAAAAATTGATGGAATCAAACCAACCAAGAAAATGTCATAAAGCAAATAAGGCAAGAAAATGGAGATGGCTGGGCCAAAAACTCTGTAGATTCAAGATGATATTGCCAAGACAGTGCTGGATTGGAATATTAAGGCAGTAGGAAAGTAGGCTGACCTAAAAAAACGAGGAAACGAACAGTACTGCCTAGGAAGCCCCACGTTGGGCGCCAATGTGTAACAAGATAACAAACAATGTATTCCTGAGGAGTCACTTACTACATATTATATTATTGGGTGCTAATTGCTTAACAATAAAATGATACCTTAGTCATGTAACTATGAAACGATACTTGATGACAATTTTATAGCTGAGGCTTCGGCCTAGTAATGTTCTATCTTAAATGTAAATCTAAACAATGAGTTTAGCAGGGACAAATAAAAGATTGTATTAACTAATCTTATTTATTATACGTCAGGAAATAAATTTGATATTAACGAAAAATCAAATCTTGCCTAAAGCTGTACAAAAGTATGAAAAAATAATACTTATGGCAAAATACATTTTTGTCACTTCTGGGTGTAAGGGGAAGTTGCAATTTTCAGGTAGATCTATGTAGATGTCAGCTGAATGTGGTTTTCAAGTGCTTTTTGGATGTAGCTAGTTTTTAGGTACTTCTTGATGTAAGCATCATCGTGGTAGCAGCCAGGTTACTTTAGTCTGCTACATGTAGTGCACCACGTGGCTTGGGTATACCACCAAAAAGGAGGACAAGAAAAACTCCATTTAAAAAGAAAAAACTAAAACAAGACACCTTGTGTTAGCGACAGCGTTAATTTAAAATGTTGCCTTGCCATGATGTTTTAGAAAATAAAGAATTAGCAGTTGGCAAATAATGAATATAATTAATATTAAAATAAAAAAGAGTTCGCTGGAGACACTTACAACATTATATATAAAAATTTGTTTTAAACCTTTTTCCTCAAGGGCTTGTCTACACTGTTCTAGTTTTTGTTCTAAATAACAGAATTATCTATTACAATTATATCATCAGCAGAATGTGGTCCCTAGAGGATTTCTCTACAAGATCAGTACAGAAATAGAGTTTTTTTTTGGCACTTAAAATAACCTCAGTTGTTAACAGCATTGTCCCTGTCCTCTCTACATACTCGTTTTAATTTAAAAACATATTTAACCCTTTTCAACCAAAGATATGGCACGAAAACAAGTCCTTCAGCCACAGAATGATTTATTTATGTTTGAAGATATTTTTTTGTTCTTGTTTGTTTTTATTTTTTAGATATAAATGTATGTCACTAAAGTTATACTAATTTGTATTTCTACTTATACATATTTTATAAAATTTATTAGCAATTCTAGCAGTTTTTCTAGCAGTTAACAAAATGTGTGATAGACTTAACGGAAGCAAATATTTTATTTCAATGAGAGTTTAAATTAATTTATTTGATTTTTCTAAATATTTGTTGCATCCAAAGAAAATATGGATAAGATCTCCGTAAAAGTTATATTACAACTGCCGGATGGTGCCGGTAGTATTCCAAGCTTAAATAAATGCAACGGAAATCGACCATGATTCGCTTTTAAGCGAAATATACTTGCTGAGAAGAATTTGGTAGTCTAGTAACTGAATATGTATCGGAGTGGGAGTGTTAAAGTGGGGTGTATATGTGGAAATACGTATTTTGCGAGTTTTCAACAATCCTTCCCCAATGTTGTTCCCATTTTAGATCATTCCTATCAAAACCACAGACTGATCAGTTTAATGAGCCATTTGCTAGCATCCTCCATACAAGAATGTTCAGAAAGCTGGAAGAGCTAAGCGGCGAGACACAATTTGGGTTCAAGAGCAGACTGGGTACACGTGAAGCAGCTTTCTGCTTGAATACTCTTGTACAAAACTGCATAGACCAACGAAAGGATATATTTATCACATTCCTCGATTAGGAAAAAGCGTTTGACACAGTAAAACACGATGCAATGACAAAAATGTTACACAGCACTAACATTGACGAGAAAGATATGAGTTATCCAGAATCTCTATTGAAATCAAAAAGCACGAGCACTGCTGAACAAATCAATGAACACAGAGGAATTTGAAATTTTAAGAAGGATGCAACAGGGGTGTAGTTTGTCTTCTCTATGTGAAGAATATTTTTGCGGAGACACTCGAAGGCTCTGAGTGTGGTATAAAGTTCAACGGGTACCCGACAAATCAAGGACACCGCGATAATCACAGACAACGAACATAATATGCAGTTAATGCTAAATGAAATAAATACCGTAGAAAAAATATATTGGTTGAAGATAAATGCTGGAAAAACTAAATGCATGGCAACAAGAAAAAAAAACGGGTGTGGCAGTCCAGTGGGACTGCCGGTAGAAGTTATACTTCTATACACGCGTTCTCCGTGACAAATTTATATGGGAGTCAATCTGCACAAAGATTATATAATATGTATTGCTATAGGTAAGAGAGAGCAGAAACAGAATTAGGTATATAGTTATATGGTGCATCGTTTGCTGTATATAAACAACATTTGACCTGTAATATGAGTATAGTAAATCAAGGATTGAATCAATATTTTGATGAAAATGTATATTTTTATTTTCATATAATACGTATGAAAGGAGTTGAATGCAAAAAAAATTTTTACACATACTCTGCACTAAAATGCATTGTTTATTTTGGTATTAATATAAAAATACAATACAATTCACAATTCACAACATAATTCAATATAATTGTTTTGTATAAAACTTAATGAGGTCGCTGGTTAAATGATATTCGATAAATAATAATAACGAAAAAAATGAAATAATTTGTTTGTAAATCAATTAGCGAAAAATAGCAAATACAACTGTGAGTAAATTAAGAAATTAACTGGTCTTACTCATTATTGATGTTTGTACAAAGAATATAGACTTACCCTTTGAAATATTGGAATCGTAGCAAAGGAAATCTCGTTGGTACTGCGTCGAGGCGCCGGCCGGCGCGGCTCTATGGCACGAGAGCCAACAAACGTCGTGTGTTTCGTTCGCTGTCTGTTGATGAAGTGTTTTGAGTTGAGACTTAAGATGGTCAAAAGCCACCCTCTGACCACGCTTCGAGGTGGTCGGTAGCAAGAGGACAAACCCATAAATCACTCTATTGTGTTGCGATTTAGAATGCGATACTTTAAGTTAATTGAGACTGTAATACGAAACCGTACACACGTTTCTATATTGGCGACACAAAAGGAGTCAAATTCTTCGTACTTAAACATAATACATGAGACAACCAGATTTTACAATTTTACGAAATAACAGGAAACAATATATTTTACCAAAGTCGTTAGAATACAGTGTTGAATTTAGATCACATTACAGTACCGTAACAGAAATATTAATAGTAAAAATATGAAAAGAAATAGTACATACTTTCCCAAACAATAATAATACAATACAAATTAAAATGCAATATTCATAAGTATTTAAAAATGAAAATATACATAACTTACTTACGCATATGTTTAATTTACCGTGATAATAATATTAAGAAAAAATTAATAAGAATATTAATAAATATTAAATATATTTACAAAAGGAACATTTTTATTCTCGAGAGAAAAAGAGAGAGAAAATATATCTTCTGTTTCTCTCTTACCTATATCTTACATATGTAATGATTTTGCCGATTCACTCCCGTACAAATTTCCAACGTCGAACGCGCGTATAGAAGTATAACTTCAAAAAATGTTTGTGGAAGATAAAAATAAAAAACCAACAACTCGGATTATGTTGTAAATTTTCATTTTATTTTAAAATTTCGCATTTTTGCATATATTACATATATTTAATAAGATTAACATGGGGTTTTTAAATATTTCAAAAATAAAATAAAAACATTCAAATACTTGAGAATGATAGTGAATGACCAATGGGATCCTCAACAAGAAATAAAATTCCGTGCCGAACAAGCAAGACAAGCTTTTATTAAATTTAAACCGCTACTACAAAAACTGCTTTTTATGTAACCGCAATATTTCCTTCGCGGATCTCCGCTAGAGGATGATTAAATGCTATGTATGGTCTATATTGTTATACGCCATAGAGACATGGACGTTAAAAATATCCTCCATTAACAAGTTGGAGGCCTTCGAACTGTGGACCTTGAGAAGAATGTTCCGCATACCATGGATAGATAGGGTGAGAAAAGAGGAAGTCTTACCAAGGGCAACTACTGAGTGGTGATTACTCAACTTGATCAAGGTACGAGAAGAGAAAAATACGCAATCCCTCAAATAATTATCCAAGGAAAGATTGAGGGCCAGCGTGGAGTAGGTCGCAAAGAAATGTCGTAGCTACGGAATATAAAAAACTGGACAGGCATAAATTCCACTGGCGATTTTTGTATGACGTAGACGTTTGTAGACGTGTGGCCTTAAGATAATTCGCCGCCGCACTATAATAAGAAGTATATGGGCTACTTTTTATTGCGATTTAGTTATTTATTGAGATTTATTTTTAAGTTTTGTTTATATTTAGTTGTCGTTAATAATTAATTGAACGTGTATTTCTTGAACTGATACGTAAAAGAAAGCAATGCAAGCGTAATTTTTTATTAACGAGCGAAACGTTTGTTAAAATAAGTACGACCACAAAGAAAAACATTAGAACAAATCCAAAGAAAAATTGCGAAATCTTGGTGCCGAGGTTGAGTCGTTATAACGGTGTGAACGGGCCAGATGGTCCCTTTCTAGGGTTTAGGAGCGTCCCGTCTTCAAGCTATACAAACTCTCAGACGTTCTCCTACAGATTTATTGTCGTTTCTCCATTACTACCCTTAGAGGGCATTATTATTGTTTCGCCAAGATTACAATTCCAGTTACGACGGGTATAAAGAAACACAGATTCTCTATGTTTAAAGGAAGGTTTATTTTCAAGAGGTTATTTATATGGTCGCCTAAAACACAATGTCGTACCTATAAATTTTACTTGAAACGTGAACCAGGGTTGTTCTTAAGGTTTTATTATTAGGGGACGTATTTTCCGTTGAATTTCGAACATTTTTTAACTCAGTCTTACGTTTAGATTGCGCCGCTTCATGTCATCATAAGTATGATTCCTCTAGAGGACGCAGAGAGATTCCGTTGTCATTATTGGTACACATTAGTTTATAATAATTGTATTGTAACTTGAGTTGGTCTGTGTAGTTTTTGTTAGAATATCCAACAAAAAAAGTGGATGTTGTCCTATAGTTGTTCTATATGAAGTGACATTATTGACAGTTCAATGAGTAATGTCAAAAATAGGTCATAAACTACTGTCAGTCAAGTTTTTTATTGTTCTGTATGTAAGAAGGAATAAAGTATAATTGTTGATGGCCAGACGTTTATTGGTGCATATTTCCTAAAGTACATAATTTCCTTGTCTCTTGATGTCTTCAAACTAGAAGGAGGACTTCACCTAACTTAAATTATAACAGTTTTAACTGACAAGAACCACGTGTTCAAGTCGAGCAAGGAAACATGTTGCTCTTTAAGTATTAACATTTACAACCATTGTCATCGACCTAGGGTCGCATTATAATTTAAATTTAAATATGTAAACCATATATTGATGTCTCCACTGCAATTTAGTGTTAGCTACAAGTACCAAGAGATGGCAATGAGGATGATATGAGCTAGATCGAAAACGGTATGTATCTATAAATTTTGGACGACACTTTTAACAAGTTTTAATTAAATGTTTTTATACCAATATACAAATTTTGAAGTTTTTTACTTCTGTATAAGTATTTTTTCTTCAAACGTCAAATAATGATGACATTACTTATCTAACTTGTCTCCGCCGGCAGCTTTTTTTTTTTCCCATTTCTTTACGGCGGAGGGAAAAATGTTGTCATGGCAACAATATGAAACATGTCACAAAGCAACAATACAAATGTCATTAACAACAATTAAACATCATTTTTATTTATAGTAATATTAAAAGTACAATTAGTTAATGAGGCATTTTCAAAATTGAAACCGTGCAAAAATGTTCCCGACTCTTGATACGCATGATTCAATTTCGTTTAGGTTTTCCATTTTCGCACTAAATTTGTGCTTGCGGTTGCAACAACAATAAGCTGTCTTTAATAATTGCAAACAACTGTCAAACAACTGTAACCAGGGAGACGCAAATCCCACCGACGACTTAATTATTTTAATTTCTAACATCTAGACGACTTTGATAGTTGTCACAGTTAATTTCGAGTAAAAATAGCGTATGAATTGTACTATTTATGGTTGAAAATTGCTACGTTTGAAGAAAAAATAGTATATTTTAAAATAGGGAGAAAAGCCTAGATGTGGCTACCCCTACAGTTAGGTGGCATAACCACATTCACTAAAAACCGAGGATGTCCTATTACCCAGGGCATCTTAAGTAAATTTCAGATCATAAGCCTCCTCACGTAAGTCACACGATGAGGAGGGGTGGTGGAAAAGCCTGGGGGTCAGATAGGTACCACTTCGACTAGCGAAGTGTGACCGGTTTGATCCTCGGACATGTGGATCCCATTCTTACATTTGTATACACATGTTTCTAGGGGCAGGGTTGGTCACTGCGTGTGTGTGTGTGTGTGTGTGTGTGTAGTATACTTTATTCGGCAAAGAAGCGACTTTTCTTGACTTGCCCTCTATTACGCGCCTCACTTCGTTCGGCGCGTAATATCGGGCGCGTCAAGAAAAGTCATGCTTCTCCGCCTCATAAAGTAATATACTATTATTTCATAGTTATAAGGGTCTTTGAACAAGAATTTCCGAACTTTGACAGTAAGTAACCAGGGCTGTTCCGACCCAAATTTGCAGTGGTCAATAGAGACGAACAAAGGAAGCATTTGTCGAATACCACAACTGTGATGGAAGGTGTTTTAGGAGAAGAACAAACACTTGAAGAAATAATTTTTGAAAACATTCAAGTTAATAAGGATCCTAGCATGGGCCTTCTATTTTATTGGACAAATTAAATTAACTCTAATGGAAGTAGGTCCTACTCATTTGACATGAATTTTTTTAAATAAACACAACAGAGGTTTCTCATCTATTTATTATAAAAAAAGATTGTGTAATAAGAGAATAATTCCAAGAGTTTGGCTGGTTTTGATAATAAATCAAAAGATTGTAGGTATATATTGTTTTTCTTGCAAAATATTTAAAACTTTTCCTAGTTGTTTTGTTGAAAGTTATAATGATTAGAGACATTTAAGTCAGGTTATAGGACGACATGAAAAATCAATACGTCACATTTGTAATACAAAATCTTGGATTTATTTTAAAAAATCGATTTTTTCTAACACAACAACTGATTGACTAAATGAGAAATTAATAAATATGGATAAAGATAGATGAGTTCCTGTTTTAAAAATTATAATTTATGTTGTTAAATTTTTAGCCTACCGAAATTTCAGTTTTAGAGGCGAAATAACAAAATATATGAGCAACAAAATGGAAAGTTTTAAAATAATTGAAATAATGGCAAACTTTAATGATACGTTACCCGACCACATTAGGGATATAGAACTTTGAAACGGAATAAAACACTGATGATTTTTATTAATTGACATGACATTGACTTTATTCGAAAGATAATCTTTTGTCATTATAATTTAAATATGATTTCTAGCATATGACCGTCATGGCTGGCTCTGACGTAGTCTAATCTGTAGGTCCAATGTCGATCACTTTTCCAATAATTGACGCCGTATATCAGCAATAATGCGGCGAATAGTGTCGTCCAAGTGGTCAATCGATTTATGCTTATCGTCGTAGACTACCAGCTCCACATATCCCCCCATAAAATAGTCTAGCAGTTGTAAATCACACGATCTTGGAGGCCAATTCACGGTGCGAAACGGGAAACTATGCGGTTACCAAACGTTTCCTTCAATAAATCAATTGTGGCACAAGCTGTGTGACATGTTGCGCCGTCTTATTGAAACGACAGCTCTGGCACATCATGGTTGTTCAATTGGGGAATGAAAAAGACAGTAATCATGGCTCTATAGCGGTCACCATTGACTGTAACGTTCTGGCCAGCATCGTTTTTGAAGAAGTACGGTTCAATGATTGAATGGTTCAATGAATCAAACTGCCAAGGTAAGAGTTGACAACCAGTACACCCAAAATATCAAAATACAGAGAGGAGTCGGCCAGGGTTGCGTGCTGTTCCCACTACTTTTTAATGTCTACAGTGAAGCGGTATTTCAAAAAGCGCTCTCAGACTCAATAGAAGTATTACCTATCAATGGAGAAGTTTTAAATAATTTACGTGTTGCAGACGATACAGTAATAATGACGGATAACAACAATGATTTAAAGAACGTAATGTAACATCTTAATGAACGCTGTCATGAGTACGGACTGAAGATAAATTTAAAAAAAACTAAATGCATGATCATGATTAAATCTGCACATGCAAATATCCAACTGACTATTGAAGGTACTGCAATTGAGAGTGTTAATAACTATAAATACTTAGGAACATGGATAACATCAGATGTAGACCAAACCAAAGAAATTAGGACACGCATTGAAATAGCACGTGCATCATTCATTAAACTTAAAAAGTGTCTTTGTTGTCGGGATATAAGGTTAGAACTACGCCTGAGAATGCTTCGATGTTACGTGTTCTCTACTCTTCTTTATGGTTTGGAAGCGTGGACACTAAAACAAGTCTATCTGAATAAGTTCGCCGCCTTTGAAATTTGGTGTTACGGAAGAATCCTACGTATAACTTATTATGCAAGGCAAAATCCGAGGAAAGCGAAATGTGGGAAGACGAAGAATATCCTGGCTTAAGAACTTAAGGGAATGGTTTGAATGCAGTAGTACAGAACTTTTTAGAGGGGCAGTCAACAGAGTCCGCATAGCCATAATGATTTCCAACCTTCGATAGAAGATGGAACTTAAAGAAGAAGAAGGAGGTTCAATGATTCCACCAGACCATAAAGCACACCAAACAGTCACTTTTTCTGAATGTAATGGTTTCTTAATACACTTTTGAGGATTATCTTAACTCCAAATAGGGCAGTTTTGTTTGTTTGAGCTTTAGCTAAACAAAATTCGCTTATGAAAATTGGAATCAACTACAATCTCTTTTTGGATCCACTCACCGAACCGAATCTACCTTGCTAGCTGATGATGTACCTTTAATTCTTGCATAATTTGGATTTTGTAAGCACGCAAAGTGTTATCAACTCACATTTCTATACCTCTAAAAAAATACACTTTAGAATTAAAAGGACTCTATCAAATATGCCTCATTATTTAGGTGTTCAAATTCAAAACGAACAAATTTCCCTCTTAGGAGGGAAAATAAGACATGAAATGATATCTCTGTTAAAAATTAGGAAACATTTTTCTAATATTTTAGATTCGACACCTGGGTCCTGATTCTAATTGAGATTTCGACTCAAAACATGTCGAAATTAATATGGCGACGTCGAAATGAGACTTTGCGAACCTTGTGGATTTCAGCTGAACTAACCAAACGACGTCACTAGTTTTCGACTTATCGAAATTAATTTCAACTTCAAGAAAGTGGTTGAAATTTCATTTCGAGTTGAAATTAATCTGACGTGACTGACTGGACTGGGGGAGAAGTGAACTTAGGTTCAGTTTAAGTAGGCGGTGTTTTGATCCTTGCAAGGAAAACTGAGGCAAAAAGTATCAATATGGCTGTGTTTTACGGACATTTGCTAGTTTTGGAGGAATTAGAGAGGTTAGATATCCGACGTTCATAACGGAGGATAAGAAGAATGTTACGGGATACTCAAAATTCTTTTTCACTAAGTGATGCTCAATTTAGGCAGCAATTCCGGATTAATAAACAAGCTGCAAATTATTTAATAAGGGTATTAGAACCATATTTGAAGAAGGTGTTTATGCCTCTAGGATACCCAAAATGTTTAGGGTTAGTATTACTAAGCTGCAGTAAATTTAAAAATATATTAGAATATAACCACTAGTCAAATCTTAGTGGTTATAACTTAAGGATCTCCCACATCGCCTTTTTTTTCTTGCTATCTTTTCTTTCAATTCAAAATATAATTGAGAATGGCCAATATTTATGATTTAACAACTCAAACAAGAAAAAAAAGACGTTCACGTAACGTAAACAAAACAAACATTCAACAAGCGTAGTGCAGCCAATAAACAACAGGGCCAACCTAAATTTTCAGCAGTGTCAAAATGATAAAGTAAATATCCCCAGTTTTAACTACAATCGAAATGAATGAGAATCGCTAGCGATTGCGACTGTCATGGCGTAGTCGCTTATAAATTTCGACATCGAAATGAAATAGAATCAGGACCCTGATTTAAGTCATGGCGGCACACTGCTTCGCTATGTGTGATTCGTTATGCGCCATATTCGGCCGCACAAGACGAAGTGTGGAAGTACATTCATCAATTACTTCCTTTATTCGCACGCATGAGTAAATACCCGAATAGTAAGTACACGTACACAGTTAGTACACCTATACCACTTGACGGTTTTTTGACACACTTCAAAGACACGAATAAACCGAATGCCGGATGCATCGCCGTATGTATCTGTCGACTGCCCACGTGCCCACACTTCGCTCGCACCGGTTGGTGGTCACAGTATAGACAACAACTTGTTATTTATACTGTGTTGGTGGTTGTCTTGCTGTTTATCTTAACCTAACTTTATTGTAATTCTCGTTATTCTTGAATAATTTGTGAGTTTATATACAATCATTCAAGTAAGATAACAAATAAGATGAAACTATATAAGACCTGTTATTACACATGGGATGAAAACAACGATTAACAAGAGAGGAAGATAGCCTACTGAAATTTGAAAGAAAAATAATGACAACGATACTAGGCCCAATGTAACAAGTGAGGGAGAAGAAGAATGAAAACAAATGCTGAAATTGAAGAAGAATTAAATGGAGAGAATATATTCAGATACATAAAATCTATTAGCTTAGAATGGATAGTGGTTGTCGAGTAACTATTTAATATATTTATTTAAAAAATTCCCTAATTAGCGCATCGCATCTCCAGCCGAGGGCTGGTGAAGGCAATTAAATTTTATGACTTTTTCGTCTGGGAATGAAGGGGATTTCATAATATTAATATTAGGGTTATGTAGATATAGTCACTCGAATTGCACCACCGAAGCAAACTGAATTAAATAAAACTTGTAAAGTCACATTTGTGTATTTTAATACAAAAGTAATTTTTTGGTAATAGAAATTTAATTTTGTATTTTTCGAACCAGGAGTCTCTTCCGAAAATATTAACTGTAGGACATTCCTAACTTAACACTGGCGTACCTACTGTGAAATGAAGTAGACAACTGAAAATGTAATGAGATATCTGGATTTTGGTAAACTGCATCTAAGTAAAAAATAAGTTGTAACGACTGTCAGTCCATTTTGGATCTGCCAAACAGGTATGAGGCAAATATTTGGTAGGTGATATCCAAGTTGCTTTAGGGATATTCTTATGATCAAAACATGTACTTCACACAATCATATCTTTGGCAGCTGCCATACTAATAAGTCTGAATTCATTGTCATTAGTAATATCCTGAAGGTGTTTACCAATATAATCTTGGTAGCATATCTCTTTTCTGGGTGTTCATGTTCTCAATGATTATTTTAATATCATTTTTGGTACAGTTATCATATGCTCTTTCAGATCTTCATAGAATTAATTAATATAATAGAAATAATAAAACAATGATCTTTAATGTTGTAGGGTTGGTTTTCTATATACTTTTTTCACATAGAGATTAGCAGATCCAATAAGGCTAGTGAGCTGTTACACTCTTTTATTTTTTTTATCAATTTTATCAACTCTTCTTCATTATCTAATTCACAATAAAAAAATTTTATTTCTGCTACATTCGTCATTTTTCTAGCCAATATGAAATATTATAACCATAATTATCTAACCTCAGAATAAACTTACATTCTGAAATAATAAAATTTAATATAGAAAAAGCTTGGTTGCAAAAAACCATTTATTGAAATTTTAACATATAAAAACCTATCTAATGCTAACTATTTAAATACAAGTGATCTGATACATCCCATATTTCCAAATCACGTAAAATAGGAATAGTGTTATTTACAAATGTATGCTGTATTTTATTATATAATTGCATAGAACATTTATCTTTTTCTTTACATACACAGCTTGTACTTATACCATTACTTCCTCCATCTAAATGTACCTCAGTATGTCTCTTTTTACTCCCCACTTTATCTTTGATAGTCCTCATATCATCAACCGTTGGTGTCATACAAAGACCTAAACTTGGATAAATAACAAACGCAACAGTAGTGAGCACTGTTAACAAGTAAACAGGTACTGTTATTGCCCAATGTCTCTGAGGAAGAAATGTGATACCAATTGCTTTGAAATACTTCTCTGGTAAGACAGCCCAAATAACATAAACTATGAAAAATATTCTAAAGGAAAGATACATAACAAAACCATACACAGCTCTACTTGGTGTTGGTGCAGGAGTATGCTCTGGCATTTTTAATAGTAATTATACTCGTTACTAAGTGGAGGTCCTAAAAGTTCGATGGTTTCAGATATTAGTTGCAATTTTTCAAAAAATCCAGTTACTGCCACCCGCAACTGCTTTGGCAGGGTAGCAGAGAAATGCCTAAAATAAAACAAACTGTATATTACAAACGTTATAATATGTAACAAGCTTACGCTATTAATTTGTCCTCCTCTACCCGTAAAACCTTGATAACACCACTTCTAGCAGGTTCTTTATCTACTCTCAATACATCATAAGCAATTTCTGCGATTCTGTGACTTTGGAATGGTACCTCAAGATCACTATAAGATAAAATTGTAAGATTTAGTTCAGTCTATTTAATTTTTAATAAACTTACATTTCATAGTCATCAGATTTATCCATTTCAAAATTTCAATAACATTAGATATCAATATCAGATATAACCTAAAGTATTCTCTAAAACTTAACCTAATAAAATATAAAGATAGCTGAATGCTTCAATAGAATAGGTCATATCCAGTGACAATTGAGTTTTATTTCATGCACTTTTTGTAGAAATATGTTGATTAAAAAGAATGATTATAAACTGCAATTTTAATGTATATGATTCGAATAGCCTAAAGTTGAAAAAGGAATTTATTGTAATAATTCATTATTTTAGTTTCAGCACAGAATAAGAAAGTATTCTGTGATACCAAAAATCCTGCATAAAATGTAATTTGTCAAAAATAAAAAGAAGATTCATGTTTTGGCGCCATTTAGTTTATAAATATTTATATCTATTTTTATGTGTAACAAAGTTTCAATTTTATAAAAAGATTTATTTTAACTTTTATAAAATAGAAAGATATATTAAAGATCAAAAAAGAAAAGTTTTAAAAATGGAATCTTCAACACCCTCCAGACGAACAGCACGAACAAAGAAACCCAGTTTAAAAGCACTAGAATCTCTTTATTCACTTAAAATACAAAATTCAGGTATTGTTCAAGTTATAGACAGCGATGATGAATCCGAAGATGAAATAGATATAGAAAATATAGACGTAGATGTAAATAAGCCGAAAGTGATGCATGAAAATGAGGTAGTCCATGGAGAAGACATATTTACTTTCCAAAAAAGAAAGAACAGAGAAGCACTTGCTCAAAAAGTAGCTGAAGCATGTGATTTAAAAACTCCTAAGCATGTTCGTACAAAAACAAAAAGTAGGATAGCAAAAATGATAAAAGAGGACAGTGAAAGTGAATTTGAAGTGTCCTCTGAAGAGTCTGAGAGTAGTAGTTGCAGTAATAAAAGTGAAGACAGTTCTGACTCAAATTCTGATGATAAAAATGCAAAGGTACTTAATAGTAGCAAATTATGTTATGTTGTGTCTAACTTCTTTTGTTTCAGGATATTAAAAACAAAAAGATGAAATTCAAGGAAGCTAATTTACAAACCACACAAACTAGGAGCAGAAACTATCATATTAAAACAGATGAGTACTTCGAAAAAGCATCATCCAAGAAAATAGAAACTTCAAATAATACCCTTGAAAGATTAGAGACTCCAAGACTGCCCCAATATCAACTTCAAAAGTTATTACACAGAGTTTCTCTTTCAAATCAACACATTGAGGCAATACAAAAATTAAGAAAAGTTAATGAAAATTATTTTACGAAATGGCTTTACTTTTTAAATGAAAACTTTAATATACTTTTATATGGATTAGGATCTAAGAGAAATATTATCAATCAGTTTCAAAGTTCATACCTAAGAAGTCAACCTGTTGTTGTTGTAAATGGTTATTTTCCTAGTATCAATATTAAAAGTATATTAGATGCAATTTTGGATCTGTTAGAGATTGAAGATATCCCTGGGAATCCTATAGAAGCTTGTGATTTAATAATAAGTGAATTCCAAAATATTCCTGATAGCTGTCTATATATAATTATACATAATATTGAGGGTGAGACCTTAAGAAATGGAAAAACACAGAATATTCTTGCCAAATTAGCATCTAGTAAAAATATACATTTTATAGCTTCTATAGATCACATCAATGCTCCCTTAATATGGGATCACAACAAACTCAGTAAGTTTAATTATATTTGGTGGGATGTTACATCATTTGCAACTTATGAGGAAGAAACTTCATTTGAACAGTCTATGATGGTACAACAAAGCAGCACATTAGCTCTGTCATCTCTACGGAATGTTTTTGCTTCTCTAACTTCCAATTCTAAAAGTATTTATAATCTAATAGTTACACATCAGATAGAAAATGGCAAGTCTCAGTACTACCAGGGACTAGCATTCAAGGATTTATACCAGATGTGCAGAGAAGCCTTCATAGTCAGCTCAGATTTGGCTTTGAGGGCCCAACTTACTGAATTTGTTGACCACAAGATGCTTAAGATGAAGAGATCTGTGGATGGAACTGAGTATTTGGTGATTCCATTAGCCAGTACATTGCTGCAGAAGTTTTTAGATGAAAATCAGTAAATGTTGTGTACTTTTTTATTGTATAAAGTTATATAGAGCTTTATGTTTAAATTTATTTCTCCATGCTCCTCCATACCACCCTTATCAAAACCTCCTGGAAATATAGTAGCAATTTTAAGCTGTGTGTTTTTAACAATGGTGGAGTATAAAATACAGACTCCACTTTTTTTATCATTTATTTTCTTAATTTGTACTTTTAAAACAAAAATCACCCTAAATGTATCAAAACAAAAAATTGCAAAATATATAATATATTATAGGTAAGGTAAGTTTTATACATAATAGTGAGGTTTCTTTATCGTAATTCCAAATTCTGCCAAAGCTGGTGTCAGATCTTCCATAGTTAGACAATATCTTCTGTCCTTCGTCCCTTGTTTGCTCTGAAAATGATTTCAAATGAAAAAATGTACATTTAATTCAAAAGTAATTACTGTTCAATGTACTACTTATGAGGAACTAACTAACCTTGGATCCGCTGTGGCTTGAAGAATTAGTGGACCTCATTTTACAATGTTGAAGAGCATCATTAGCAATATCAGATATAAATTTTTGCGCTGCTATCGAGATTAAGCGCACCAATCTTGGATCTTTAGGCTCTAGTCCTGAAGATCGTAAATAGTATGCAGTTACGGCGTCTGGAATCTAAAAATAACAAGTTAGCAACAGGGTATATAAAAATAATGGCTATTTTACTTACAGTTGGGGTGTAATCTTCTAGTTGCAGAAGAAAATCACTCAGTGGTTGGCCGAGTGTTGGATTGTTGTCTTCTATCATCATTTTCTCTTCGTGGTTCATTTTATATTGATAAAAATATCGTAAAAACCAATAAAATAGCGAGATAGCACTAATGACTTGTGTTGATGTGTTGTTGTTATTATTGACAGATGTTGACACAGTGTGACGTATGTCAATTAGATAGAAAGTTTAGTTTCACGTTTCACGTCAAGATGGTTAGTCAGCAGTGGCGGCTGCAATTCTTATTATTATCGGCAAAAGAACTATTACTTGCAATCATTGAAAAAAGAGAGTGGTGACTAATTTAATGGTAACCAAATGCATTCAGAAAACTGCTATGCCCAAATTATCAAGGTGTAAAGATATAAGGAAAGATGAGTACTGTAGGAAAATGCATTATTTCCCGGTTAAATAATCTTAAAAAGTGCTATGAATGCAGAGCTGCAATTTCAAAAATGAAAATTCCCTTGATGATTACCAACCTCCTTAAGGAAACAGTACCGTAAAGAAGATGAAAGACTTTCATACCTTGAAATTGCAAAAACTTTAAGGAGCGCACCAACAACCGTTATGGAGACTCTACTGAGCATCGCTCGTCTGCACATCGTTAGAAATGGAAAGGAGAGAATGGGATATTATATACTGTTGAAAAACTTGAGCAAGGCGCAACGTAACGGTTATATCAGAACATAGTTAAATTAAATTGGGTGCCATCAGTATAACGGTATTATAACTAAAGTCTCTCGTTGACTCATTTGACTTTCAATTCCTGCAATGGCCAAATCAATTATTTGATTACCAACTGCCGATGCTATAAAAGTCTTTAGAATATTACTAACACTTTATTGTTAATTACCATGTGATTTAGCAATTACCGATCGATTTATTAAATATTTTGGTCGGTATATACGTTGTTACCTTTTGCATAAGCTTGTATGGTGTTAACTCTTTTCTTTACATGACATGCTTTTTCAGGACTTTTACAAGGGGGCCTGCTACCATGGATCCTAATCCTAGAACCGCTCATGAATCTCATGATAATAATAGCAAAGAATATAGACGCAAATGCGTCCTTGTCGCTTGTCGCTGTCGCAATAATTATTTATTTTGATATGAAGTTCGTCCGTGACCTTTTCTTTAAATTTATCAATACTCATTGTTTTTCTTTCATAAAAAACAATCCAAGGTTATTGGAAACAATAAAAGAGGGACATACCTACTCTGAAAAGTTTTTCACGCTTATTTATATAAACGTTTACATTCTCCTCAAACATAATGAAAAATTTATTCTTTATTCTATTTTTTAGTGTGGTATACACACTAACTCATGGTTATAAGCCTGTTATTTTGTTACATGGAGTTATGACTGGTGCGGAAAGCATGGAGCTAATTAAGAAACGAATAGAAGAGGTAATATATTTTAAAAATCATTACCAAATTCATACAGGTGATGTGATTTTGTAGAAACATCCAGGCACTGTGGTGTATAATATTCAACAATTTGAAGGATGGTATAGTTTGGAAAATATGTGGTATCAAGTTCAACAAGTCTCTCAAACTATAACAAATATCACGATGAAATATCCAGAAGGTGTCAACTTTCTAGGTAAATATTTTACACAATACTTAGCTATGATTTGACTGTACTTAATACCATTTTCAGGTTATTCTCAAGGTGCTCTTCTTGGTAGAACTATTCTTCAAGCTAATCCAAATCACACAGTTCATCGATATATATCATTAAGTGGTCCTCAAGCTGGACAATATGGAAGTAAGAAATAAAATATTTACTTTAGAAGAAAGAATTCTTACACATTGATATTTTTAGCACAGTTTCTTCATTTATATTTCCCAGGATTAGCTTTAGAAACAGCTTTTGAGTTATTTTATTCTAGAGTTGGACAACATACTTCTGTAGGAAATTATTGGAATGATCCTTATCATAAAAAGTTGTACATGGATTACTCTCAATATTTGCCGTACATAAATAATGAGATTGAAAATGTTAAAAGTGATGATTTCAAAAATGCTTTGCTCAAATTAGATAGACTTGTATTGATTGGGGGGCCTGATGACAATGTCATAACACCTTGGCAATCTAGGTATGTAATAATATAGAATAAGCACTTAGTATACTCTGTTTACTGAAACCAGTCCCAACTGTTCAGTAAGTTTTGTAATAAATTTTTTGTTATGTTGTACCATTTGCTGTATATTATCTTCAATATCTGAGATCAAGATGGCATTGTCTGCTTAACCAAAATATTGGTCAGACATTTGTTTTTAGAATAGAATGTATGGCAATGATTACATGACAAGAACACAGCACTTTTATTGTTGATTGTTAAAAAATAATTTGTTTGCTACAAATTATCACTGAGCTTCAAAAAATTAACACAAATAATTCTCCACAAAAACAATCCAATTTTTGTTGCAAGAAAATGCCAAATTTTTCATTCCGACTCTATATGCAAAATATAAAAGACACCCTATGTAAGTGTTGTTCTTGGTTGAAATATGGATAAAAGTTCATACATTTGACATTAACATCAAAACCAAGTGCAGTTCATTTATATTTCCAATATTAAATTTAATATTAAAATTCAGAAGCTATAATGCTATATTTGTTGTAAATTGTTGTTAATATCAAGTTTATTTTTAGTCAGTTTGGATATTATAACGAAAACGGAACAGTGATAGATATCAAGGATCGTGCCATATTTCAGCAGGACTCGATTGGATTGAAAACACTTTATGAAAAAAAGAAATTAAAGCTAGTCACTGTGCCAGGCGTCAACCACTTCATGTGGCATCTTAACATGACGATATGTGATAATTATATTTTACCACATCTTGATTGATAATTGATATTCTTTATAGAGAATAATTATTAGGGGACATTTTTAAACTTTATAATTTATTTTAAATAATTTATTTATATGCATTTCTTTAAATGTGCAAGGATATGTATATCATTTTAAGACTTAAAGAAAGACAGTAAAGATAGTGATTACCAAACCAAAAATTACTCATTTTTATGTAGTGTATAAATAAAAATATGTGAAATTGGATTGGTGTATTATTTTTAATTACATTGTCTATACATTGTAGTGTGCAATTGAATTGTTTTTTTCTTTTTGTGGGCACTGTGTACACAAAATTTTTAGAGAAGTGCAGAGGTGTGAATCCAAAGACCAACTGGATGAAGAATGGATGAGCTTATACAGCTGACACCTTACTGCAAAATCTGAATTATACGATGTGTGGTCTTGTATTAGTTTGCGGATGATGTTATTTCTTGTGCCTACTTTTTGGTTGATATCTTGATAGTGGTATCGGTAAGAAAAAGTTCTATCTAGATGTATGCCAAGGTATTTTGGTATCTGGTTGTGTACTATTAATTCTATCAGTTGATAACTTAGTCATTCACATTCTAGACAATTTATTTACAGTGCACAACAGGCCTTGTAGGCATACGGTAAAAGGCTGCTTTAAAGTCACTTTTCATAAAGTCAGTTTCATTTTTTCTATCCATCTCATGATTGTTTGTGCCTTGACAGATGTCGTAATTTCAGGCTACCTTACTGCTCATATACTTCGTGATTGTTTCTTATACATCCTTCCTCACTCTTTATTTTTCCTTAAATGTTTCTCAGTATTTTGCGTTTTCCCTTTCTAGTCACTGTCTTGATGCCTGAGCTCGTTTTTCTTTTTCCTCCCCTACTGCAAAATTTATTCTTATCAAGATGTGGTCAGAGCCACAGTCCACCCGCCTCATGCTTTTGACTTTGTAATGAACTGTGTATGTTTTTGTTAGATCAAGACATGATCTTTACAGACTGTCTTCATCTTGTGCTGTCAATATTGCGTCATCTGCGTAACAGAGTATTTTTATTTCTTTATTTCCCATTCTGTATCCTCTTCTTTTGTTAACGCTTTTGATGATTTCATACATAATCAAATTGAAGAGAATGGGGCTCAATGAATCCCCTTTTCTTATTCCGCTGCCTATTTCTATAGGTTCTGTAAGTTGTACATCTATTCTAACTTCCAGTTTGTTGTTTTGGTAGATGTTTTCGATAGTTTTTATAGTATTAAAGGGAACTTCTATTATACAGAAGATGGATTACATATTTGAGTCTTACTCTGTCAAACGTTTTCTTTGGGTCAATCAGACACAGTAACACTGGTCTATTATACTCTAGTGATTTCTCAGTAATTTGCTTCGTAACGAATAATACATCTGTACATGATGTTCCACTATGAATTCGGATAATTTATATGGATTATCTAAAACTTAAAAAATGCCCTGTTCAGTAGGCCAATCTCTAAAAATAGTACTTTATAATTATATCCATACTGAAGAGCGCTAAGTTCCTCTGAGTTGCCATCTGCATAACAGATAATACTTGTTACTTTCGATGTGCGAATTATATCGAAAAGCGCTTAAATATTCCAAGACTTCATAGATTTTATAAATAGATAGAGCAGAATAATATACAGGGCGTATCGATAATGGATTCACTTGAGTTGCAATAAAAAACGCAATGTCAACAATAATTATTTATTTTTATATAATACAAACAATAACCAACATGGCACATTTTTAATCTTATCTATTAACAAAGTATTGTATTCCACAATTTTATGAAAATACCAAACAAAAACATAGTTATTGCTGTAGAAAAACACCTAGTCGATTTAATATTTACGATATATTATTAAAAGATCCAAAACTAAGTATTCTAAATATGAAACATTAAGATAATTTGCACGGTTCTGGATCATTTTCTAAATCTTGCGAAATTTGACCGCCTTTAAGCACAGTATTGACCACAGCCCTAGCTAGATATCCCGTAGATCTAACATAAGGAATCTCCAATAAATTCTCCACGTTTTCTTCGGGCCTATCGTGATCCTAAACAAAATTATAATTAGGGGAATACCTTATGATTATACAGAGAGTAGTTGTTGGTTTATTGGATTGAAATAGTAATTTAAAAAAATGATTATTTAATTTTGTACTTTTCATCGTTTCGACGATGAGTGTAGTATTAGTTGCCTAACAGTTTTTAAATTCCAATAGTTTTGTTTTTTGTATTTAGAGTTGCATAACTCTAAGGGTGAATTCGGACCTACAATCAAAGAAGATAGACGCTTAGCTAAGACGCTAAGCGTCTATATTCTTTGCTACAATGTCAGAATTTTAAGATCATCGTGAATAGTAAAAAAACAGAATTATAAACAATCAGAATGCCCACTCTGCTTGAAAAAATTAGTACGCGCATCTCATGCAGACGGAATCAGCCATGTTTTAGTCGGAACCAGTGCTGTTCAGTGACGTTTTATCTTGTGTGCATAGAAAAATTAACCAGGTTTAATTTATTTACGGCAACTATAGACATAATATCCACTATTTTATTCGTACTTCTAGTTGAAGAAATGTACTAAATTATTAATCTCTAAAAATTTGAATTACAGTTCCGTCATAGCTTGTCACAAATTTCTCAATTCGAGTCTATGTTTCCGTTTAAAATATGGCGATCGCGTTCTGACAAACTTCAAAGGCGGCATTTGAGAGTGGGCATTCTGATTGTTATTTATTCTGTGGTACAAACGTGTTTATAATAAACCATTTTATTTGTCATAACAAAAACTGCAACATATAGAAAGAGTGATTTTGGATTCAGAAGAGGAAATTCCGAAACTGCTACTTTTTATTTCCGATTCAGAGAAAATTAGAAAAACAGATTCATCATTTATTTGCAAAGACCGTCGAAATATTTTAATTCCGACGACGAAAATTACCAAAAATACTTATTGTTAGGCGAACTACTTATTTCGAAACCGTTATAAAATTAAATTTGACGCCCCTTTTACTTACTTTGGCGAACATATGAGCAGCATCTTTAATCAACTGTTCCAGATCCAACGGTTTGGTAAATGTCAATTCGGGATTTCGTCCTAATATCGTGGAAACGATCGCCAACAGTTCGACTATAAGCTGTCTATAATCGGGTTGTTGGACATGGTTGAGCATCTGCAAACACATAAAAAATAATAAAAGCGTAATTAGCGCAGAGACTGTGTACTAATAGTATAAGATTCCACTGCAGGATCACTACGCTCATAACGTAGTTCACAAACTCACATTTTTACATACTTTTATATCTAATTAGGAGAACTATTAAAAAAATATTTAAAAATAGTAATTTAAAAAATAAATGGAATGAAATATATATATATATATATATATATATATATATATATATATATATATATATATATATATATTGTGACGATTGGGGTTTATAGAAAATAATTTATAAGTTATATACTACATAATATTAGATATAAAAAAGTATTTGATTATTTTAAGAAGTTATATACTAGAGAATTTAAAAAAAATATATTTATGTGAGGGTATTTTTAAGAAATTAGCATATAATAGTTGTAAAAAGTTGTATTTTAGTAATTATAATGTGGTAGATATATTTAAGTGAGCCATGTGACTAGGCAACCAACTATACAGAAAATTGACAGATAGAAATTAATCATAATACGAATATAAAGTGGGGTTATAATAATATATTGTTTGAAATGTGTATTTTATTAAATTAGAGTGTTAGTTACTAATTTGAATGTTTATTCTGATCTGAAAAGCCTAAATGTCAACAAAATTATCAATGGAACATTAACGAATTCTCCAGAGTGCAGAGTGTGACCATTGTTTACGGTCGAACATTCTGGAATAATGATTATGTCGGTGGATGGAACAGATATTTTTTCGAGAACATCCATATCGAAGAAATAGAACGAAATTGGAACATGATCTCTTACCAGATGGTTCTAGAATATCCAAAAAGATATAAATACCCGTGATTTGGATTCAAGATGGAAGTTTTTAGTCAGAAGTCAGGCCAGTTTATTATGAAAGTTAGTAGAAGATAGACACAATTAATTAGTGAAGTCAATTGTTCACAGTTTTAGTAAGTCAGTCAAGCAGTTTAATAAGAAATATTAAAGTTAGTTGGAGATAGTCCAATTGTTTAATATAGTGAGTTAAATGAAGATTAAAAATTATGCATATATTTAATGCACATTTATAATTATACACAAATAATTATTGAAGATTATAAAAGTATATTAGAAGAATATTGGATGGACATTGGAAGGAATTAAAATTATATTATGATTGGAGATTAGTATAAATCAACTTATAATAATTGGATATTGGTATATTGAAAAGAAGAATAAATATAAATGGTGTTTGCTGGTTTGCTTGGTGGTATATAAATGCTGGTGAAGAAAAATATATCTTAAATTGGTAGAAGCTGATAATTGGAAAAAGAAATTTCACAAAAACAAGGATAACCGAAGTACGAAGACTTTCAGTGGTGATTAGAATATATATAGTGGAAAACAGGTCATTTAGGCATTCAGTGAAAGAAAGGTACAAAATTTTGTTAATATAATTTAGTTAGTGTTATAACAATTTCAATTTTGAAGATAGTTTGTTTAAATTTAACATTGTCTATAGAATTTAATTAGTTTTATAAGAACATCAATTTAAAGATAGTTTATTTTAAATTTATATTGGCTAGGTTAGATATATATGTGTGTTTCATAATAGTTATAATAAAGATAATTTAAAAAAGTACTTACAAACTAATTCTTTGAGAACCGCGATAAAAACCCTATATTATTAAAAATACTCATTGCTCATCATTCAAACAAACAATACATCATAACAATATATATATATATATATATATATATATATATATATATATATATATATATATATATATATATATATATATATATATATATATATATATATATGTTCGGATAAATTTCCGCGGTCAGGTGAATGAAAATTACTTAGTTCTCGGGAAGAACCGCGTTGAGAATTTATTACTCGACGTTTCGGCACCCATTTTGGAGCCATTATCAAGAGTGATACGGTTCGGTTCGAGTTCGGGTTATCAATCTGCCTACTCCCCTCACTCGAGACGTACCAGTATCGTGTTCTATATTGCAAGAACTGTCTCTCGGCACTGAGGTCTCAATCTGCCTACTCCTCAGTGTCGAGTGACAACCGGTCTTACCCTGTGTCGCTGCTTTTATACTCGCTGTATGCGCGGGAACGGTATGCGCTGACGTGGTCATCGCGCGTGTTCAAGCTGTTAGGCCGTTTTTCGATTTCGATAGCTTCACGAATGATTCTCGATTTTAAGGAGCGGATGAGGGCGATGGTTTTTTGCTTTTTCGAAATCTATTTTGTGGCCTGTTTGAATATGATGTTGGGCTAGGGCTGAAGTAGTATCGGAATGTTTGACAGATATAGAATGTTCGTAAATACGGTTATGGATTCGTCGGTTTGTCTGTCCGATGTATGTACGTGGGCAACTGGAACAGGGTATCTCGTAGACACCATGGTCTTCATTAGGGATTTGGTCTTTTACGGATCTGACGAGATTGGATAACTTGGAGTGAGTAGTGAAGATGGTTTTGATATTTAGAGGAAGAAGAGTTCTACTGATTTTATCAGTGACACCTTTAATAAAAGGTAGAAAGATTTTGGGTTGATCAGGCGGCAAGGTTTCTTTTTTGGATGGAATGGGGTTTAGATGTTTTTGAATGCTCTCATTGATTTGGGTTTTGTGGTAGCCGTTTTGTAAGAGTGTTTGTCTTATTGAATTAATTTCGGATGACCTATGATTGTTGTCGCTAAGACTTAGCGACTTTCTCAAACAGCTGTAGTGATAAGAATTTAAAATAAATTTTGTGGAAGTTTTGAAAACAAAGTTTTCAGTGTTTTATTGTTACATAAAATGAATTTCCATCAAGTAACGGTCGAATTCATCAATTATTTAAATTTGAATTTTACGTACCTCTTCGACCAAAAGAGAAAACGTCAATTCCGATCTTGTCATATTCGACAACGTTGGTTGTTGTGGAATGAGATTGCCGGCAACTCTTATTCCTTCTGGAGTCCTGGTCATGACGTCCCATACTTGATTGTAGAACGAAGAGGGAACTCTGCACAAACATCCTTCTAGTTGGCGTTTCTGTCGTGAAGTTAACCTATAACAGATCTTTCGTTATGCATACGGATATCGATATTAGATGTAAACTACTTACAACTCATATCTATCCGCAGGAAAGCACAAATAAATATGCGAGTGTTAGTTTAACAAAGCTTTAACAAATATATTATTTCGCGAAATTACATCGGAAAAAAAACTGAAAAAAACGTGTTCAACATTTTCTAAAATCTATCGAATAACACCAAACAAGACCTCTCATCTGGGGCTGGTGACAACTTAAATAGAAACCCCTTTTTTATTGCAGATTTCTTATGCAAAAATATATCTAGGAAAATTATGGAAACGGTCTAATATCCCGAGAAATATAATAATCATTGACAAACCAAAATAAACGTGTATACAGATAACACATGTTTACTTTTATACACAATCCGAATCTGCAGTAAAAAATGCTCCCGCTTCACCCCCAGAGGGTGGTATAAGGATAAATCGTTTTTTTTTTCGATTAAAACGCCATATATCAGCAATTCGAAAAAATATCTCGATATATTGCCAGTAGTGGCAAAAATATATTGCCAGTAGCACGCCGTTGACAACAGAGCCCCCGGTAAACCTCAGGTTAGTGACAATCCGAAGTATATCAATTTTTCAAATAATAAGATGGAACCGAAGAGTCTTCGTTTCCCTTCTCGAGCGGCGGCTGGTAACCATCCAGGAATTCAAGATACTGTGTAGGATGAACCGACCGTAATATCTAATAATCTTAATGTCTTAATAATCTAAAAATATCTAATAATGTACCAGTATACGCTCGTAGAAAACCTCTATAAGAAGAAACATGAAGTAAAAAGACGTCTCACTTTATTCTTTGTGTAGAGGTCGCTACAAGCGTATACTGGTATATTTTATTATAATAATTGCCAGGTGGACGGATAGTTTCTTTTCAGTTCTTCCTGACGATTCTTCGTCTGAGAAATCTCTAAGATAAGTCAAAGTTTCTTGTCTTGTCATTAAATGTACTGTAGTTTCGCGCATACACTGAAACCTGTCACTTTTAAGATTAATGTCTCTATTTTTATCTAAACTTGTATAACACCTTAGATAACTGAACAGACTCACTTGTAGTGGATAATCTTCACTTGCTATTTTTATTGTTATGGAATATTTAACTTTCATCAGAAGCACAGGTAAAATACTCAGGGAGCAATCTCTTTTATCCCTCTACTAGGGATTTCCACAGTTTTCACTGTATTTCTTCTCACCAGCTCTTTCTTTTCTGCCAGTCTCTATCTTGCAGCTTTCTCTCTTCCAGTGTCTTCTTTACTTCATCTCTAAACAATTTTCGAGATCGTCCTCCGCTTATTCTTCCTATTGGACTCTTCTTAGTTACTTCTTCAGTTGACGGAATAAAAGTGTGTTGACTATTGACGTTGCCAATATAAATTATTCACTCTTTCCATTTGGAAGCTATAAATTCAGCCCACGTGACTTGGTACTCATTCACTTCTTTGAATGAATTCTGACGGTATAGAATAAACGATGAAGGAATTGAAAACAATCTGAAGAAAGCAAAAGAATCTGAATTATAATCAAAAAGAGACATTTTTTGACTGTAAAGAACAGTTAACATTAATAGTAAACTTGTTACTAACACAAGAACACGAATGGGTGAAAAGCAGCCACATCTTAATATACTATATGTAAAAAACTATGTAATTGGGGGATAAAACCTGTAACATAATTTTATAATCAAACAAACAACTTACTGTTCTTTACTGCCCCATTCCTTGATGGATAAAACTTTATACAACAGCTGCCTTACTTCGTAGGGACTGTGGTCTTCGATCCTCTTCTGATGACCGAAGATTTTCAGATAGTGTTTGATCGCCTCCAATACCCAACCGATCCTTATCTTCAATATACCTTTAAACAATTCGGGATTGGTGGATATTAAGCGACCGCAATACAGAATGATCTCTTGCTGCAAAACGGCTTGGATTACGTCGTACGGTTGGATGGTGTTGTATACGACGGATTGGATTTCTGCTGGCGTCATGGGTTTGTCGAAAACGGTTTCTTTTTGGCCTATGACTCCTACTGTTAACTGGAAAAACAAAACAGGTTTGAAGAGAGTGGTAAACATCCCTATAACATTTGCGAATGACCTCGCTATATTGGTGATGGTACAGAACAGAGAGAACCTTCTCTTCGGTAGAGCTAGCTGCGGGTAAGATCGAGGCCATGGTTCCCAAGAGACCACGGAAAACCAGAACGAGAGTACTTCCAAAGAAATGCGTTGAGCCATTAGGGTGTGACAATGAGTCAAAGTTGTACAAAAGGCTTCTCACCCGAGCAGATAGGAAAATTTGTTAAGGACGAAAGTAAAAAGTAGATAATTGAATCAGTCAACTTCATCGCAACTACTCGGACTGGAATTTGGCTGACTAAATTGTCCGCTTTTTCACTTGGGTGTGCGTTTGGTTTAGGGGTGCTCCGTTTAGGCAACTGTCTTATGTTATTTTATTGACACCTTTATTAAAATAATCCGCTCTAAATTTTACCCAAAGATATAGAATTGTATACATTTAAGAAAAATTGAACATAAAACCATTTTAAAGAGTTTTGCTATTTCCACGTACCTGTTTTCCATGTACCAACACAGCAGTGATGAACGGACTGATCGAATCAACGTTGTGATTAAGCAAACTACTGGTATATCTGACGGCAGCCCAATGTCTGAGGCATCCCGCTTGATGGTACAAGTTGTGAAGGTGTTCTTCTACGGTGTTATGATGTACGCGAAACTGACGACCTTCCCTTTTTAATAAAATACCGAACAGTTGACACTTGGCTGAAATACTTTCCAACGATCTTAGCATTTCTATTATTTCGTTGGTTCCTTTGTTTGAGTAACTCTAAAAAACAATAAATTAATGCACTGACTACATTACGATAATTAAGTATCCCTACATAAAATATAAAAGATAATTTTTTAGGTTAAGTTAGGTTATGTGGTTCGAAAACCTTACCGTGTAATCTTTAGCTTCGTCTTGAAAATCTAATACTCTAGGCACGTCAGTTAAACTCTGGTAGCCAATGTAGTCATGTTCTAACTGTTTAAAATTCAAAAAATAATCATCTTCAGTCTCTAAGTTATTCATAAAATCCAAATGTTCTAAAACAATATTTCCCATTAAAAATGTATCGTGGACTATATGAACGAAGTCTGTAATTAAAAAAATTAACAATATAATCTAGAAAACGTACCAACACAAGAACTTGAAATGAGATTCTGTAGCCGCCCAATTCTCACTTTAACGCTATCACAATATCCCTTCTTCAGCATAGCCAACAAGTCTAACATTTCTTTAAACTGTGGATCTCTCATATGTTCTTCTCTTATAAGTAAACAAACCGTAGGTCTGCCTGAGAGTCGCCAATATTTCCCTACGAACTGGAGCTCCGTTTTTATGTCGTCGATCAGCAACGCCATATCCCTGAAATCAAGTGAAAAGTTTTAGATCATCCCCGTACCGTCCCAATTTATTATCGTGTGATTAACATGTGTTTGAGTTATGCCCATGGACTACTTTTAGTTTATTTTATCTCCTGTGCATGCGTTTCCTCATTTGATAGCATTTTTTAGGTTACTTTAACACAAAACTCCAGACTTTCTGCCTATTTTGTCGTTTAGTTAGCAACCAAGTATACTAATGTGATATCAAGAATTTTAATTTTAAAACTTTACAAAAAATATATATAAAACATTATTTAAATTTTTGATTTATGATTTATATCACACCTTTCAATTTTGTTGTCTCAGGTTTTACTCGTGCTTCAATATCTATACTTTACAGCTGATGGGTTAGGTCCAAAGAATAACGGAATAAAACAACATAATATGATATGAAAATAATGTAATAAAATAAACTGATTAAAATACATCCAAAAATTATTAGCATACAATGTTTACCAAACAAAATTCGTTCTACGTACGTACGAACCTTCAATAATACATGGCTAATATAATACAATTACAATCTAAAATCCAGCTTATTATTCTACATAAACAAATCAAGTAATATTCAGTGTCCTTTCTAATGCAATTTTGGTATATCGGTTGTACCAAGAAAAATTTGTATGAATTATCCACTTCTCTCCACAGCTCCGTATGCCCTCTCAGAACAAATTTGATCTCCTTCGACTATCGACAACTTATTCACACGTTACTAATATGATATAATATTTTTTTACCCAAAATTCTCAAATTGAATATATTATGAATGTTTCTCCAAATGAAACACTTCTTCTGCCTTGAGTTGTCCAATTCCTCGTTCTATGCAAAATTAACTATCAGTTCTGAGCAGCCTCCTATGTAATTGGCAATATTAAACAAGATATTGCAATTTAGTGTCTTCAATGCTCTCCTTCGAATGCACGTACCTTTCCAATGATGCCAGCCTCTTTTCCTCTCGCCAAACTTAATCTCTCGTTCCGAAATAAACAGCGATACGTAGAATACAAGTAGGAAAAGTTTACTTACAAATTTGTACCAGATCAACTACCGTCGGACACACTTACTTCACCAACTCACAACTTATTCTTTATCACTTACTACCCCTGGAGACCAGCTCGAAAACCTACCATTCACTTTAAGAAACTGGAACTAACTACCTCTATCATCTCATCTATCCATCCATCCAACCTCTCATTATACACACCCATCTCACCACTTTCCAAATTCTCGGCCAATCAGAAATTTGCATACCACTCCCCACATAAAATCAGAAATACCTACAAACTTTCCTAATTCATATTATTTCTACAAGGTCACTTAATTTCTACTGGGTATTTACAGATTCCGAAAAACCGTTTACTTATTAATTATTTTTATTGTCCTGTTCATGGCGCAAATCCGGATTACGGAACACTTTATGGCTTATGGGAAAAAACCATCGTTAACTTCTATACATTGTACCCGCACTATCCACTTGTTATATTTATACAAAAGATTATTTATGACTAAGATTACCTTTGGTTAATTCCAGGTAGTTCGGAGTATTTTTACTTTCTATAATCTCTGAAATATTGATTTCATCGTACATTTAATATTTTTACTCTTCAATTTTGAATACCACAACAATACATAATTACAATTTTCGGTTTTTTAATGTCTTACGTACCGATATTAACACAGACAATTTTGAAGTTAACCAGGTATGATTAAAAAGTTCTTGACCGATCCAAAAAATCTATAGTTATAGTATTATTCGAGAACATTTGTTTTCTCCAAAATATAAGAGTTGCAACAACTTCATACGAATCTTCTCCTACTTACCGATAGAGATAAAAATCAGACACCTCAAATATGATGGGATAACACAAAACCGTCGCTCCGGCAATTCTATAGACCTTACTGGTGCCCAAACTTCCGACAGGTCTTACAGGTCGGCCTTTCAGTCCTAGTTTGTAGTTGACGCCCAAATTCTCGTACACTTTTACTAGTTGAGTGGAAGACCAAATTTGTACGGGTTCTACTTCGTGAGGGGTTTGAGTCTGAATGCCGTAGGTGGCCATCATGGCTTGCAGTCTCATGGATTCGGCGATGAGCACGATTTGTACGACTAGATCGGTCGCGGTTCCCTAGTAAATATTCGAAAGTGAATAAGATATACTTAGTGAGATGTCGTTATACTCAGAAATGATTCTATAATGATTTATATAATTGATTGTTGGATCTGTGCGGTTACCAGCTAAGTTGGTTGACCTGTAATTTCGGCGTGAATCATGCGGCATCGAACACTGGTGATACGTCCTCACTCGAATTATATAGAACGTCTTTTATAGTACGGTAAACAGGATTGAGAGAAATGATCTACTTCAGGATTTTTGGTTTGTTTACCTGAATTATCTTGAAGCGCGCTTAAACCTCAAAATTGATAATCAGATACATCATATAGTAAATTACAAGTGTGTACAGTTCACAATTGCAAGTACAAGGTACAGTTGGTTCCTAACAAAAACTGATATGACTCTTAGTAAGATTTGATCATTTTGAGCAGTGTATTTGATTGATATGACATTATATTATATTTATTATGATAGACAAATAATAAAATAAACAAACAAACAATTGATTACATAATGTGAGATCATAAATTGTAATTATTCTAATTTTGATATTATTTTGAATTCCTGCATTTTATAAAGAGTATATAAATGATAGTTTTTACATAAAATAGGGTTGTTGTTATTAAATTTATTATTATTAAGGAATAAAGCGAGGGTCTGGAAGACCATATACTAAATTTAGGTATGTAAAAATAAAATTAATATTTTGTAATATCTCCATCAGCATTGATAACAGCTTGTAGTCTTCGGTCCATCTGCGTGAAAGAAACTATGAAATTGTCTTCTTCAGACAGCTCTTCCCAAACCTGTTGTATACCGTGCCACAGCACTTTAGCATTTTGAGGTATAAAATTACGCCGATACAACCGTTTTATAATAACCCCCCAAACATTCTCGATTGGGTTTAAATCTGGACTGTAGCTGGGCCATGGTAAGGTTTCAATGTTGTTATTCTAGAGCCACTTTCTAATCTCTCCAAAAGCGTACGATCTTCATGAGCGGTAGATATTTTTGGTCTTCCAGAACCTTGCTTTCTTTCGAGAGTTTCGAGAGTTCTGCTTACGTTAAAATGGTTCGCTACGGCAGATATTGACGAACCATCTTCTAATTTCGTTACAATTCGTGCTTTTAGTTATTTGTTTGCATGTGGAGCCATTTTTTGAGGTTGAACAGAATAAGTTATCTGACAACTTTTAAAATTTGTCAGTGGCAGTGACAGTATGTAAATAATAAGTATTTATCCTTCAAAATATACTGCTCAATTTTCTACAAAATACTCTTTAAGAGTCGTATCAGTTTTTTAGGAACCCGCTGTACATTTATGAGCCATTACCTATTTTGAAACGAAAAAATCTTAAACGATTCGATATATACACAAAAAAGTGGTTATGAGGTCTTTCAGGAGCCTTAAGATAGTCTCTGGGATAGTGTGAGAATTCTGAGAACTTGATAGATTAGCGGAACATAACAGGAATATGGATGCCACGTCATCGGGAAATATACGACAACTAAAAAACTTGCTAAAAGCGGATCAAAATATTGGTTACTAATGAAATGGTATTCATTATCAAGGATAACTGCCCAAAATTGAAGACATAAGCTTTAGTGCTATCAAACATTAAGAAATGAGGTATAAGTAAACAAAAATCTTAAATAAGTTTTGTTGCCATGACGAACAAAGCGTCGATATCACAAAAAATGTTCTAATGTTTTTATGAGTTTACCGTGGTCTTAAATTATTTCGTCCTTGACACTCTCGCAATATACAGAATCATTTCTGAGCATTATGTTTGCGTATTCACAATACAATTTACATTTTTTCTAATGGGGTGATCGTGAAATTAAAATCAGGATTACGCAGTAAATGAATGAAAATATACGTATAAAGGACGTCTAGAAAGTTTTCTGATCCGTCTACACAATACAATTTTTCAAATATATTTGCCTAAAAGATGGTTTTAAAAGTAAGACGGATTTTTTCGAACTTTCAGACAGTCAGTTAATGTAAGGATGCATATATCTAATATAAGGGATCATTCCATCTATCTACAACAATAACTATTTCTTGCGCATGCTCTATATGTACCTATACGTCTAAATTGGGCGACACAACTTTTGTTTCTGTATAAAGTCAAGTTTACAAAGAAATTCACTCTAACGGGGAACGTAAACAATTAAAATATCGCCAGTTTAATACAAAATAAAGACGATAAAACACTTGTAAAATTTTGAATAGCGCGATTTAAACATAGCCAGCGATATTGAACGTGTATTTTTGCGAATTATGTAGTTTAAGATCCAAAATGTTTAAACATTTTGTGAGTTCTTCGTATATTGACATTCTAAACCAAGTTTCAAGGCTTTGCGTCCTTTATATCCGGAGTTATCTGTAACTTTGGTGATCTTTGACTTATTGACACCAAATAGAATTGGCAAAGGGGTACCCAAGTTTCAATATTTCAGGACTGTTCTTCAAGAGTTATCGCTACTGAGCCTGTAAGTCTAAGGCCGCCACTACTCCACGCCGTACAGACTGAGTGGAAAAGTTCTCATCACACGGATCGTCCACATTTTAAAAAACTCTTCGCTGATCCAGTAATCTAATTCATTTAGATTTTTTCTTCAATATAGTTTTGTTCAAGTGTAGTGTGCAAATTCTAACAATTCGATGCCCTTTTTAATATATTCAACAACGCTATATAATACTCGATACTGATGATTCTTCCATTCTCAAAGTAATCATTAAACAAAATACCTTGTCCGTTCCAAAATACGAAAACCAAAATTTTGACAATTGATCATGGCGTATTTTGGTCACTTTGGTCAACTTTTTATTACAGCTATCTTCTGTGGCGATTTTGGAGTGAAGTAGTGGATTCATGTTTCATCCGTGATCATTTATCAACGCAAAAACTTCTGTTTGTGATGCTGAAACAGTTGCAAACATCGATCTGAATCGTTACCAAATTGTTGTTTTTGTTCAACTGCGAGCACCCACTTTGAACGCTCTCATTGACAAATGATCATGCAAAATGGCGAATCCACTGCCTTCTGAGATCATCAACTTCTCTGGTATGGCACGGAATTTCAATTTATGATCTAACAAAACGGTTTTGTGAACATTTTTATGTTAGAAGACCAAATAGTCGTTTAAAATCACAATATCACTACATAATCTAAGTCTAACACTTACGAAGTCATTAAAACATTAAACAAAGAAATTCATAAACACAGTAACGGAAACCAACAATAAACGAGTGGGCGTAAAATAGTCACACTTGCTACTTGGTGGTGCTTCAAGGTGTCAGCTGTGTCTTATCAGTTAAAGTTGTGACCCAAATTAGACTTCATACTAATATTACTTTATTTTCAATTAAAATAAATTGTTCTTGGACCAAAACTATTTTTTTACTATATAAATTATCTTTTTCAGTTATAATTGGCCAATTTGTTTGTCTTTGTATATTTCTATGAGTTAGATAAGTAAAAAATAGTTTGGTTCAAATGGTGAAACATGCTTTGATTACAATAACAAATTATAAAGCGATGTTATGTTCAAATTACTTACAAATGTTTGTTTTGCCTGTTCGGGAGAGCATGGAAAAATATTTATAATTAATATGAAAAATTCAAGCATTAGCGAATAAAAAAATAACAAAAATATTAGCGCATATGTACAAAAACTTTTTTATACAAAAACAAGTGCCTTGTTATGTTAATATCTATATAATGTAGCAATTAACAGGTTTCAAATAGTCAGAATCTTCTATCAGAAGCTTCTGACTAATTTGTTCAGGCATCAACCCTCTCCTTTAAGTGTCATATTTGTTAAGGTGGTTGGCAATCATCATGAGCACTCTAACTTTGAGCAACTGCTCTTAAGAGTTATTTTGAGGTGCACCTGTACTATACTCTTAGATGTTTCACTTAGCCAAGATATTCACCATATTCCCTTTTCCTCTGTATCCTCAGTTGGTGCATAAATCTCTATTAAATTTAGTTTCCTATAAGTTATCATCAATTGAAGCAACATAATATATTTGCATATATTTGGACCATATATGGCTGAAAGAAGAAGCTTTATGTGTAGAAGATATTGGTATCTAGAACTCTCGAGAGGAAAACCAGACTGAATGTGTTAGTAGACATGACAAAAGAGGAGTACAATATCTAGAAGTGAGAAGTAGACTCTACAGGTAATATTTCACTATTTCAATGTGGCTGTGTGCAAATCATGGTTGGAGTATCGTCGTGACAATCAAAATAAACCTAAAAATAAGAAAATAGATTTATTGGAATTCACATTTTATGTTGCAGAAGCGTGCTTTAAATGAGTCACCTGGAAGTTCTCCTAGAGATTCCCCTTTTACGTTTGTAAAAGATGAATCTTCCAAACATATGAAACAGCAACAACCTGTCAGCGAAGTGAGATAAAATGAAATTTCTCAGTGTCCAATTCCTACAAAAGGTCACGAACAGCGTTGCGGTTTTCAAGGATGCAGCGGAAGATCACGCTCGATGTGTGAAATGTGTAACGTCTTTCTGTGCTTGTTGAAAGACAGAAATTTTTTCAAAAGTTATCATAGAAGATAACTGTAATAAAACATGCTTTTTCTGTAATAAAATATATATAATTTTATGTTTATTTATGCCTTCATAACCTCTTGGTGGCAATTGCCACCAATTTGTAAAATGAAAAATGGGGGGTCAAAAATTTTATAAAAAATATTTTCAGTATTATTTAGGTGTCCAATTAAAGAAAATTTTAAATTTGAAAAAAAAATTCAGGGCTGAAAGGGTTAATGAATCTCTTCTAGAAATATGGTAGTACTATATGTGTACTATTGAATATAGGCTTCTTGACATGTTTTAGAGATAAAATATCTGTATTTTTGACTCTTAGGCATTCAATATATACCAAATTTGTCATTATTTTGATTTTATTGAAGTTAATTTCCAACTTCAATCTTTCAGATGTGCTTGAAGTTATTTAAACATGTTGTAGCTTTAATCAAAGTGTGAACAACATCATCAGCATAGAATAAATCATTCAATCTCTCTCTATTAATGTTTATTCTTACATTATCACAATCAAGTGTGTTAAAAGCATATTCTAGTTTTGGTAGCACCTTGTTGGACACCTTTCCGATATTTACTTTTTTACTTTCTGTCTGGAGTCTTAGATTGTGTTTGTATATGTTATAAGTAAGTTTGGAGTATCTGTGGTCCCTTTTACAAAAATGCTTAATGCCTTCAGTATTGGTTCAAGCTCCACAATGTCAAATGCCTTCTGGAAATCTGCAAAAATTAGTAGTACATCTTGATTATTTGCCAGAGGTTTCTACAACATGAGTTTCAAACATTGCAAATAGTCGTTTGTTTCATATTCTGTATGAAATCCTGCTTGCTCTCATGGCCAGTATAAATTATAAATTTTTTCTTATTTTTTTTAACCTTATTGATATTTTAAAACCTACTTCTAAGTCATTGTCATAATAGCCCAGTCTGGTTAAAAAAAAAGGTGGAAAAATGTTTCGCAGATATCTGAAGCTTTTAAGACATAGGTGGGGGATACTAGATGATGAATAGATGAAAAGATACTCCTAGTTTTACCTTGCGTTTTTTTAAAGCAATAATTTATGGTCACAATTTTATTTTTTGTCTATAAATTTTTTCCCTTATATTTTAAATAAACAATATTTATGTCATTTTTTTATGTCAAGAATATCTTTATTTTCCCGTTTTTTTTAATTAAAATTGATAAATAATTTACAGAGATATTTGCAAAAAAGCAGTTTTTTTGCACTAATTTATAAATTTTATTAATTTTTATATTAACAAAATAAAATGGTATTAATAAATTTCAACATCAAGGAATTACCATCTTTTAGATTTGTGCGAAATTTCCCCCCGATCAGTCAAATATTTTATAAGTTATTTAATTTGTTTATCCCTGAGGCTAATTATTTAAACTATTGAGCTTGCCCTATGCATGATGCTAGACACATTCAGCAAATTTCATAGGATTGTTTAAGACTTAGACTATCTCAGAAGTTAAATGCATATTGAGTTTTCATCGAAATTATTTACAAAATAAACGTTTGAAAAAGGGGTATGTTTTTTACTTATAAACAATTGTAATAACTTCTATATTTTTCAATCTACAGACTTGTACGTACAACCATAGGATAGCTGGTAAAAAAGCTCACATTAAAAAATAAAAAACCTTTTATGACCAATAGGAACGAAGTTAGTGACTATTTTAAAAAAAATCATATCTCCATTGTTTATAAACATTAAGAAGTAAAATGTGCACAAATTTTGAATGAAAATCTAAACTTTATATTGAAACTTATAGCTATAAAATTTATCTAATTTTTCGAAACGACGGTACTTTCGAAAGATCGACATAGGAAAGTGGAGAGGATATCTTTTTCAGCTCCGTTTTTTTTTCGGCATCGGAAATTCAAATTGCAACACGTAGGAAAAATTTACATTATCTCGGCTTCCTTTGCAGCTGCAAGCCTCTTTTTTTTATTCTGGGGTAGCTCGTCGAAATATGAATAACTACATAGTTTTCACTGGCCGGAAAATATGGGAAAACTCGGAAAAATTGAGTCCATTTAAAATTCACTCTAAATACTTACTTTTTTTTAATTTGCTCGAATAGTCTGTCGCAGTATTAATAATGATGACATAATTTTCACCCCCCATAAATCTCGGAAAATCCCGGAAAATCAACATATGTTTTTTCATTTTATATCAATGATGTAATAATACTTACATATTCTATAAATTAAATTTCAGGTAATTTTTTACACATTATATTATTATATTCCTTATATTAATTATAATTGTTTGTATTTTTATAATTAACAATATTGATTTTTATTCTATTTTTCTTACAAATATGATATACAATATTAATCTAATCTGCCTTACTGCTTTGATAAAATAAGTCGATTTTTTTATCACTTGCCTTATTAAATTTTGCAATGTTTATTGAACTTTACTTTTTTTATTTTCTCTTACATACATTGGTTTGTACACACTTTATCTTCTACATACATTGGTTTAAAAGTTAAAATTTGGTTCATTTATTCGACTTCACTGTCAGGTCTGAACCTTTTTGTTGCAGGTTGTTTGTCTTCACTTATTAAGTCAATCTTTCCATACATTAACATATTAATGGGCGATCTTAATGCCAAGGTGGGTCAAGGTAAGGTAGGAGAACAAGTAGGAAAATATGGGCTTGGAAACAGAAATGACAGAGGAGATCGATTGATTCAATTTTGCCAAAGTGAAGACTTCGTAATAACAAATACCTTTTTCAAATTACCTCCTCGACGGTTATATACATGGACATCTCCACAACATACCAAAGAAAAAATAGTGAGAAATCAAATAGACTACATTATGATAGCAAGAAGGTATCATAATGCTGTTAAATGTACTAAAACGTACCCAGGAGCTGATATAGGCTCAGATCATAACCCGGTAGTTACTGTGACAGAGACAAGACCAAAAAAGATTAGACCACACAGAAAGGCACTAGATTTAAATAAACACAGAAACAAAAATATACGACAAGAAACAGGAGAAGAAATAAATGAAAACCTCCGTTCAGTGCAGCAACAAATTAACGATACAAACAACGTTAACCAAAAATTAAAGTACATAAATACAGCTATACAAACAGCAGGAAAGAAATATCTTACAAAAACAACAACAAAGAATAAGGGGTGGATGACACAAGATATACTAGACTTGATAGAACAAAGAAGAAAGATGAAGAATTACCCAGACAAATACAAAGAAATAAATAAACACATAAAAAAGAGAATAAAAGAAGCCAAAGAGGAGTGGATTAAAGAACAATGTGAAGAAATGGAAACCTATGAGAAAAAGTACGATGCGTTCAATATGCACAAACAAGTAAAAGAGATAACAGGAAGCATAAAGAAATGCCAAATAGGTAAACTTAAAGACAAAGATGGAAATCTTATTGTAGCTCTAGAGAATAAAATAAAAAGATGGACAGAATACCTGAATGAATTATTTGAAGACGATAGAAACAACTTAACTCAGATAATCAATGCAACTGGGCCAGACATATTGAAAGAAGAAGTAGAATACGCAATAAGAAACGCTAAAAATGGAAAAGCAAATGGACCTGATGAAATTCCTACAGAACTGTTGAACCTTTTGAATGATAAATCCGTAACCATAATATTAAATTTTGCAGCGAGGAGCTAAAACAGTTTTGCCTCCACTTTCCTATGTCGATCTTTCGAAAGTAACTTCGTTTCGAAAGGTTTTAAGTTTCGAAAAATTGGATGAATTTTATAGCTATAAAATTCAATATAAAGTTTAGATTTTCATTCAAAATTTGTGCAAATTTTACTTCTTAATGTTTATAAACTATAGAGATATAATTAAGAAAAAAATTGTCGCTAACTTCGTTCCTATTATTTATAGAAGGTTTATTTTTTTTGTTTAATGTGAGTTTTTTTACCAGCTATCTAATGGTTGTACGTACAAGTCTGTAGCTTAAAAAAATGTAGAAGTTATTACAATTGTTTATAAGTAAAAAACATACCCCTTTTTCAAACGTTTATTTTGTAAATAATTTCGATGAAAACTCAATATTTATTTAACTTCTGAGATAGTATGAGTCTTAAAGAATCCTATGAAATTTGTTAAATGTGTCTAGCATCATTCATAGGGCAAGTTCAATGATATAAATAATTAGTCTTAGGGATAAACAAATTGAATAACTTTTAAACTGTTTGACCGATCGGGGGGAAATTTGGCACAAATTTAAAGAACGGTAATTCCTCAATGTTGAAATGTATTAATAACATTTTATTTTGTTAATAAAAAAATTAATTAAATTTATAAATTAGTGCAAAAGAACTGCTTTTTTGCAAATATCTCTGTAAATTATTTATCAATTTTAATTAAAAAAACAGGAAAATAAAGATATTCTTGATATAAAAAAATGGGATAAATATTGTTTATTTAAATTATAAGGGAAAAAACTTATAGATAAAAAATCAAATTCTGACCATAAATTATTGTTTAAAAAAAACGCAAGGTAAAACTAGGAGTATCTTTTTATCTATTCGTCATCTAGTAACCCCCACCTATGTCTTCAAAGCTTCAGATATCTGCGAAACATTTTGCCGCTAAATCGATGATTTTTGTATAACCAGACTGGGCTATAAGTTATTTGTATTATAACAAACGCATCTCATATTAATTTTAGACAAAAAATATGTTAAGTACTTAATATACAATATAATTATTTCTATGTTATAACACCAATAAATTATTAAACATGCCAAATGAGTTCTTTATAAAAATATTTTGAAACATTTTACTTGAATTTTCAATTAACTGTATTCTCTAAAATATTCTCCCTAAATATTATAAAAAAAGCTCTTACCTGAAAAGCTGAATATCGTCCACCCTTTTTAGGGCGATTATATGAAGGTAAATACCTTCGGATTGGATCCAACTCATTGATATGCAACAATCCACCAGTTAACAGTTGGGACAGAATGAACATGGACTGGTTCCAAAGGAATAAGCCACCATCTGTGTGAGCTCTTCTAACTGTTGAATTTGGCATAGCTCTTTCTAATTCAATGTTTTCCTTGGATACATAATAGTATTTCGGGATTACAGGATCTTTAACAATTTAAAATAGATTGATAACAGCAAAACTTTTATATGGTATATAATACCTCCATGATGGTCGAGCATAATTCTTTCTTTCAGTAAATCTTGATACTCTTGTATTTGGTCAGGAAGAGTTTTAAATACCCCATCTATGATCATGAAGATGTAAAATAATGGCCATTCACATTCTATATTTTCAAAGTTCTTTATTTCTCCTTTTTCATAATACCTGCAACAAATTTGACAAAAACTTTTGTATAGATTTTCTCATTAAAATAGAGCTCCAATTATCATTTGTATTACAACTACTATGCTTACCTGTTATTAAGGTTTTCAACTTCAGTCCTAAATCCATCTCTAATATATCTTTTAAATCCATATTGTCCTTTTAAACTTTTAACAACATTTTTCTTGGTTTCCTGATACAACATTTCTTCGTGAGTTGAGAAGGCTGGAAAAGATATTGTTGGAAGAAGAGAAGCATCCACATCCTTAAATCAGTACAATTAAATTCATAAACACAAATATTAGAGGAAAATAATTACCTTTGAGCATGACTCTCTTGGCAACAATGTCTCAAAAATGCTTCTGTTTCTATTATGAGCATCAATGTCAACATAAACAACACTCCAGGAGGCACCCTTTTCACCAAATAAATTACAACCGTTTATAGCTTCCAGTGCTGATTTGGCTAGACCAATGGAACTGGCATGAATCTCTGGCGTTCCATCATTGTACTTGCTTCCTCTTTCCCACATACCAAAATCTGGTGTTCTGTAAGCTCTCTCTACATAGTAAACCAAGTTTTGGACAAAGGCCACTTCATCCTAAAACAAAAATTATATTCCCATTCATTTGTGTATCTCTTAAAAAAAATCTTTAAAAAAGTTTGAAGATATTTTCAGTCACCTGTGTATATATTATTTGCAAGCCTGATGTAATCATCTGCACTAGAAAGAGCAAATATAGAGAAATAACATCTATCTGAAGGTGGTTGTACTCATTATCACCAAACACTTCATTCCCAGTGGTCAAATGAAATTTGACATGCAAGGCATGAGCACTACATTGGTTCTTCTTGAACAGTTCTATTTTTCTCGCCTGCTTCACCCAACACTCCAAAATCCCCCTCATACATTTCACTGTAGATTGTCCAAGTTCATATGATTTTCCTCTATCATCATCAATGCGTCTAAAAATAAAAAGAGAAAATAACACCTAAAAGGGCTAAAAATTTAGTAAAGATATTACCTGTAAGCTTGATACAATCCCCAGACAGCTGCTGCACAATATATACTGTCTCGAACACTTCCTACTTCTGCATCGGATGAAAACACAGGAAAGAGTCCTGTAATTGGGCTTTGAAACCTCAGCAATTGGCGTTTTACTAAAACGATATATAGGTTTAAACAATACAGTACATAAAACAATAAATATTGCAATACAAACTACAATCAAAATATTCTGATCTACAAACCCATGCCATAGTAAATATCCAATTGACGTACAGTATCTTCATAGTTTGAGACTTTGAGAAATTGATATAAATTGATATCTTCAGTACTATTTTGTCGTTTCAATCTAAAAATACAGATATTTCATTATATTTACTTTTATTGTCAAAAGGTATTATGGTATCACAATTTATTTTCAAGCTTACTGTTTCTCTCGAAGACCCATATTTAGATCCTTAAGATAATATTCCTGAAATATAGTTTTCAATTACTTAATTAAATAGTATTCATTTAAAATAAATTGTCTATTTACGTTTTACTATTTAAAGAATGTTCTTATTCGACCTTTAGAACCAAAATATAACTACATATCCCTTAAATACAAGGCTACCCTAAACGAGGATGTTAATGTCACTTTAAAGGTTAGTTGTCAGAATTTGACAAATGTACTCTGAAGATAGTTGTCTAACCTCAGTTGGAAAATAGTTGTGTTCTGTGGTTAAGTATTGATTTTGATAGCATATCGATACCTTTTTGCCATAACATCGTAAGTGACAAAATTAGGGAAAACAGTTTTATTGAAGAATCGTATCTATCAAGCCGCCAGGCACCTCCCAGCAAAATTATCGTAAGGTATAATAGCATAGTCTTGGATAAAAAACCGAATTTGCTGTAACGTAAGTCACATAAAAATGTGAACAAATCTATTTTGTAGTTGTGAAAACATCGCATGGTCACTAAAACATCGTAAGGTGCAAGTCACGTGGTACAAAAATTGCTACTTACGATACAGCGAAGTGCGTTACGATCTATTAGTGCACTGTGTATAGCCGCAGAATCAGAACGTAAGTACCACAAAATAATTTTTTCGGTAATTATTTATGGTTTTTACTTTTGCTTAGGGGCATAAAAGATAATAAAACGTCGAAAACAAGAGGCTGGAAGAAGCAGAAGACAATGTTCGTACAAGTATATAATTAGGTGGAATGATGTGGAACACGAGGTGTGCCAACAATTTTTATTGAAAACCTCGGATATTTCACAAATGACTTTGAGATATACGAAAGAAAACTCTACGTCAGCCTCATTTTCCAAAATAGATCCGAGAGGTAAGCATGTTCCACATAACAAGACTGGGAAAGAGCAGAAGCAGAATGTTTTAGATTTTATCACGTTGCTACCCGCTGTTCCACCTCATTATTGCAGAAATAAAACATCGAGAAGACACTTACCCACTGAATTTCGTAATGTATCATTCTTATACGAACTTTTTAAGACGAAACAGTTAGAAAATGGCATAACTAAGAACGATATCGTTTCCCTGTAAGTGTTCTGAAAGATTTTTAAGGCAGAATTTAATATCGGATTTCACTTGCCGAAAAAAGATAAGTGCAAAGTATGTGAAGTGAGAAAAGACAAAGATTTTGAGGAAACAGAAGAAACAAAGCAATTGTATGAAAAACATTTGGAAAACAAAGAAAAATGCAAAGACTCATTTCTAGCTGATCAAAAAAAAAACTATCTTAGATTCAAAATTTTTATGTGCTAGTTTCGACGTACAGAAGGTGTTAAACACACCACATGGAGACAATTTGCTTTTGTACTACACCAGAACGTATGACTATTACAATCTTATAGTTTACGAAAGTGGAACCCAAAATGGGTTTTGTTATTTGTGGGGAGAATGTGACGGAGGACGTGGCAGTAACGAAATATCTACCATAATCTACAAATATTTGCAAGAAGTTGCATCTAATGATCCCGACTTTTCTTAGGGATTCTGTTAATATAACATCAATCAGTGTGCGGTACTTACTACCAGGCCATACTTATATGCCTGTCGACTCAGTTCCGCAACAATTGAGCGGTTTATAAAAAACGCGTAGTATGGGCTCCATCAGAATGGTGTACATTGATATCCAACTCTCGTACCAAACCTAAACCATTTGAAACAATAAAAATTGATTTCAGCGACTTCTTAGAATGGAAAAAAATATCTGATGATGTACTAAAACCGAGTAAATTCAAATGTAAGAACGGAAAACCTATAAAAATCAGTGAAATTAAAAATGTAAAATTTGAGAAAGGTAACCCAGATATTATTATAGAGGTTGAATATTTAAATAATGGCCAGAACTGCATCAATTTCACGATGGAATTAAAAGGAAAAAAAAACCAAAACGGCTTTAGTCTCAAAAATTGTCTATTTCCGTTGCAAAGAAAAAAGACTTAATTGATCTCTGCGACTAAAATATAATTCCTCTCAGGTTTCAGAAGAATAAAGAATATAGGCTAATGAAAACGTCAGCTACGCCAGATAAGCTAGCAGAATCCGATGAGGAAGACGAAAGCGATGAAGGGCCTCAAGATTAGATTTCTGCTGACTAGCTATGATTCACATTTATTATACCACATGCAATAACATTAGATATTATGACTATTTGTAAGTTTATGACTAAAGCGATTTGTTGTTCAGTTAAATGCCTATTGTACTTTTTACTTTTCACAAATAAATTACCTTAAATAAATGATTTTTGGTATTTTTTTATATATATTTATGTTACTTTATGAGGCTGTGTCTAAACATACTTTTTATCGTAAGTGCTGAGCTTACGATAACAATCATAATGTGAAATTATTTTTAATGCTTCCAAAGTAACGTAAGTCCAACTACAAAAAAACTGAAACTATTTTGAAGAAAAATCATTACTTTACTTCAAACACTCATCATAATACGTCCGGATGCCAATTTTCACTTCAATTGGACATTTCTAAACACGTTTATTGAAAAAACTGCCGTACTGTAAAATTTACTAAACGAGACTTACGATGTTATGGCAAAAAGGTATCGATATGTGTCATACTCCTTTGTGGAATTATTATTAGATATACCTATTATAACAAATATTTTTATAGTTTGTCTTTTAGATTTTGTTAGTATTTTATTTTTCAAAATTGAAACAATTTTAACCTGACATTCCATATATTCTGAACTACTTGTAGTGCCATCTGTTTTTTATCATCGGTTCTTTTTTACTTTATATAATTGATAATGGTGCACGGTGCAGATTCCTTTTTTTTTCTTGTGAAATTCCATTTTTTTCTAATTCTTTCGATAAATTTTAATTTTTTGGGTAAAATTCAATTATTCACTTTAGCTCCAAAAACTCAACCTTTGTTGGATTTAAACTTAGATTTGATTGAACAATGTAATTTCGTAGATTCTTCTATAGATGTAAATTAATTAGCCCCATCTTTTGTATAACAGTTTTAAGAAGCAAAAAATGTCACATTCGTTTTGAGGTTCATACGCATGTTATTTACTATGTTGTGTATTTGTCACACATTTGTCAGTGGTAAGAAATTACACCTTTTATGGAGAATGAACTGATTTTTAATCATGTCAGAGGTGTTTCGGTCTGCGCAATTAAGTAAATAAAGTACAGCTGTTGTGGTGAAAAGACATTGAAGTATTTATTAAAATGACTCAAAGTTTGACAGTGGTTTAGATTATGTGTTTTTAGCGAAAATACCTTAATTGATGCTTATAATAGGAATAGGTGAGCTGTAATTTGTTTTAATTCAAAAAGTATAGAATAATGAAAACCAGATACAATATCTAAGCACCTTTTTTTCCTAGAAATGAGCTAATACATGGATTAACCAATCTAAGTAAATACATGTTTTGTATACAAATACAGCAAAATAAGCTATGTTTATGTTTCTATTATTCCCTAATTTTAATGTGCATTGTCTTAAAAAACGTATTTGAAATATAATATATTGCTGGGCAGAGAAACACAACACAAAATAAATAGATTCCTTTATTCCTATTCATTTCTATTTTTTTATTGTTATTAATTGTGTAAGGTGTTTTATTTTCCATTTTATTTATTCCATTCCATATATTTTGTATGGTTGCCGATTCTAAATAAATATATAAATAAGCTCTTAGAACTTTTGTTTTTCTTCCTTTTAGATCTGTTCACAACATTCTGCTTGTTTCAGGTTCACCATGAGTTCTAGGGAGAAAGAATATGGAATATTTATATGCAATGATTTGCTTAAAGATCTGCCTAAAGGGCTACAACCAAGAACAGTCCTTCTTGGACAAATCATCATTATAGATGGAAGAATAGGAGAACGGTTGCTAGCTATAAGGTTCTTAAAAGAATTTGACAATTGGGAAACCATAACCTATTCATGTTCTGAAGACAACATTGTAAGAATTAGTGACAAGTTATGGCCTTTTATTGCTTCTGTGAGTTCTCCACAAGAAAGAGTGAAATTGGCCAAAAATAGGAATCTCTGTGAAGCACTGCAAAGAGTCTGTACTGATATGGTAGTTGGTTTTACTGATATCAATGATATTCAACTGGGGAAAGTGAAATTCATAGGTGTAGTGAAGGGAATTGGCTATGGCTATGGGATTGAGTTACATGTAAGTACAAAAAATATACTTTATATACATAGGGGAAACCCGCAAATACCTATATCTTATAGTTTATTTATTTAATGTGTTTGTCCAGTCTGGATCTGTAAAAATAGTAGAGGATGTGGATATTTTTAAGGATTGACCCATATATTAGACATATTTAGATATTAATACACCTTAGAGAAATTTGATTTTTAACACGTTAGACGCCATGAGAAGCAAGTGTGCATCTCAGTCACTGAGCTTACTGACGCCATGAGAAGCACCTTTGTATCTTATACCATTAGTGTATTTCAGGCTACGTGGTACACCCGCGCTTCACAGTACCCATTCATTTATTTGGAATACAGTTTTTCAGTGGCCTGGTGAACTCTTTTATATATTTAGCCTGTATTTTTAGGATACTAGTGTCTCGCAATAAAACAATATGTTATTATGTAGCTTGAGACTAAGTTTTATTTATATATAACGTAAACAACTATTTTTAATGCAAAAGATCAGTAAATGTTCCTAAAAAATTAGCAATACATGTTTCTAGTTAAGAAATAAATGAAAAAAATAATATTTGCACATATACAAATGTCTATAGATTACATGAATGAACCTCGCAAAAACATGTGATACAATAAAATTTATTGCACTGAATGTACCTGAAATGAGAAAAGGGAGTTTTAGTCTGTGCAAATTTTCTACCATTATCTGCTGAATTTTTTGCGTAACATATGACACATCTTCTTCTGGCCGAATTTTGCATTTCCTCCATATGGTAACCTTCACGAGCATGTGGCATATGTTGCTCTGGGTTAGATAGTCTAGTGAAATCTACCAGTTGACAAACTAACTCTTCCTTGAAAGATGTGATGGACACGTTACTGTTGGTTACTTTTTGGTAAATTATATAGGCGTTGACAATAGCTGACCCTAGAAGAAGCTCAATTGCTATTTTACGATACCATTTCATCACTGCAGAGTTATTCCCCTGGCACTACCACTCTCTGAAAATTTGATACCAATTTCTCCAATAGGAGTGATAGTTTATATAGTCAAAGTCCTTTATCAATATTTTCATTGTCACTAAAATGTAAATTGGCAAGTAACAATTCAAACCGATTACGCGACATAAGACCTTTACTTTGCTTTCGTATAATGGATTTTTTTACCAATATGAACACAATTTTGGCAATCTTTGCAATCTCATCCAGACAAGAATGGCCAAAAATGTCTTTATTTCTTCGGTATTTGTATCTACCCACTTATGAATTCTAGCTTTTGGACCGTGACCACCTATATTCATCTTTTGATATGCATATCGATTAGTTTCTTGCACAATCCAATCAATAATGTCGTCATTCCCAAATAGTTGAAAAAAGTCAAGGGGAGTTTTATCATACATCTCAAAAAACTCGGCTTTGATATTCGAGTCTTGAAAACTGAATGTAAGGATTTTCAAGTTCTGACCATCTATCATGTTCCATAACAAGGGCTGGTTATGATCAAGCTCAATTTCATCGTCTTCTGAAGAGTTTTCATCATCTGGCAGTCGATATTGGGAAATAACATTGTCAATGTTATCGTCTACTGTTTAATTCAAAATTTTTATCACAAACACTGTCATCACTCTCCTCCTCTGAAAAAAACTCTTCCACTAGCTTTTTCAAACGCTTTTCATACGACATATTGTTCATATGACATATTGAAAACTAATAATACACACTACAACCTCGCCTACCGACAACCAACTAATAACTAACACGAAATGCATTTTTCTAGCGAATGTAACCTATAAAATAAACAAGTTACGACAGGTTTATTCTTGTCTTATACGAGAAGCAAGTGTGCATCACATGGCTCCAGGAATCCAAAAGCTATTTGTGGCCACGAGATGCACACGTGCTTCTCACTTAAAATAATTCTAAAAAACAATAAAAATGTAAGATTTTGTACTTAAACTAAAGTATAACTATTTAAAATGTATAAACTAATACTGTAAATGTATTTAATAGTTTGGCCCACATAACTTTTTTTTAATATGCATTGTGGCGTTTAAGGTGTTAAATATGTTTCCAAGTTAGATAAATTGCTGTCATTTGGTGATTATTTTATATAGAGCCCTCAAGCTTCCAAACATTGAATTTATTAAGATTGGATCATTTTGGGTGCTTGAATTTGAAAAAAAATAATATCTGTTTGAATATTTCATTTATTAGTTTAAAAATTTACAGAACAAAGATTCTTGTCCAGATTTTAAGCTTAAGAATGTTAAATTTGAACTATGTATATTGTAACCAAAGTTTTCTTTATTTGTGACCATTTAACATTAATTATGGTGCCCATTCTTGTTTATTTATCAGTACTTTTTTGGCAAATAAGTTTATTACAAATCTTTACATCAATTAAATCATGGATAAAAACTTGAAGAAAATTTGCAAAAATCTGTAAAAGTTTCAAAAGGCGGTGACGATGATGTCTTCATGCTATAAAACTAATTTTACAGTTAAAATTACTGAAATGTATAAAAAATATCATTAGCTTCTGGAATTGGTACTGAAAAATTTACATGGAAATCATTGGTGACGTTAACACTAAAATATACAATAGTGTACTCAGACCATCATATTTCCCAATTACATGGACATTTGTACAAATAATTATGATTCACGAAACTGCAAATATATAATAAAACATCAAACAATCCGCCTGTTTCCTGCAATGTCAAGAATATTTCTGAAAGACTACTGCTTGATATATTACATGATATAAACCTAGACACAGAAATAGCTAAGCACCAGTTCGGATTTCATGTGAGACATTCTACAAACAACACAACAGACCCATAGAATATTATCGTAAAGGAATAAAAAAGACATTTGATAGAATATGGACAATGAACTCTTATACAAACTTAAAAGCATCCTTCCAATTTCGACTACTTCATTTTAAAATCCTATAGTGACGATTGTTACTGCCATGTACAATATAACACAGAGACTTCTACATACTATCCCATTAAATCATGGGTGTACAGGGTAGTGTACCAGGTCCTCTCCCTTACCTGATGGTTTTTGCAGACACCATCACAAATACAACAAAAATCTCAACATTTGCTGATGACACCACCTAATAGTTTTCAACAAGGACCCCATCCGCATATCTACAAAACCACCTTAACCAGCTAGAAATATGGCTCAATAGATAGAAAGTGAAAGTGAATGAAAACATATCAGGAAAAAGACAGTTAAGATTTGATATACCCTTAAGTATACTTTTTATGAGTACTAGAAACCAATTCGCTAATGATTTTTGCTTAGTTGGGAGATATGTTGTGGAATGCAATTTTAGATTCCCCATGTCTCTAATAACATCTTTATCAATATCTGTTTTGCCTTGCAATTATGAGAAGGCACATATTAAAGCATAAATCTGAATTTGGTTTCAAAAAATTAGTTTACGGATGAAAACATATCAACTTAAGTCACTTTCACAAATTGAAGGGATGCCCAACAACAACAATAAAAAGCCTACAGATACAAGTCAGCACTCAATTTAAATATTTAAGATTAACATGGAAACCTCACATCGAAGCCCAGAAAACCCAAATTAACATTAAAATGAAACAAATGAGCTAGCTGGTAGATAGAAAATTAAAACTGACCATAAAAGCTATCAAACATTAAGATAATATAAAGAGTTCAATCAAATATATTAAGAATGAGGCTCAATGCTCCCTGGTTTGTAAGCAATAACTCAACTATATCTTTGCTAGACAAAGAAATCCAAATATCAAGAAACTACCTGAGAGATCACCCAAATGTTCACTGCTTACCCCTTAAGAAGAACTAATGTAAAATGTATAAGGAAGGTTGTCACAGGACAGCTTCACTCTCATGTGTGAACATTCAAACCATTTACTTATAGTTTGAAATGAAGCAGCTTCCAGTGGTTCAATTATGATATTTTTTTTAATTCAAGGCTGAGAGAGCTAAAAATGGAAAATATGATATTTAATGTCAATTATGCATAAAAACATTGGTCTCCATTTTATTTGCTGAATTAAACTTATCAATTTACCAATCCAAATACAATATTTTAAATAAAAATTACTTAGATTCATGTATTTCTTTCGTTTGTATTGTTTTTTTATGCAGCATTGTATCACATAAAATATGCTCTCCCATTCACTTGATGCACCATGTGCCATGAAAAAATGCAGAAGTTAATATAGAAAATACAGATCCAAGGCCCTTTTGACATGACACTGTCTTTGATTTTTATATATAAATAATTATATTTTATATTATCTCTCTTTCATTTCCCATGCAGTGTATTTTATATTGGACGGTTTGTGTTATATAAATAAGAGTTTAATTCACGTTATTGTATTTCTACCCAAAACACAATGTTTGAAGTTGGTTATTAGAGATAGGAATCAAAATAATATCAGTGCATAGCTATCAGACCCCTATTAATGTGAAGCACCTGCACATTTTTACTAATTATGAAAATTAATACTTTCTAAGTAGGTAAGTACTGTAATCACTGCTTATATCCATAGAAACACACAAAAATGTTTTTCATACCTAAATGAAAATAAATCAATATTTTTTTTACAAAATAACTTAGAAATGTATTTCACAAAATAAAAAAAATGTCTAGAAATGTATTTTTTGTAGATGATGTGAAGAATAAATTTAACATGAATACTACTTTATATACCTAGTACATATAACAAAACTAACATTCAAATTGTCTATCTTTTGACCTTCAAGTTCTATGCAAATGATTATTAATGATCTATATCAACTTTTGTTTGTGTGTTGAGGTTGAGAGAGATGTATAAGGGAGATAAATCCACCAACAAACAAAAACAAATTCGACCTTGATGTCACTGAATGGTTCATTTATTTTAATAGCAAATATCATTTTTGAGATTGTAATGGTAGTGAGGCTGTGTCACACAATGGATTTTTTGTTTAAAATATTTAAAAACTGTTAAGGAATACTTTTTTACACTGCTCAAAAAAATTTATATTTTTGTATTTGTTTCATAAGAAACAAAATACAAATTATAGTTGTAAAAGTTTCACGAAAAGACAAAGTCCTTTCTTATGTTTGGGATTGTATAACCATATCGTGTCAGCTCTTCTTCTTCTTCTTCTAATGGCGCTACAACCCTTTGTGAGTCTTGGCCTGCTTAACAATGTTCTTCTATTCTGCCCTGTCGGATACTTTCCTTCGCCACTGCCTGATGTTCATGGTTTTAAGATCCCTCTCTACGTTGTCTATCCATCTTTTACGGGGCCTTCCTCTTGTTCTGTTTCCTTGGGGCTTCCATCTCTGGACTACTTTTACAGCTCGATTATCTGGCATTCTTTCTAGGTGACCAAGCCAGTTTAGTCTTTGTGATTTTACAAATCTGACAATATCTGCGCTTTGCATTAGTTCATCCAGCTCGTGGTTCATTTTAATTCTCCACGAACTATCGCTGCATTGGGTTGGTCCAAATATCTTCCTTAGTATTTTGCGCTCAAATTATCTCAGTTGATTTTCATCAGTGGTTGAGAGGGTCCACGTTTCACATCCATATGTGACCACTGGTCTAATTACTGTTTTGTCGTATCGTGTCACCCCTTTCGAAATTTGTCCCAGTAACATGCATGTTGAGCCTGTTTTTGGCTTTATGACTTTGAAGCTTCAAGCTTTTACGGGCAAATTCGTAGGCTACTTCAATTTTGCTTTTACATTTTATATTTTCGATATACATTAGGGACAAATATTTTTCTTTACAGCCATAAAAGCTGCCACTGGCTTTGAATCTATTCGTGCAAATCATCTTGGAATTCTTGTAACTGTTCATTTAACCCAGTCTTCTCTTTCACCAATGTCTCGCATTTGCATGCCAGATCGGACTATGTAGTTTTTACATTCATTTGAGTTAACTTACACTTCTCTTGCAAAATTGACACCTGTTCTCTTTACTTTTCTATTTCATTTTTACTAATCGCTATTTGTTCCTTCAAATGAACAACTTCAAATTGCAGAGTATATTTTTTCTTTGTGTGGTCAATTATGGGAGATCCATTTTTTAGAGACCTATATCTACTATTATTTTCAGTGGGACTTTGTCCCTGGATGTCGATCTAGACAACCTTCTGAGCTCATTCTTTGATTCTTCTTTCTTTGTCTGGAATCAGCTTCTGCAATTATTTTGCAAATGTCCTATTCTTCCGCTATTAAAACATCTTCTGTCTTCTTTTTGAGATTTTTGTTGAAGATTTTGCAGTATGCCTAATATTTGGGATAAAATAGGTTGTTTGTTACCTGTGGTAGTGAGTTCCTCATTTTCTCGAGATCTGGAATAATTTTTGCTGCTTCATACTCCTGGGCTGAGATTAGTATTCCATTAAGCGTTTGGTGATGCTGTAATCAATATTGGAATATTGGAATACTTTGCACCATACACAAAAAGGGAGATATCTTTGAATGCTCTAACCATAGAGGAATTACGCTCCTAAATGTAGCGTATAAAATATATTCCAATATACTATGCCATCGTATGGCACCATATGCAGAGCAAATAATAGGACAATACCCGGCTGGTTTCAGAGGTGGTAAATCAACAATTCATCAGATTTCAACCCTAAGACAAATTCTAGAGAAAACACTGGAATACGGTGTAGACACGCACCACATATTTATAGACTACAAGGCAGCCTACGACTCTGTAAATAGAAGAGAATTGTTTAGAGCAATGATAGACCTAGGAGTACCAAATCAGTTGGTAAGTTTAACCAAACTAACCCTTGAAAAAGTTGAATGCAAAGTACGAATCAAGGGGGAACTCTCTGAACCTTTTAAAACAAATAACGGGCTACGTCAGGGAGACCCACTCTCCTGTATACTATTCAATCTAGCTCTGGAAAAAGTAATACGTACGTCACAAATCACAACTACCGGTTCAATATATAACAAATCTGTGCAAATCTTAGCATATGCTGATGATATCAATATTGTTGGGAGAACGGAAAACGCAGCACGAGAGGCGTACGTAGCATTAAAGGAAGCAGCTACAAAAATGGGTTTAATAATAAACATCAATAAAACAAAATACATGAAAATAGGTACGCAACCACAAACACTACGGCCACTTATTATAGAAAATGACGTCATCGAAGCAGTTAACGAATTTGTATACCTGGGAACGCTCGTCAATACTGAAAATGACACTACCGCAGAGATAAACCGCAGAATTTGCACGGCTAATAGATGCTATTTTGGGCTTAATCTCCTTTTTAAATCTACAGTTATATCAAGAAATACAAAAGTAAAACTCTATAAAACAATAATACGCCCAGTCCTAACATATGGTTCAGAAACCTGGACTTTAACAAAAAGCAATGAAAACATGTTAAGATGTTTCGAAAGAAAAATACTAAGGCGCATCTATGGAGCGGTAAATGAAAATGGTGTCTGGAGAAGACGATACAACTTCGAACTCTATAGGATATACCAGGAATCAGATATCGTAAAACACATAAAGATAGGACGTCTGAGGTGGGTAGGCCATGTAATGCGGATGGAGCAAACCGACCCAGCTAGAAAAACGCTCCTTGATAGACCTATTGGTCAAAGAAGAAGAGGAAGACCCAAAACAAGATTCCTAGATAACATCGATGAAGACATGAGAAATATGGAAATACGTGCTTGGCTGAGGAAGGCGATGGATAAGGACGACTGGAGAAAAATTCTTGGGGAGGCTAGGACCCACACAGGGTTGTAAAGCCAAAATGATGATGATGATGATGCTGTAATCAAAGAGCTTGTTGCATTTCAACATCCTGTAGTCCATCTATGAATGCCATTTACGAGAAATTTCGGGATATTTCTCTTTTATAGCCCCCTGAGGGTAAGTTCCATGTGGCCATCTGTATAATTACTAAATCACAATTACTTAATTGTTTTCTTTTATCCGTATTCGTTCCCGTTTCCTTTGTAATAGTCATTTTCTTTTTCTTCATCTTTATTTGGTTTATTAATTTTTTTACTTTTCTAATGATATATGTTTGTTTCAAATCCATTTCTTCTGACCAATTGTGTAAACTTCAAAATTGTTGTTTATAATCCTGCGATTATATGAGAACGAAACAATAAAAAGTCTTAGTCAGAAATTTTTCCGCGCTGATAGTAAAGTTAAGTTTTATTTTTGAACAGAATAAATCTGGTAGTTTATTGACATCACATGTGTCATACCGAATCGGGTATTTCGGTATTACCTTCAAAACAATGGTTGCGATGATAATTCGCAGACAATTAAAAATATATTTACTCATTGATAAAAGGTGTACAGTTAAAAAATGTTTTGCTTTGCGGTAAATTTCTTATCAGCCGTTCAGAAAAATGTGTATTAACATTTGTGTTTTCTTTAAATATAATTTTAATGAAATCGTCACGTGAGTTCAATAATCACGGAAATTTAAATATAATCGGTAGTAAATACCAAGTATTTTATTTAACCGATAAGATAGTAGGTTTGTCACTATGTTTTGACTCAGGAATGAAGTAGTTTTCGTAAATATAAGACAAATGAGGACATTACGCAACCAATACCTGCTTTGAATAGGATTCACATTGCCTCCTTGTATTCAATATCATCATTAGACTTCGGCAAATATGCAAATAAAAATGTAGAAAATATGCGCATAAATATGCACGTGTTTACCCGAAAATATGCAAATATTTTACAAAATATGCATACAAATAAATAAAAAAATCGTAAAATAGTAACAATTTTATTTAAAAAAAAAAGTGTACATAACTAAATATTTCCTACTATTCATTAAGATTTACATTTATTTTAAGTAACTACATCATTTTTAAGTATGAATAAACTTATTTAGAATTATGGTAACAATAAATGACCAAGTGGTGTTCAAAATTTTCTAACAAAAACTTGTGGCTTCTGTCTGAGTACATATATTTATATATGGAAAAACTTCGTTCAACATCAACTGATGTAACGGGAGCATTTTTCAAACTAACCAAAACATTTGGTTCTAAATTAATTGTTTCCGAAATATTTCCAGCTAGAACACTGACTACTTCAGAAAGAATATGGTAACCTTTATTTTTTTCCATAGTAGCTTCAAATTTTTTTAAAATATCTTTTCCAATATTACCTCTAACGTTCCGACAACATGACGCAAATTCTTTTATTAATGCTGTACTTTCGAACAATGACAGTTTTGGTGATTCTAACTGAGTAATTGTTTTTTGAACAAAACTAAAATTTGATTTTATAAATGAAAGTTCTTGTTGAAGCAAGTTACTCTGAAAAGTTTGTTTAGAATCCAAAAGAGATTGGGAACTTTCATCTGTTAACGTATCAATTATGTTCTTTATTTTAACAAAATGATCTGCATAAAAATTAGCTGCTTCTAACCATGTTCCCCATCGCGTTAAAATAGGTTGTGGTGGAAGAGGAATGTTAGGTAGCATTTCTTTATAAAGTTGAATTCTTATAGGAGATTTAAGAAATACTTTTTTGACACTGGATATCATGGTATTTACAAGAGGAAACTTTTTTCGTATTTCCTCTGCAACTCTGTTTAATCCATGCGCTACACAAGTAACATGTATTAAATCTGGGAAAAATATTTTTAAATTTTGTCCTGCTTTCACCATATAAGGAGCAGCATCCGATAAAATAAGCAGTAATTTATTAGAAAGAATAGTTGTCGGAAGAAAAAAAGTTGCTAATGTTTCTTGTATAAAACGCGAAATTGTTAAAGCATTTGTTTTCTCAAGTTGCTGGCATGAAATAAGATGAGATTTTGGTAAGGTATCTTCTTTAAGAACACCAATCAATAAATGAGCAATATACTTTCCTGAGGAATCAGTAGTTTCGTCTACAGATATGTAAAAATAATTATCTGCAATTTCTTCCTTAATATTAATTAACACCGACGAGTATAGCCCGTTCACATTATTTCTTCTTAGAGACCGATCACTTGGAACATTAAGTTTGCAATATTTTTTTAGAAACGAACTAAAATTTACATTTGCTAATTTTGAAAGCGGTATGTTTGCAGACACTAATGCGCGACACAAGTCTTCATTAAAAGTTTCTTGCTCATCTATTTTTTTTGAAGTAGATTGGAAACATTTAGCCATTGTAGTTTGATGATGTTTTCCTCCTATTTTTCCTTTTTTTGCAATGTGTGAAGCAGTTCTCACATGTTGGTCTATCTGAAATTTCTTCTCACATGCTATCTATAAATAAAAATAAAAACCTTTATTTTAACCCAACCTTTAAAATATAAAAATATACAAGGTGTTTTTGGTTAATCAAATAACTGGTTTGGAAAAAAAAACACTCGCTAAGTGTTTTAAATGCAGTATTAATCCACAAATTAGTTTTTGTTACTAACCATTAGTACATCATATAACTTATTTTAAAATTCAACAAAAGTTTTTTTTTTTGTTAATTCAATTACAATAAAAATAATTGTGTTTTAGAATAGCTGACTTCATAAAAAAAAGTAAAGGTGAAAAATTTTTCTAAATACACACCATTGTATTGTACCATGGACAATTTTTTCTCACTAAAGGAAGCTATTTTTCATTTAAAAACAACCTACGAGTACTAAATTTCAAGTAAATACGTTTATTGGTTTTAAAGTTATTGTTGTTATTAACTAAAAGAATTTAATTTTTTTTAATTTTAACACCCTGTATCTCGAAAAGTAAATAATTTTGACCCCTCATTAACTATATCGTTTTGTTCAATTTTTCGAGAAGTATCTACAGTCAAACGTTGTAAGTGTCATTTGGAAACACCCTGTATGTATGAAATATTAGATATTTAATAGAAAATATTAGATACTTACAATTTTGCCACAGACTTAACAGTAGATTTTTCCCATATCCATAGACAGCTCTTTATAAGGTTTAATCCAAGTTGAAGCACTGGTTGTTTTAGCCATTATAAAATCACAATCTTCCTTTTTGTTACGCACAACGAGTGTTTACGCTTTGAATATCAAAACAAAAATGATTTACAAATCTGAGCATCAAATTAGAAATGTTTAGGTACCTAATTCAATAAACTGGGAGATTTTGGAAAATCCCTAAATTAGGAACAAAACTATTAGCCGTTTACCTGCTGTTAAGATACAATAAATTGTAGATAGATTTGGGGATTAGATCATAAAATGCAAATGAGCGAACCCTTAGCGATTATCCAATAACTGAATGCCTCAGTGACCGAGACTTTCTAAGAATGTTGAGGGCTACTTAAATTGATCTTCTTTGAAATTGTAAATGTTTTGTACCTGTAGAGATTACGTACTTAGATCATTTCTTGATTAAAATGACTACAAAATTTTATACAAGAATTGAAATAAATTGGTATGTTTAAAAATTTTCAAATACAGTATAAAAATCTGAACTTTTATGCACTTTATGCAAACTTTTATACAAATATGCCAAAATATGAAATATTTGCATAAAATATGCACAATATGCAAAAGATGCAATATGCATATTTGCCGAAGTCTAATCATCATCATCAATGGTGCTATAGGTCGTTATAAGCTAAAAGCCTTCTTTATGACAGTTTTTTTGTGGCATATATAAGTTAAATATCATGTTTATATGTTATGTTATACATATTATATTTTGAGTTGAAATTTTGAGGGCGATGGTGTACTCTAAGATTTATATCAAATTCTGTTTTTTTTTTGTGTTTATGTAGTTAATTGTAGATGATGTGTCTCTGCTCTTCCCATCATCGTCATGCAACCTCTTCTGTCCACTGCTGGACATAGATCTCCCCCATTTTTCGCCACTCTTCATGGTTCTGTGCGTCTTGTTGCCATTTCTTGGATATTCGTTGGTGGTCGTCCTCTGCTGCGTCTGTCTTCTCCTAGGCGCCAGTCAATTAGTTTTCTGGTCTATTTCTGCCCAATTCCAGCTGGTTCTCTGGGCTGGTAGAAATCCAAATTTTTTTCTAGTCTTGTTGTAATTATTCGGGTAAAATTTTTATAGATGTGGTTTAATAAGCTGATTCGTCTATAGTTTTCTAGGTGCGCCTTGTCTCCTTTCTTGTGTAGTAAAATTGTTACTACATTGTTCCATGTTTCCGGTATGCAACCATCTGTTAGACAAAGGTTAAACAAAATTTTTATTTGGTCGAGAAGGGCACGTCCGCCCATCTTTATAGCTTCTATTATGACTCCATCTTCTCCTGGTGCTTTGTTGTTTTTCATTGCGTCTTGGATTTCGCTTGGTGTGATCTCTGACATGACCTCTGAACCCTGGTTGTTGATTTTGCGTGATGCGGCGGCTTCCAAGTTCGTTTGGTCTTCTCTTTGACTTGTGTATAGTTCTTGATAGAAGTCTTCAACTATGTGTAGTAGTTCTTCTCTATTTGATATGGGGACCCCTTCTTTGTTCTTTAGTTTGTGTATTTCACATTTTCCATTGTTTAGCCGTCTTCTCAGGACTTTCAGACTTTTATTTTCTTGTATAGTTCGGTGGACCTTTTCATTCTTAAATTTTCTTAAATCTTTCCTTATAGCTTTTGATACTTCTTTAATTATTTTTCGTAGTTCTTCTTCGTCAATGCTTTCGTTTCCTTTGATTTCTCTTCTAGTTTTCATTAGTTGCTTTATTTGAATGCTTATTTTTTCGTCTTGGCGTCTTTTAGAGCAACATTTTACTTGAGCCTCTCGAATAGCTTCTACGATATTTTCGTTTAGGGTATTTACATTATTTATGCATTCATTTTGTGGTAGGATTTCATTGATATTGTCTTGGTATTCATTTAAATTCGTTGGGTCGTTCCATATCGGGTTCCTAATCATTTTTGATCTTTCTTTTATTAAGTATAATTTTAGTTTGGCTCTTACCATTCTATGATGGCGTGGTAAAGCTATTAAGGGCTGTGACATCGTTGAATATATGTTTTTTTGTCACTGATTATGTAGTCTATGTCGTTTCTGATCTTGCCATCTGGGCTTTTCCACGTCCATCTTCTGTGGTCTTTTTTAGAGAAGAAACTATTCATCTGGTATAGATTTTGTTGTAATAGAAATTCTAGTAGTGTTTGTCTACGCTCGTCTCTGCCTTTGGATCCAAATTTACTTAATGATGTTTCCTGTTTATTCTGCTTTAGAACGATCTTTGCTTTAAAGTCGCCGCATATAATCGTAGTTGTTGGTGTTTCTTTCAGTGCCGTTAAGATATTATCGTAGAATTCTTCAATACTTTCATCCGGATGGTCCGTTGTTGCAGCATACACCTGAGTAATCTTTATTTTACACCTTCGGTTTAGCTTTACGATTAAATAGGCTACTCTTGTGGATAATGCTTCTTGTAATTACTGTTATCTGCAAGTCTTTTGTGTATAAAGAAACCGACTCCCCGATTGATTCGGTTTCACTACCTATACTGTAAAATATATGCCCTGATTTTAGTGTTGTCAGGTTTTCTCCATGTCGCCTTACTTCACTGACTCCAATGATATCCCATTTTACTTTTGACATCTCGATTTCCATTTCGGTGACTTTTTCTTCAGATAATAATGTTCTTGGCAGTGTAGGAACAGAAAAAGAGTATTAAAGGTTTTTACGTCTTTCGCGTCGTCAGTTTTTTGATTCTTGATAGAAAGACAGACTGATAAATCAGTGTGAAACTTTTGATTTCTCGCTATACTCACCTGGGGTACATCCGTTTTTGTTTTAAAATCTGACATTTTGTTGGGAGGTATTTGCCTTAAAACCCTTCTATTTATCCATTATTGTCGGTATATTATTGTTGTTGACTTCTTTTAGTATTGATAACCAGAATCTGCTACATTATGAGTTTGCTAATGTAAAACGAATTAAGAGAGGATATTGATGGCAAAGCTGATCAAAATCTTTAGAACATCAAGAAAAATATCAATAATTCCTTTTCATTCGAATTTTCCACACATATTTATATAGATCATTAAAAACAATACAAATATATCAAGTACTCAAATTAAGTAAAGATAATCCGTGTGTCATGTTTTCTTTTTACGACTGTTTGAGTGACGCATATAATGTGCAAAGTGCATCGACACAGTTTCACGCTTCGGGGAATTTTATTTGAAAGGTTGGAAGGAAATCCATGGCGAATCACTTAAAAAACAATCAAGGCTTTACCTAAATCGACTAAAATAACTAATTGGAAACGACAATCGTTTACATTAAATTTATCTTTATTGTCGACAGCAAATTGTAAAAACGTTTAAAGGTTATCAATTACGTGAATTTACCTTGATTTGGTTTTTCGTATCGCTGCTAATCAATTTGGTTTGTGGTAGGACAAAAATAAAAGTGGGAGCTTAGATATAAATTTATAGTATATGTCGATTATTTATTTATTGTTTTTTCCATTGTTGATTTTTGGTGATAAATAAATTCCTGTTTTTTTTTTGTTTACCTTGATTTGGTTTTTCGAATTGTTGCTTTTATAATCAATTTGGTTTGTAGTACAATAACAATAAAAGTGGTAACTTATCTGTTGATTTATTTGTTTTTTTCACTATGGAATTTTTTTGACAAATTGATTTCTAAACATAAGAAAAAACAATCTGAACTGTCTATTAAAAATTAGATGTAATGGGGGTGAAGACATTAAATCAAAAAAGTACCCTACAGGTAAACTAAATGACAAGTCGATCTCTTTTTTTTTTATAAATTGGGACTAGCATCAAAGACGGAAGATATACAAGGAATAACAAATAAAAAACGTTATGAAAACATGATAACCCAAATACACATCAGTAGAATTTTTTCTTCTTCTTCCTTATGTAGACTTTAAAGCCTGTTTCTTCTACAATATTAGCCTCCTAAATTGTTTAAATTGTCGCACCATCTTTTTCTTGGTCTGCCAATACTTCTTCGTCCATTTGGTGACTTCTTCTTCTTCTGGTTCCTATCCGTTTCGGATGTTGGAAATCATATTGGCAATCATGACCTTGCTCGCTGCGGCTCGAAACAGCTCCGTTGATGTTTTCTTAAACCATGTTCTTAAATTCCGCAGCCATGATATTCTCCTTCTACTGGGTCCTCGCTTACATTTGACTTTACCTTGCAATATAGACTGCAGCAGGGAGTAACGGTGCTGATTTCTCATAACGTGTCCCAGATATTGCAATTTTATGCGTTTGATCGTAAACACAATCTCTGGTTCCTTCTTCATTTTTTCTAGAACTTCGTTGTTCGTGATCCTTGCTGTCCATGATATTCTCAGCATTCTTCTATAAAGCCACATCTCAAATGCTTCAAGTTTTTTAATAGTGGTGTCTGTGAGCGTCCATGCCTCCGCCCCGTACAACAACACAGAGAAAACATAGCATCTCAAATGTCTCATTTTTGTATCTAGGGATATGTTGTGACTTTTGAAGATGGCGCTCATTTTGTTAAAGACCGTTCTTGCCTTTCCTATGCGGCACTTTATTTCCTGTACATTGCTCCACTGTTCGTTTATAATAGTTCCCAGGTAGCAATACTGTTTTACTCGCTCTATCTGCGTCCCATTAATGTATAGATGAGCCCCATTTATATTCTCCTTGCTGATAATCATTTGTTTCGTTTTGTGGGTATTAATGTTTAGTCCGTACTGTTGACTGTACTCGTTTATTCTGTCCATTAGCCTCTGAAGTCCCTCTAAACTATCTGCTATCACCATGGTGTCGTCGGCATATCTAACATTGTTTACTCTTTCACCATTTAGAAGGATGCCTTCGTCTATTCCGTAAAGAGCCTCGTTAAAAATTTTCTCTGAGTACATATTAAATATCAACGGCGATAGGATACATCCCTGTCTAACTCCACGTAGTATTTTTATGTGATCTGTTTCTTCTCCGTTAATTTTCATGTATGCGGTCTGATTCCAGTACAGTTCTGAAATTATTCTGAGGTCTTTGTCATCCAGGTCTGCTTCTTTTAAAATGTTTATCATCTTTTGATGTTGAACTCTGTCAAATGCCTTTTCATAGTCGATCAAGCACGCGTATACGTCGCAGTTAACCTCCCTGCATCTTTGAATCAGTACCTGTACTCCGAAAAGTGCCTCTCTGGTACCCACTGCGTTAATGAAGCCGAACTGTCTGTCCGATATTTGTTCCTCGCACTTCTTATAAATTCTTCCATGGATGACTCTAAGAAACAGTTTCAACATGTGGCTCATTAGGCTGATTGTTCGATATTCTTCGCACTTTTTAGCCCCCTGTTTTTTAGGTATCGCTATGAATTCTGATTCTAGCCATTTATCAGGGATGATTCCTGTATTGTATATTTTATTGAAGACAGCCGTGATCCAATTTATTCCTTCTTCCTCCAAGAGAGTAAAAATTCAGCTTCGATATTATCAGGCCCTACAGCTTTCCTGCTTTTCATTCGTTTTATTGCTTCTTCTACCTCGGATTTAAGTATGTCCGGGCCCGTCATCCTCTCTGAAAATGGATGCCTATAATCCGTTCTTTGATCTTGAAAAAGTGTCTCCAAATATATTCCCCATTTGTCTTTCATCTCTTGGGTGAATGATTAATTTTCCATTGGTGTCTATGAGTTTCATTTGTGTTGCGCTTTTTAAAAGTACCCGTTATTTCTTTTACCTTTTTGTGTACATTAAAATTGTCATGCTTGGCTTGTAGTCTTTCTATTTCTTTACATTTCTCTACAGCTTCTTTTTCTTTAGCTTCTCTTATTTTTCTTCTGATGTAAGCCTGCATTTTTTTATATTCATCTTTATTTTCTTTATTTCACCTCATTTTGGTGACTTATCTCGTCCTATTCGTACTATCCTATCTTCTGCCATTCTACTAATGTGTTCGTTCCACTCCTGTTTCCGTTTTGTCACCCATCCATTTATGTCTTCTATATTACATGCTCTTCTTATCTTTTCTCTTCTCTCAGGTCTTGTGTCCTCCGTGTACGTTAATATAGGTCTAATTGCTGCTTTATAGATTCTTGATTTTGTGTCTTGTCTTAGGTGTTTGTTCTTCCAGATTGTGTTCAGTTTATTTATACCTCTATAATTGTTGGGGTTTTCTTTATCTCCTTTCTTGTACATTGGTATCATTATGCTGTTTCTCCATGCGTCTGGTATCTTGCAGTGCAATATTAGTTTTTGTATAAGTTTTGTCATCTCTAGGGTTATACTTTCTCCTCCGTGTTTTAGAATCTCGTTGGTTATTCCATCTGGTCCTGGTGACTTTCTATTTTTGAGTGAATTTATGGCTATCTCTACTTCCTGAAAACTGATTTCTATTTCGTATCTTATTTCAGGTACGCTATTGTGTTGATTATTATTTTCCTTTAATTAAACTTTAAACAGTTCCGTCAGGTATCTTTCCCATTTGTTTGCTGGTATGTTATTGTATTCCTTCAATTCTGCCATTTCTTTCCGTTGGTTTCTTATGAATTTCCATTTGTTTTTGTGTACCGTAGAAGTCGCTTTCCATCCTTTTTGTAAACTGTTTCCAGTGTTCATTTTGTGTTCTTCTTACCAACTGCTTTGTTTCATGTCGTATTCTCAATATAGTCTCTCCGATACCCCTAAATGGTAAAATGAATTTCGAGAGAAAACATTTTATACTTTGATTCACGAGATTTTTGATAGAAAGTTGAAATGGCTCGAATAATCTTTGAAAAATAAAGCATCGTGTCGCATTTATTTGAATTTTCTCTTGTATTCAAATTGTAAGTCTCGACCTTCATAATTAATTATCGATCAAACGAATGTTTCATTAAGATCTGAGTCACTTTTTTATTTCTGTTAATCTCATTACCACGGATAAACTCCGTCACCTTGTAAGTTTTCATCCACAGATTCGTGTTATAGTTGCGGTGGGTGTTAACATAAATTATTGCGTTAAACAATTGGAGAATTCGTAATGTTGTTATATACTGCTCGAAACAAACAAACTATGCAAACTGTTATTTCTTTTATATAAATTTAAATGTTATTTAAAATGTTAATTTTATTTAAAAATACAATATTTTGGTGAATGATATTACTTATACTCAGAAGATTACTTTATTATAAGCTTAGCTTTCTTATCGCGGGCTACGGATGGAGCAGTGAATCGCGCACATGTATGAAAAAATAAAAGCGATTGAATCGATAAAATGTAACGATCGCGTGACCATTCACTACATGGAGTAGTAAACGCAGTCCAATGCGTGTTTCTTAATAAAATTAAATAAAATTAGATAAAATTAAATAAAACTAAATAAAATTAAATTAAATTGAATAAAATTAAACAGAATTCGATCTTATTTAAAGTCTTCACTTTAAGAGACCAAGTTTCAACTCCACACAGCCCAATAGGCCACACATAAGATTTGACTGGTAATGCAAGTAACACAGTAACATAACGTATTCTGGTACTTATTGGTAAACGCATAAAAGATTATTAATTTTAAAAAATATTGTTTTGACACGGTCCATCTACCCATTTACTTCTACTAATTTTGTCAATTTTAACGTGGTAAATTTAAAGAAGATAATGAACCAGAACAGTCCACAGATCAGCGGGAAAAATCACTTGGAATACACAGCTTGAAGAGCAAAGAAATAAGAAACAGGAAGCGTACAAAAGATGGCTGAACACTAAGAATCTTGAAGATAAAGAAATATACAAAGAACAGCAAAGAATATTTAAAGATATGACAAGGAACAACAAAAATGAAACATGGGATGCAAAGTGTAAAGAAGTTGACTGTTACATCGGAGGAGCGCGATCATCAGCGGCATGGAAATTAATAAAATACCTGAAAACCGACACATCAAATAAAAGTCGAATACGCCCATCCAGATAGATACATGGAAAGATCATTACGCAAGGGAACTGAATGAAGACAGATATATTTATAATACTGACTCACCTCAACGAATACGAGTACAAGGTGAATATGTAAACATGGAAGAAGAACAAATACAACAAGCGCTTAAATCGATGAAGAATAACAAAGCATCCGGGCCGGAGAACATACCAGCAGAACTTCTAAAAAACGGAACACCAAAACTAATAAGCTATCTTAAAGTGCTATTCACAAGATACTTAAATGGGGAAGAAATCCCGAATAGTTGGAAAGAAGCATGGATTACTCCAATTCACAAAAAAGGTTCAAAAGATATTTGCGGAAACTACAGATGTATCTCTGTCACCAGTACCTTTAGCAGGCTGTTTGGTAAAATCTTAAAAAACATGATTGGGAAAGAATACGAACCTCATGAAATTGAACAGCAAGCAGGATTTAGAGCTGGAAGATCTTGCGTAGACCACATATTTACCCTAAGACAACTGAATGAAAAGAAAGTTGCAAGAAACCAGGAAATACATCTTTTATTTGTGGATCTCACAAAAGCATATGACACGATTCCTGTGAGAAAGCTGTGGCAGTCTCTTGAACGATCTTCATTAAATAGCACGATCGTCACCGCAGTCAAACAATTATACAATAAAGCATCATCAAAAATCAAACTAAACAACACCTTATCAGAAGAATTTCCAGTAACAAAAGGCTTACGACAAGGATGCTGCCTCTCTCCAATACTATTTAAGATCTATTTAAATGAAGCACTAAAACACTGGAGAAGATCATATTCAGGAATGGGGATCCAACTTGACGGCGATACAACATTATACACTGTACATTTTGCGGACGACCAAGTAGTAGTGGCAGCAGACAAGGAAGATTTGTAGAATGAAGTAGAAGATCTAATGGTCAACGAACATGAAACAATCAAGAACTGTGAGGAATATATATATTTGGGAACAACAATCAACAAGAGTGGGCGCACCGAAAAAGAGATAGAGCAAAGAATCGTGAAAGGAAAAAGGGTGATAGGATGCCTAAACCCGATGCTATGGTCAAAAGAACTATCAAATCAAAGAAAGCATCTCCTCTTTAACTCCATCTTTAAAAGTATAGTGCTCTATGGATGCGAAACATGACAACTTACTAAATCCCTTGAGCGACGCCTACTTGCATTGGAAATGGACTTCTGGAGAAGATCAGCTAGAAAATCAAGGCTTGATAGAATACAAAATGACCATATCAGAAATATAATGGGAGTCAAGTCAACCATCATTGACGAAATTCAAAGGAGACAACTGATCTGGTATGGTCATGTGAAAAGAATGGGCGACGACAGGCTGCCAAACCAAATTTTAAAATGGACGCCAAGGGAAAGAAGGAAGAGAGGAAGGCCAAAACAGTCCTGGCTGGGCGGCATTCAGAAGGCAATGTCGGAAAGAAACCTTCACCCTGGCGAATGGAATGACTGACGTAGCTAGAAACTGGGAACCGGAAGGCGGAGAACGCTATAAAAAACCGGGAAAAAAAAACTGACGATAAACAATGGAATAAATAATTAAAATAAGTAACTACATAGGGTCATATCTTAAAAATATTAAGACTAATGAAAACAAAATATTTAAATAAGCCCTACGTAATTTTCTAAACAATTTGTTTATTTACAGATGATTCCCAGGTATTATCGATAACAGTGGTATCAATATCGCCATTTTCATATAGTTCTTGATGGATTTAGTGATAACAACTAATTTAGTTATAATCCATAGCAACTCATATACAAACTCTCTAATAAAACCAGCAGTAAAGCCAACGCAGCCGGAGATGTTTCTTGTTTTTTAGTTTTCTTGTGACTTAGATACCTCTGCTATGGATTTCAGGGACGTGTTGCCATTCAAACATATTTTCGTGGCGGTACATTTACCGGAAATTTTGATGGAGGTGATTTTCCTAATTGCTGGACCTGGACTTTGATGATTACTTAAACACTCATCCATTTACAGCTCAACATCGTAATTTAAAGTGTTGGTCACTATTTAATCAACACAAGTAGTTGTATGGCTCGTAATTCTAGTAGGAACAGTTTTATTCAATATCGTAAAACCATTGGAAGTGATTGATTTATCAATTCTCTTGAATCCGGTCTATAATATTAAAATCGTCAAATATCCAGATTGGTATTGTTTTGTTCATAAACATGTTTAATTCCATATCCACTCGCCTCAAATGATCATTGTGGTGGGAATCATGAGAGAGGGATATTATTATACTGTTTATTTTGAATTCCTTTTTTTGTTTTAGGAAAAGAGGAAAGACAACATATGCAACGGTCAATGTGCAGGAATCCAGTACTTCAAATGCGATCCCGGCTACGCGGTGTTTACGACCATCGAAAGAGTGAGACCTTTGAACACCAGTAGCGCCATCTGCAACGGTACTCCTTCGGCTCCCCCACCCCAGTCCGACTTGGATATTTTGGTCGAGAAGAACTTGTACAGCATCACAAACGGTATGAACGAAGAAAAGCCTAAATACGAGGAGATAGTGACGAAATATGGCGAATATCCAACGAAGAAGTTCGCTACGAATAAACATACTAACAATACGTACTTGAGAAGTTCTCTGTCCCTTCAGAATATGATGGATATTAATAACAGTTCGGTTAACACTAACAACGACTTCGATCAGAACACCGTAATTCAACCAGAAAAGACGACGTTAATGAAGAAACCTAAGGACACCGAAATAGATCTGATAGATGTAATAGGAGGTAAATGGTCGGGTACCACTGATAGAAAACAACTGGACGACTTTACGGGATCTATGAGGAAACTCGACAAAAACGACAACGTCAAGGAAAAATATGTCAATTATGTGGAAAACAACACCCTCAGTCGACGGAATAAGAGTAGCAACCCTTTGCATCACCTACTGGACGGTAGCAGTACGTTCAAGAAGAGTACCGCCAAGTTTTATACAAATCATTTTTCGGATATCAAGGACGAGCATAAAAGTTCGACTCTCAAAAAAAGTAAGTACTCATTTGTGTTATTTAACAAAATTAACTGTCATGGTCTTTCAGGCATGAATCTGTTTTATTTTTGGATTAATTTTACATTAATGATTAGTGTTTGTAGTTTGAGAACGATTTCCGAAGTGGAAATTAAAACATCAATAAACTTATTTTAAACTTCAATTGTGGCTTATTCCCATTTAAATAGTAATTACTTTAAGATGCCACAAGAAAATAGTTTCAGAACAACATTTATTACTAGTACCGTTTCATACCAAGAATTGTTTAAGTAATTCAGTTTTACCTGGACTAAAAGTTACTATAGATTGTCTCAATGTGACTAGTCTGTACAGGGTAAAATATGCAATGTTAACCTTATGGGAATTTCGTCAAGATGTTGCCAATTTTATGCAGTGAGCGATGGCGTTCTCTATTGTCTATCTTTCAAAATAAACGGAACAAACCAGGAGTTCTCAACAAGTCCTCACGTACAATTTTATGTAATTTACAAATATCGTTTGCTAATAATTTTACATAATACTACACATTATTTGTTTCTAATAGTAAATTATCAACTTTTATATTTTATTAGCAGCAGTAGTATAATAAAATGTGCATTAAATAAACATTTGTTTCAACAGTAAACAGGAAAAGAGAGTTCTTTCCTTGTTTAAGAAATCAAATTTAGTTGGGTTATGTTATTGTGTGTCCCAACTGTCACATGGAAGCTTATTTATATTGAAGTTTTTTAAGAATTGTGTCACATTTTAGACTATTATCGTTATTTAATTAAAGCTTTATTATGCTCTAGTGTTAAAAAACGTATTTTAAATGTTTGGAACATAGTGCTTATAATAATATTGGAACATAGTCTTAAATTTAGCGCCTTTGCATTTCCGGATATATCCGCCATATTAAGAGGCCACTTTTATGAATTTTGGTCTCCTTTTTATAACGATTAGATTCCCTCTTTTGTCTTTTTGCTCGATGACTAAATCATATGACAAATCACATGATAAATCATGTAGTGTAAAGTCGACTTAGGGTACTGAAAAATTTGGGTGAGGCTGTGCCAATGAAAGGACAGGGTCTGTGGCGAAGTGGAGACTTAATGCTGTACTATGACAACGCTCCAATAAATTCTACGTTGCTGATACGCGAACTTTTTCACACAAAAGTAGCTTGACTGTTACTCTCCGTTTCCATATTCAACAGACCTAGCTCCTACGGACTTTTCAGTGTTTCCAAAACTCAAGAGATCTTTGAAATGGTAGAAGTTAGACGCGATAGAACACGTTAAAGAAAAAACGGGATGGGGCACACCGAGAGTGACCGAGGAGGGGAATAATAGATTTGTTATCGTTTAAGCACTGAGCGATGGTTTTTAATTTAACTCGATTCGATTAGATTTATTTTAATTTCATTTATTTTATTTTAATTTTACTGTATTTAATTCTAATTTGTCAAGGAACACGCATGGGACTGCGTTTACTACTCTATATACTCTATGGACGCGCGATCGTTACATTCTATCTTTTCAGTCGGTTTTATTTTGTTCATACCTGTGCGCGATCTACCGCTCCGTCCTTAGCTCGCGATAAGAAAGCTGTGCTTCCAAAATTGCTGAAGGAATGTAACAGCATTCCATAAGAACCGCTCTTATGGTCCTCCATGGTAAAAAAGACGTTAGGAGTAGTCTATACATTTATAAGTAGAAATGGGTCCTAAAACTAGTTGTGAAGATACTTTCTGGACCCTGTACCCCAACGCTATTTTATTTTAAAACCAGTTCGTGTGGAAGTCAATTTTTTTCCGTTTTTGTAGTTATTCTAGATATGAATCAATGCGTGGTAAATAATCACGGAACACGTGTTTTAGTGACGGTCATATAATTATTAAATTATATTTTAAATACGTTCTAGATTGCCACGATCATTAAATAACGAATTATACCTTGTAATTTTATTTTATGATTTTGAGTATTTATTAAATAAAGTTTTTGAAAGCGTATATACGAGGATGCGTTAGAAAATTCGTAGTATACTACAGTGGAACTTGGTTTTAGTGTCATTGAAGGGTCTAGTAAAAAATGACGCTATATCAGAGTGACGTTATAAAAGAGGTAGAAAAAAATGAAATTTTAACGAAGCAAAATTTTATTACAGCATTATTTATTATTACAGCTGCATTTAGGATAAAAATTAAGAAATAAAGCATATCATGTATATGAAACTTACACTTTTTATGAAAAAGTTCTCTAATGCTGAAAAAAATCAGTTATTTTCTTCTGCACAACCCTTTCCGAAAAATAAAAGTTTTTCTGTAGTGTCCTTAATAATCTGAGCTGCTTCATTGGTAGTTGTGGATACCTCCCCTGAACTGGTAAAACCTGGATATGGTTTCAGCAGCTCTCATTGCTTCTTGGATTGTAGGACAATCAACGCCGTGTTCTTCTTTTTCTTCATTATCTTCATTAACATCCATTTCCACATTTTGTACTTGTTCCACAATTTCTTTATCACTTAAAACTTAAAATGTTTCCACCTGATCGTCTACTGAAATGTAGGAGTCAAGATCAGTTCCAAACTCTCTCTGGTTTACATTAAATTTTTTTATCCACTCTGACAAAGGCCTTTCGTCATCCTCGTCAACATTCTGAACATTGGGAGAAACTACAGTAAATTTAGCTTGATGAAAAAACTTACAAATTGTCACTGACGTAACCGCACTCCACGCATTGTCTAAAAACTGAACTGCATCAAGGATGGTAATGTTCACGGGTTCAAGAGAAGAATTTTTCTTTTATTTTTAAGAGAGTTCCTTGTCACACTTTCTCAATTCTTTAAAAATAGCAGAAGTCATCCACGCTTTTTTGTTGGCTGTGTAATTTTTATGTTTTTGAAACATCTAGGATGTAAACTTTTCCCAATAACCAAAAGCATTCTTTTCTCTGTACCTGTCATGTTCGCACAAACAAAAGCCGTGACTCTTTGTTTGGAAAGCTTTTTACCGACACATTTTTGATTTTTGAAATTTAAAGTTTTGTCTGACGTTAATTTGTAAAAGACACCAGATTCATCGCCATTGAAGATATCTTCATCATTGTATGGTTGCCTGCCTTAGTTGTCGCCATATGTTTTGTAACTAATCACCTTTCACGTTCTCGTCCACACATTTTGCCTCTCCAACAATTTTCGCGAAGGAAATTGAGTGCCGGGCTTTAAACCGATCTAGTCAGCCGCTAGAGCATGTGAAATTTTCACCACACAGTTTTCCGAACTAAGTAGCTTTCTCCTTTAAAAGTGGCCCGGACACAGAAATATCAGAACTGCGACTCTGCTTGAACCATTTGAGTAGAGCTGAATCTACATTACCACGAATACACTTCCTAATATTTTTAACATTTTCTCCCTCCTCATTAAAGGCTTTTAAAATTTTGTCCTTGTTTTTTAGGATTGAGCCGACAGTCGAATTAACAAGTCTAAATTGCCTACATATATCTGCAAATTTTGGACCACTTTCAAATGCTCTTACAACACGCACTTTATCTTTAGGCAAAGCCTTCCTTTTAGTACTACAACTTGCCAGATTAAAAAATAAAAAGATCATTACTAGTAGCGAAAATTTCTTAAATTGGATGTTCTGAAACAGAAAATTTGAAGGGATATCGGGATTTCTTACACAGAAGGGATAATCGGGCTTTCTCACATTCTTGAAAGGACCAATGCCGGAAAGCCGGAAACGCATTGCACTTTATTCTTCATATAATAAAAAACGACAACCTACTGTAAAATTTTATGACGCTATAGACGAGGCTTGCTTTATTTTTAGCCAATAAAACCGGGTTTTTAATAATGTTATCGAATAGTTTTTGGCCGGACCTATTAAAAATTGACGTTACAACCGAGATGACGTAACTACCGAGGCCGTAATATCCAAATTCCACTGTATATAGTGCCACCGAATTTTATCTTGAAAGGGACAGAATACAGTCAACTCCCGTTTATATGTGGATTTAATAGGCACGCAAAATCGCGGATAAACCGCTAAATCGTTAAACGAAGTTGATTAAAAGCAAAAAAATAAAAATTTAGTTTCACATAAAGCTTTAATCTATAATTTTCACAGATTATTCCATTTTTTACACTTTTTGAAAGAAGTCTGTCCCTTTTTCTGCTTATTTGGTGGGAAAACGAGTTTTTTAATTCTATATTGCACTTTGGGCAGCATCAATTATTGGTCAACGAGTACCTTCTTGGTTTTGAAGTCGTGGCGGTGGGGGATAGGTGCCGCGCGTGATGCGCAATCGTTTTTTACTTTCTGGACGACTCTCACATCTGGCTGGACGACACTTCATCATGATCATGAAGTACATTGACATCGTATTTATCGTATATTTTACTATGAAATTGAATTTATCATATTTCTTTTGCAGATCTAATATTTGCAATTGTTTGGAAACATCTACTTTGCCCATTGTATTTCCTTAAGAGTAAAGTATTTTGTGAGATTCTTATATTTATGTTTTCGTCTCTCTTCCTTTTTTTTATTAGGTTTTTCTATTAAAGTAATGTATATTGTTAAGCTTCCCTTTAAGTAAATTTAAAAATAAGTAAAATAAATAAATTTAAATATTCCTTGAGTCCATTAAATCAACTAACACCTTACACCATATTTTTAAAACAGGACTGAAATAATTTTTTTTAATATGATTTTAATATGATGACTATTTATATCGATTTCAGCGTATGTTGCTTTACACAATCGAGGAAAAGTATATTTCGGTGGCCTAAATATTTACAGAAATCAGTAGCCAGTGTTTCTCTCGATAATAGTGTCTACAAACCATGATTTTTATTTTGTTGTAAGTGACAACGGAAACGTATCATAGTGTATAATGTGCTTCAATCAATTTTACATAGATCTCAAAATAATTACCAGCTTTAGTATCGTCTTCTCTTACAATAAAGTGTGGATCTTAAGTAAAAATAATCATCATTCATCCTGCTGTCTACTGTTGAATGTAGGCCTTCTTCAAAAATAGACTCTGTCTTTTGTTTTGTGTCCAGTGTGTTCTTTTTTCAGATCATCTGTCCAGCTTTTTATTAAAGAAATAGTTGTCGTCCTCTGAAACTATTTGGTATGTTCTTCTTTTTCTTCATTATAGTATGGTTTACGTGAAATACATATCTTTCATCTCCATTTTTCTGTCTATAAAATCTTGTAATGCCTTTCACTCTTCCGAGCGATATCATGTCACTTTTACATCTATATAAAAAGGACGGGGTGGTTATTGTCTTATAAATTTTTATCATTGTATCCACATTGTAGTGTTTTGTGAATTGTTCCGTATATATACTGAAACTTGTCAATTTTATGATCAAAATTTAAACAGGTTAACTTTGAAGGATGCGTCCAATCGTGGGATCAACATTGTAAACATTGTGTAGGTTAGTAGTTTTAGTAGATTTTAAAATCTAGGTAAAATGTAGCGTAGGTATTCCTTTAAAAATACATAGCTTTATATAGAGGTTGTAAATTGGGACATCCTGTATATGCCTTACTACTGTAGCCACTACCAATCTATTTGTGTCGAAATATTTTTTAATATCCAGAACAGATTTCCTAGTAGACTTCATCTCGTTTAGGGTGATCGTTGAGAATCAGTATCTAACTGCCCCACAGCCCATTCAGCGAATACACGTCGTTGTATATGGTCGTTTACCTTCACCTCCTGGGTCAGTTAATTTTTTACTGGTGTAGGTATAAGTCACAACGAAAAATTCGCCAAGCTGTGATCTGTGAAAGCTCACAAGCGACGTGAAATCGCTTGGTTAGGATTCCCTGCACACTCTTACGGACAGCGACGATGTTTTCGGCAGATCGTGCGTTTCACCGACGTGCGAGGGTTGGTTGATAGTTTACTGAACCAGTGGACTTAAAGGGTACCCCCTGTTAAGATAGTCAAATCGTCCTCACTCGCAGAATTCGATTTTTTTCATTTTGTTACGTTTTATGTGATTAAAAAATAAGACTCGACGTAATTTTAGCCCGCCACCCCCTCCCTCTACCCCCAAAAACGTCGTTTTTTGTTTTTTTTTAGTGATTTGTAATCAATTTAAAAATTTCAAAAAATTCACACGCGTATTGAGGCTTTTATAAAACTTGTCTATTTTCTAGAGACCCATAGATTGAGTGTACATAACGTAAAAATGCATTTTTTATTCGGTTTAATTTTTTTTTTTTTGGAGATGGCTAATAAAAGATGAAAGGATGAGGAGGATATGACTGAAAGGTGATGAAAGATGGAAAAATCCAGTCAAAACTTCCAAAAACATTTGAAAACCGGATTTTTCGCATAAGATGAGGTTGCATATATTTCTCTACGGCTGGAAAATATATCACATCATCTTTTTCAAGAACATATTTTGAAACGTGTCATTTAATGGCGCATAACGGCAAAAAATTTGAAAAATCCGGTAAAATACCCAATAATACTTGAAAACCGGGTTTTCGCATGTTTCAAGAAATCTCTATTCTTGTCCTGATCCTAGTCTAGTCCTGGTCTTACTAATGATCGATTCCTTTAAAAAAGATATATTTTCAGAGAGCCTAAAGACAGCCATTATTATTCCTCTTCATAAGGGTGGTGAACAATCGAATGTCTGCAACTATAGACCTTAGCCTCATACCTTAGTATAGCCCTATTAACGGTCATATCCAATATTATTGAGAGACTTATAAAAGCCCGACTTTTGGCCTTTCTCGTTGAAAACAACATTTTATCACAAAGTCAGTTCGGCTTTTTATCTACGTGTACCAGTGGTACTATGTTTTCTGTACTACATGAGGTTTATCACGCACTAAATTTCTACGGAATTCGAGGTATTTCTTTGAATTGGTTCCAATCTTACTTGAGGAATAGGAAACAGCCAGTTAGAGCAAGTGGTACTGACTCTAGTCACAAAAGCATTGTATGTGGAGTACCACAAGGTTCGGTATTGGGTCCTCTACTTTTCCTTGTCTTTATAAATGACATCACTAACTTAAAAATCGATGGGGAAACTGATGATACCTGTATTACCTGGAGGAACTCTAATATTTCAACTCTTCATGCAACTATAACTTCTGATCTACTTCTAAAATAAAAACCTGGTCCGACTCTAATTTACTCTCTTTTAACGTGGATAAGACAGTAGCATTATCCTATAAAGGAGCTCTTCAATCCTTGCTTCTTAATATCAAAAAAATCAGTATCGTTGATTTTGTAAAATTTCTTAGTATTTTTATAGACAGCAACCTTAAATGATCCATTCATATCGGTTTGTTAAGTAAGAAACCAGCCTCAGCCTGCTACGCAATAAGATCTGTTTCGAAGGAAATCAATTTAGCATCTTCCAAAATAACTTATTTTTATTTGTTCGAGTCTCATCTTCGATATTCCTTTTTAGGGTTCTAGTACAGCTGCCCAATCTGATGTTATTTTTAAATTACAAAAAAGAGCAATTCGGTATCTTTTTTTCCTCAGTAGAATAACACATTGTAAAAGCTACTTCAAAAATCACGGGATTTTAACTCTTCCCTCTTTATATATTTTAGAAACTGTTTGCTTAATTCGTAAACACCTACATATTTTTCCAACAAGACCTAATAATGACATTAGAGCATATTTCTATTCTACTCTAGCTTCTTTGAATATGAGAAAAATATCTTCTCATATTATTTTATAAAATTTTTGAAAACATGCTGTTTAATGATGTATAAAAATAAAAAAAAGTTGGGTAAATTCAGTAAAAACCTCCGAATTACCTTTGGAAACTTGATTTTTCGCGTAAACGATGGTTTTATTTGCTTTTTTGAATCTGAAAATATTCTTTTTGATATATTTTTTAATCCCTTAAAAATCTCAAAAAAACATGTTTTTTTGAAGGTTTAAAGGTGTTTTGCCCAATTTTTAATTTAGTTTTAAGTTCAGATTATATATAACCTATATAAAACGTTGGTTTGATGTATTTTGAAATCCATAAAAGGGGGGAAAATGCACAAAAACCACTAAAAAACCAATATTCGGGTATTTGGATGTTGTCACGGAAGAATCTCGAAAAAATCAGAAACATATTTTTTTATAAAATACACAAAATAAAAAAAAATAGACCTGCAGCCATTTCCAAAAAGTTTTTTCAAAACTTTTTTTCAAAAAAAAATGCATATATAGGTTATATACACTCACCGTAAGGGTCTATAAAAATTAACAAGCGTTGTAAAAGCCTCATCTATACGTGTGAATTTTTTGAAATTTTTAAATTGATAACAAATCAACCCACCGAAAAAAAAAAATAAAAATATAAAAAATAATAAAAGATAATTTTGGTGGTAAGGGTAAGGGAGGGAGATGGCGGGCTAAATCACATAAAAGGTAAAAAATTAAAAACATTGAATTCTGAGAGTGAGGACATTTTGCTTATTTTAACGACGTGTTTTAGTCGACATCTTTTTTACCAAATTATATTGCCCAATTCTGGTTATTTTTTTGATGTGATTTTACACTGACACTTCATATAAGCCATTCTTCGTGGCTATGGTAACGCAATATATTCTTTATCCATGAATTGTGTCTATGCTACCTAAATATCAACACATCTTCGTAAATATCAATAAGTAAAATATGAATCATGTCCAATTTACAATCCGTGTCCCGTGTGTTCGAATATTTTGTTCACTTTAATTCAATTGCGTTTTAAGAATACCATTAGTAGTTGAACACACTTGAAATTTTTGGCAAAGATTCTAAGGCGTCAAAAATTGCATCATGAGATCGATCTTTTTCAGTTTTAATTTTGCGTTTCGCTTCTGTTACACGAAAAATGAATCGTTTCCGTGTTTATTTACCATAATGACGATCTATTTATCGAATTTGCATATACATACACCTCCGGAGCTTGTCCGATTTTAGCACGGGTCTTCTAAAAATAGCCGTGATGCTTAGTCAGGTCGGTAGACCCCTAGACTTTTTTAGATTTCTAAATTTATGCGCCAGTAGCGATCACCGTCGACCGAATTAATGTCAGTCGAAAAACCACCGTCCTACTTTTCTATAAAACAATGTGTTGTACGTTAGAATTGCTAAAAAGTGCGTACCTCGTTTTATGTATTCTTTAAAACATGTCATTGAGCCATAGAAAAAACACTCATTTGCCGCTAAAACTTAACCGAATCCCGCCGCATATCATGAAACTAAAAAAGTTGAATTGCGCCATTTACGCTAACACGTCATACGACGACGAGGACGTTAATAATATTCCACTGTCTGTCTTAGAAATTAACGAAAGAACCACCGAGCACGCCAAACCGTCGGCCACTTTCTACCTCAACGAGAAACCTAAGTACGACGATCCAGCTCCCGGTACCACCAACGATTTCGTCATCGGCAGCTTGGTAGAGGTTCTGAACGACGTCAGCGATAATCCTTTGTACGGAGTCGTCAGGTGGATGGGCGTTGAAAGCGGAACTAACTTTGTTCTTGTAGGGGTAAGTAGTTTTTATTTGCAGTTTATATCAAAACGATATGATACAGTACGTTCAACCAGCTTACACCTTTAAAAGATTAACAGAATCCAGATTTATGTATCCACTTTCGACAGCATTTCATTGACAAACTTAATCCAGTTTCATGATTCCATTTAGCTGTAGCTTGACTAATTTGGCTTTTTCCAAAATCTGTACATTTTCAAAATATAGAGATTTTCCAAAAAATGTTTTGCTAAGACAGTAATATTTGTTCTATTTTTCTTATACTGTTTTCGTGTGCAATAATTCTTCTATGTAGTCTTATAATTTACTTTATAAACCACATCTAATTGTCTGTCTTTATTAATATTATTGACCGTTAACTATCAACATTTCATTATTATTTTGTGATGATTTGAAATCTTCATAAATTTTTCTTTTTTTAATATTTATTGAAAGGCCATATTCTTTTGCATGATAAACTGTCTTGTTCATCAGTCTCTGTAAATCTTCGAGATTCTCTTCAAAAATAACAGTAACATCTGCATAAATAATATTGTTAATTGGTATTCCATTGACCTTTATTCCAGCAGTTTCTTCTTCAAGAGTCCTTAAAATTTCTTCAGAGTATGTATTGAAGAGAAGTGGTGACAGCCCAGGGTCTTACCTGACCCCTCTGTTAATTTTGACTTCTTGTGATGTGTTTTCTATTATTTTAAGAAGTATTTCTTAGTCAGAAGAGTATTTCTTCGACCTTTATTACAAATTTTCTCCTATTCATATCAGAAAATAGTTTTGGACGAATCGAGTTCTTACCTTTTTATCTAAAATACTTCCTGTTTTTCCCCATAATTCTTAATTATATTCTACATTATAGTTTTAGGAATATTAAGTTCATCCATCACTTCACGGATTGTTTTGTTGCGGCAGTAATCACGAATTTTTAAATTTGTAGAGATACCACGAACCATTTTATTGAAATAGTACAGCGATTCACTAAATTTTACAGGAAATTAACAGTAGAATATAGTGACGTTTTTTTTGGAGTGTCCGGTTGCATTGTTTTCGTAGGCTACTTGTCTTACCTTGTTTGGTTATGTCCTACTGTCCCATTATTTAATTTTCAAAAATTTTTACATAATATGATGATTCTTATGACATGAATAGATTATATGGGTTGTATAATAAACATTTAATTGCGTTTTGTGATTCTTCTTCTTCTTAAAGTGCCCTCTCCTCAATGGAGGTTGGCTACTACAATTTTAAACTCTTCTCTATCTTCAGCTGTTCTTATAGCTGTTCAAAATTTAGCCCTGTCCATTGTCGGATGTTTCTGAGCCACGATAGTCTTTTCCTTCCTAGGCCTCTCTTTCCCTCGATTTTTCCTTTCACTATAAGTTGGGCATATTGGTACTTATTATTTCTCAGTATGTGACCTAGGTATGATGTTTTTCTAACTTTTACTGTGTTAAAAAGTTCTCTTTCCTTGCCTATTCTATGCAGCACTTCTTCGTTTGAGGTATGCGATGTCCATGAAATTTTGAGTATTCTCCGGTAGATCCACATTTCAAAGGCCTCCAATTTATTTACGGTTGATGTTTTAAGGGTCCACGTTTCAACTGCATATAGAAGAGTCGACCAGACGTAGCATTTTGATAAACGTGGTCGAATTTCGAGTTTTATTCGAGAATCACAAAGCAGTTTTTTTATTTTTTCGAAAGATGGCTGTTCTATTCTCGATCTTATTTCTAGATCAGGATTTAGGCTGCTATCGATCCAACATCCCAGGTACTTAAATCTATTAACCTGTTCTAAAATGTGCCCATTTATTGTGCAAGGTTGAGGTACGTTTTGGTTTTTTCGGATTGACATCACTTTGGTTTTTTTAATGTTTATTTTCATACCAAATTGCTCACAGGTCGAGTTGGTCTTGTCGATGAGTCTTTGTAGACCTAAGTCGGAATCCGCAATTAACACTGTATCATCGGCGTATCTGATACTGTTGATATTTACGCCATTCACCTTGACTCCATCCTCGGAATCCTCCAATGCTTCTTTAAATAGAAACTCGGAGTAAAGATTAAACAGCAGAGGCGACAGAACACATCCCTGTCTAACTCCCCTCCTAATTTCTACTTCTGCGGATGTGGAACCTTCGATCCTAAAGAAAGAACAGAAAGTAATAATTTATCAACATACTAAGTTATCCAATTAGGCTTTTTAAATTTATAAATTTTTTATTGCCAGCGCTATCTACCATACCCAGAACCTATTGTTTAATGTCGTTTAATTCTTGCATTTTGTTATGAATAGTCCTTGTTATTTTGTTATTTTAGGTGGAACTAGAAGAAGAACAACTTCATTTACCGTTGAATTTATCCGACGGTGTACATAAAGGAGATAGATTATTCAGTTGTGCTGAAAACAGGGCCATTTTTGTACCCCTAGATCAGTGTAGTAAAGATTCTAGGTTCCAGGACACACCGCCGCCCAGAGTTCACGAGGCTTCCGCTGTAGAACACAATATGGTAAGTGCAACATATTTTTCGCTATGAAAAGAACTATATAAAACTTATGTTACTGTATCGAATTCACTGTACTGTAATATTCCAACTATCTTTCATTGTATTAGAGATAACATGTAGTCTTATTTTTTGACACTTTAATCCAGACGTAGGATTAACTATGACCCCATTCATTCGTCTAGACTTAACCTGCATCACTTTTCTGTCTTGACAACGGTAACGCCGTGAATATAGCAATGTAAAGGTGGTATTGGTGGTCTAAATTCTCGTTTTGGACGAAACATTTAATTATTTTATTTTTACTGTGAACATAAGCTTATTAGAAACATTAGATTATTTTATTTTTACTGTGAACATCACATAACTGTTGAAACGGCTAGAAATGTCGAACAAAATAAACAGAAGAATCAATAGCATTCAGTAACTGACAAGGAACCTGTATGGTTAGGTCCCCAGATGTTTTAGAGAGTTTAACAGTAACTTTTTGTCGGTAACCTCTTTAACTTCGGTAACTTCTTTAGTAGAAAAGTGATTTTAGGATACCTATTTATTTCTACGACTTTTTTGGGCGGAAAAGTGCTTTTCGGTGACCTATTTATCGATACAATGATTTTTTAGTGATTTTCGGTGACTTATTTATCTATAAAAGTATTTTTTTAGTGGAAAAGGTCATTTTCGGTGACGTATTTATCTATACAGTGATTTTTTTGTGGAACAGTGATTTTCGGTTACATATTCATTTCTACAACGACTTTTTTGGTGGAAAAGTGGTTTTCGGTGATCCGTTTATCTTTACAACATTTTTGGAAGCATTTTCTTGCGTTCTTTATCTATTCGTAGAACCTAATAGCATGCTGTTAAGCCACTACATAATAGATTAAATCAAACAAACATCAATATGATACAAGACATTGAATGATTTACCGGGAATTTTGAGTTTTGTACCTAATTTTCAATCAAATTTCTTTAAGAGTTGTTATAATAATTATTAACTATAACTTTATTGTTCTATTTCTTCTAACTTCTAAATTGGTATATCATTACTATTTAAGATTTCCTATTTTTCTCATATAAACCGGTATTTGACAAATGTTTTACTTTAATTTATTTAATTATGAATGAAAACCTTTTGTGCAAATATCCGGCTTTGAAGGACCAAATTTACATTAATTTACCATATTTACGTATAAAATTAGTAATACTGTGATTTTCCTTTAGGATTGTCCGGTGATTCCAGGAGCCGTACCTCCTTTGTGCATGCCTACCGAAGAAGACGTAGAAGCGGTGTGCGGGAAGTACAGAGGCATTCAAGGACACCATAATTCCTGTTATCTGGACGTGACTTTGTTCGCAATGTTTACGTACACCTCGGTTTTCGATAGTATTTTATTTAGGCCTAAGAACATGTGTGATATTGATGACTACGAAGAAGTAAGTACATTTTTCGTGTCTAAATCCCTTTTATAATAACTTATTGCTATTTTAACACAATTTTCCTCAACCCTACGTTTCTATAACTAGAGCCATATTTATTGTATATATTTTAACCTTGTTCATATATGTTCGTAGTTCCCTTGCCATTTCATCTCGTCTTGTGTAAGTCTCGTTTAAACAGTTATTTCTACCCTTATATCTCGGTTATTGTATTGCACCATTCAAAATATGGCTCTTTAACTTGTGAACTGTCCTTGGCAAAGTGAATAATTAGCCCTTGTTTTACCTGTCAACTAACAAAAATCTGCAATAATTCAAATCTTTCAACAGCTCAAAGGAAAAAAGTTTTCAGCAGCCTTTGTCAGGTTGAAATAGGACAAAAAATAAACTAGAAGAGAAAGATTGGACAATTATATCCGCTTTTGACAACGATTTCCGATTTGGGAGTCATAAGATTTATAATAAAGAGTGTATTTTGCGACAAAAGCAACTATAAATACTTCTCTTTTGTATTAACCCAATTTTTTTAAATTGCTTATATCAGTTTGTTCGTTTATAATCTATTTTAAACCAAATTCCCAATGAGCTAAAGACTTGTTTTTAAAATTTGAAATAACATTGATATCTGTGAATTATTGTAGATTTAACCTCATCTTACTTCGTAACAACATTTTCTCATTTCAGGTACAGAGGGTGTTGAGGGAAGAAATCGTAAACCCTCTTAGAAAAAACCTTTTCGTCAGCGCAGACCACGTGATGAAGCTGCGTCGACTTTTAGATAGACTGAGCAATATTTCGGGCTTGACGAGCGAAGAGAAAGACCCGGAAGAATTTTTGAATTCCCTTCTGGCTCAAATTCTCAGAGCCGAACCCTTCCTGAAACTGAATTCAGGTCAAGAAACGTTTCATTATCAGTTGTTTGTAGAAAAAGACGCTCAACTCACCCTGCCTACAGTCCAGCAACTGTTCGAACAGAGTTTCTTGACTAGTAATATTAAACTGAAGGAAGTTCCTTCCTGTTTGATAATCCAGATGCCTCGGTTCGGTAAAAACTACAAGATGTACCCTAGGATATTGCCGTCGCAACTGCTGGACGTGACTGATGTGATAGATGGATCTCCACGAATCTGTATAGTTTGCGGGAAGCTGGCCCGGTACGAATGCAGAGAATGCTTCGACGATTGCAGCAACGCCGGTCTAGAGAGTACTGCTTTTTGTCCGGATTGTCTGAAGACAGTCCACAGGCACGAGAAACGGAAAAATCACAAACCTACGAAGCTGAACATAACCAGTGATTTTTCTTCTGTGCAGGATCTATATCCGTGGCCGAGGCTGTTCATGGAGTTATTTGCTGTGATTTGTATCGAAACGTCGCATTATGTGACATTTGTTAAGTGTGGCGTGGGCCACGAGGCTCCTTGGTGTTTTTTCGATTCCATGGCTGATAGATTAGGTAAGTTCATTACTATTTTGTTTTTCTTTAACAGAACACGTAAATTTTGCGTAAATTATCTAAAAATAATTGCCGGCCAAGTCTAGAGTTAGAGTAGTACGCCTAATACATATTAGTAAGTCACTTTAGGGGCCTTGAACGACAACTGCAATCATTGCATTCAAGATCAGATCTTATTAGGCTCGAAAATATGACAAAAAGCTCATAACATCAATAAAACTTAAATGAAAGTCAAAAAGCAATAAAAGGCGTCAAGAAAGTGACAATAACGTACAAAACTGTTGAAAAGTGACAAAAAACTACAAAACCGTTGAAAACTAACAAAAAACGTACAAAAGCGTTGAAAAAGTGACATCGACGTACAAAAACCCCGAAAAAGTGACAAAAGTCGTACAAAAGCGCTCAGAAAGTGTTTGGAAAGCGTCAAAAAAATCTAAAAAAATGATTACCAGGATTGTAAAGGCAATAAACAACGTCAAAGGCGTTAAAAAAATTTTGGGTTGAAAAACTGTCAAAAAGAGTTAAAACAAATCAAAGTAAAAAAAGAAATGAAAGAGGTCAAGAAAGTCACAAAAGCACTAAAAAAGTGACAAAAACATACAACAGCGTTGAAAAGGTGACAAAAAACTTAGGAAAGCGTTGAAAAAGTGATAAAAATTGTACAAAAGCATTTAAAAAGTAACAATTGTACAAGAGCGTTGAAAAACTGTGAAAAATCGTACAAAAGCGTTGAAAAAGTGTTTGTAATGCGTCAAACAAATCTAGAAAAAGACATCAGTAGGATTGGAAAAGCAATAAAAAATGTCAAAGACGTTAAAAAAATGTTAATGTCAAATAAAAAAATGTTGAGTTAAAAAACTGTCAAAAACAGAGTTAAGACTTAAATCAAATTCAAAAAACAATGAAAGAGTAACAATAGCGCTGAAAAAGTGTCAAAAGCGTTGAAAAATGACAAAAATTGTACAAAAGCATTTAAAAAGTAACAAAAATCGTACAATAACATTGAAAAAGTGACAAAAATTGTACAAAAGCATTTAAAAAGTAACAAAAATCGTACAAGAACGTTGAAAAAGTGACAAAAATTGTACAAAAGCATTTAAAAAGTAACAAAAATTGTACAAGAGCGTTGAAGAAGTGACAAAAAACGTACAAATGCGTTTAAAAAGTGTTTGTAATGCGTCAAACAAATCTAGAAAAGGACATCAGTAGGATTGTAAACGCAATAAAAAACGTCAATGGCGTTAAAAAAACGTTAAGTCGAAAAACTGTCTGAAGACTGGAAAACCGAGTTAAAGCTTAAATCAAAGTCAAAAAATCAATGAAAGGCATCAAAAAATTGACAAAAAACTTACAATAGGGTTGAAAAAGTAACAAAAAACGTACAAATGCTTTAAAAAAGTGTTTGAAATGTGTCAAAAATATCTAGAAAAGCCATAAGCAGGGTTGGAAAGCAATAAAAAAACGTAAAAGGCATTAAAAAAGACGTTGATTAGAAAAAAATCTCTAAAAACTTAATCAAAGTGAGAAAAGCAATGAAAGACGTCGTAAAAAGACAAAAATGATACAAAAGCATTGAAAAATTGTTTGGAATGTATCAAAAAATCTAGAAAAGTAATCTAAAAAATCATCAGTATGATTAATAACTAACTACTAATTAAAAAAATCATTTATTCTGTACGTGAAGATCAATATTAGAAATCATGTTGGAGTACTTGTACGAAGAATTTTTAAATAGAAAACAGTGCAAATATTACAACATGTACACATGGACAAGCATCTTTATCTGTTAACTGTTTTTTTTTATATTTTTAGGTGAAAAAAATGGCTTTAATATACCCGAAATGGTCGCCTGTCCCGACGTGTCGCGGTGGTTATCCGACGAAACTATCTGCAGACAACTTCACGAAGAATATCCCTCGGACAGGCATTTGCCCGAACATGCGCGTAGACTGCTGTGTGACGCCTACATATGCATGTACCAAAGTTCAGATGTGATGATGTACAGATAAAAAGTGTCTATATACATTTCTTGTTTTTGATTTTTTAAATTTGGGACAGATCGAGAGGATTCTACCATATTTGTTAGCTGACATTATTACTGATGGGCCCAAGTTTTTGTTTTGTTCATGACAGTTTTCTACCAAATATTTATTTAACAATATCTAGGCGATCAATTAAAGTCTTCATATATATATATATATATATATATATATATATATATATATATATATATATATATATATATATCAGGGGAGTTGAAATGTGTGTACTGCTGTTGAAAAAAGTGACTTAAATAGTTAAAATATCAGTAAACACTGATTTTAGGAGTACACATTTCAAAAAAAGTGTTCCATACAACTGGGTTGTGTAATAAAATATTTATTCCTATCAAACTTAAACCAAAATAGTGCTTGAATCCTTTTGTTCTGAGTACCAACACCTCCTAGACCTTATGTTATTATATTAAAATATATTAACATTTATAAAAACATGTAAAGAATTGTGAAAGCTCCGTTATGATTATTTTTTTCCTTTGGCATGTCAATTCCAAAGAATTATCAAGGATATATTAAAAATTTATTGTTCAAAATCTGCTTCAATGCAATTGGTGAATGTATTCACAGCTGGATCTCCATTTTAACTTCTAAATAGAATTTAGAAGGGGGCCTTTGTGTGGGGGGATTTTTATCAATACAAAATACAACCTTATGCATGAATTTAAACTCCTAGGGTGACCACAAGAGATTTCGTTACATTTTTTGTAGAACAATTTGTATTTTTGCAACATCTAATATAACCTAAACTCCTCATTTGGCACAAATGTTTTTCGTTGGTGCACTCTGAAGATCTGAGATGTTAGGAGCAAAATCTGAAGAATACAGTGGAGTAACAGGCAGTTTTAAGTGCAATCCATGTAATTTTGTTATAATTGCTGCCATTTTGGACAGAGTCTTCCGACAAACACACCAATAAGGCTGTAATAATCGCTATTGCTAGTTTTTCCACTGTAACTTGTAAACTAATGGTCCAAATGTCGTTAAATTTTGACAAGTGACGTCTGAAGGTCAGTACTTTCTGTAAATGTGTTTTATTAAATTATGTAATATACTAACGATGAAACATGTTGATCTTTTTACATGTAGCTGTTGACATGGAACTGACGTCACATTACTAGCTGCAATGTCCGACGTGAATTTGACAGGTGATTAATGTGAATATAGTTTTCTCCGATATTTTAATGTTAAACAGGTAACATTATGTGTTAAGTCAATAATTTAATGTATAATTTTTGGTAAGTCAATAAATTCGTTGAATTTTTAACATTTTGCATCCAATCACATCAGTGGCGTGCGATGCTCAACCTGTCAAATATATATGTTTTTATGTTATAAAATAATGTCTTTTTAATTTTACAATGTTACACGTTATTCACATTATATCTTTTATTCAAATGTAAATAACAATGAAAATAAATAATTATTGTACATATATATGTACTAAAAAAAAATTTTTTTCGTACACCACTGACATTTCGGAAACAAGAGTCGGTCATTGTTATTAGCTACTTTGGACGCAATTTATTAATAAGTTCCGTCCTTAGTATATTACATCGTTGATTTTATTGTTATTGGTGGCGCCGTCTATATGTCAGTACCAGGCTTATAATAAGGCCATAAACACATGAACCAATTTCATTGAAGAAGACCATACAACAAACTATAACCGATATTAACGCTCTATAAACTTAAATAAAACGACTAAAACACTTTTTGTAAACTAAAACTTTGTTTTGCTTTTAGAAATGTTAAATGTCAATAGAATTGACATGTCAAAGTCAATGATGACAATATAAAAGCTATGTACCTATTATATAAGTAACTTCTAAAGTAAATGTTGTACATGGGTAGCGCAAATGACTGAAAGAACCAACAATTTTTATTGGTTTGACATATTATATTTTACAGAGAAAGTTAGTAAATCGTTACTCTAATATTACAAGGTTGTATGTAACAATATTGCTAATTTGAGAAAAATCGATTTAAAAAAATGAGCTTTCATAAAAATCAAATTGTTTTATATATTTTAAATTTGAATTTAAATTAAAAATGTACATATGTATTAAAGGTGATTTAAAGAAAAAATTAACAAAAAATTGGTTTTTGTATTAGAAGAAAAGGTATTTGAAAAAAAAAACATAGAACCTTGATATAGCAAGAAAATTTTACTTATTTAAAAAATTAACATAGAACTTTTTTAACTACAAAAAAAAAACAAATTAAATCTTATTTTTGGAGGAAAATACACTCGTAGTATTCCTTATCAACTTCAGGGATATACTTGAACATAGATTTTAGGGCATCTATCTTATTTGGGGGAAGTACAACAGCCTTATCACATTTTTTTAATTGAAGCGGAATGAGTGGTTCTGTTTCGGTTTTAACATGACCTTTTCGTAATTTTCTTTGATGTAAATTTACAGTTTTTAGCTCTTTGGTTGGATCAAAAGTATCTTTATACTTCAGTTCAAAAAAAGATTTAGAAAATTCTAATGCTACTACTTTTGAAAATGGTACAGCGTTGTAGTTCAGTTGGCTGGAAAAAGACTGAAAATCTATAAAATGTACTTGTTTCATTTGAATTATTGTATATGGATTTTGTCGGTTTACTTTTAAAAGGTAGCGCAGAAGTGATATAGGAGAATAATATTCTACTTTATTCAACGTTCTTTCAATTGCACTGTGGATTGCATCGACCTCTTGAATACAAGCATGTCCTGGAACAGAAAATTTCATGGAAGTATTTTGCACATTCTGATGTTTTTGAATTAGGTAACTGAGAGCATAACTCATAAGACTGTTTCGATTCTGTGGAACGTAGCTATCGCTCCACAAAATGATTTTTGTAAACTCTGGATGGTCCTCCAACACTTTTCCTACTATTTTATAAACTGCGCTTGCAATGTCATTTCCCTTTCTTCCATGTAAAGCTTCTGTCCACACGGCACAATACACCTTTTTCCCAACCGAAAGGTGACCGGTCATATTGTACACATTTAATTTGCTCTTATAAAAGAAATTTTTTATGTCTGCTTTTGGACATAACATGGTCAAATTTCACATTTCACATTTGGTCAAAACATTTTCCAGATCAAAACATAATAAAGGTATTCCGCTTTCTTTATCTCTTTGTTTTTCTTCTCTCATATACTCTTTCTCTTTCAAATGATCAGTATATCTTCGTTGTGATTCTTCGTCTTCCCTCTTCTCCATTTTTCTTAATTTTATTTCTTCGCAGGTATCACATCTATCTTTTCTTGGTTTGTGAAAAGCTATATTAAAATAGTTGCAAAATATTTTTCTGTAGACAGCAAAAGAAACTGGATTTTTTTTGCATTCTCCAGCAAAATCCAAATAAAGCTCATACAATTTTTTGATACTTAATCCGCTTTCTAAATACTCTTTATTAGTTTTTTTGCGACAGTAATGGGATTCCACTCTTGGAATCATGTTAATGTGCTCCTTGACCAAGTTACTATCTTCGAGTGATGTTACCCGTTTTTGATGTTTGCCTTGTTTACTTTCGGGTAAGGTTTTGGTGGAAGTTTTATTGTTGTGCACCGTATAAATTGGTTTCTGGCTTATGCATAAAGTCCCAGTGTAAAAAGCCTTGCAAACTTGGATCTTTTGATTATTTATCTCAAAATAAAACCTAAAACTTTTGCTTTTTCTCGAATTTTCTGGATTTTTGCCCTTTCTTCGTCTCCAAGGAGTCTCAGCTTCTGTGGTATGCAAAATATAGTTTTTCTTTTCGATGGCTGAGAGTAAATAATAGTTTTTAAAAATTTCCTTCCTTTGTTCGTCGCTAATTTGACGCGAGCACTTCATTCTGCACTTTTGTACACAATCTTTTTTATTCCTAATCTTTCTAGCAGGTACTACCTGTCCATTCAGAAGTGTTTTTCTGTCGTTTTCTAGTAAATATCTTTTTATCTTTTATTATATTATGAGTTGCTTCTTCTAGTAAAATTTCTTCGGAAATATGTCCAATATTATTTGTATCATCGAATTCAGAATGGTCTGGTTCTAGAATCTTAATTTTGTTATCTTCTGAAGACGGGATTTTCTTGGTGAATTCTGGAACTAAAGTTGTAGAACTGCTAGGTACATTTCTAAAATAAAAATAAAAAAAAAATGTTTTCGCGATTTAGTTAAACAAAATAATTGTCAAAAATATTACCTATTTAAGTTAGACTGCAAGTCACCAGAACCAGAGTTAGATGCATTTTTAGTCTTAATATTGCTAACAACTATGATTGGGGCCTTTTTATTCTTTGGAGTGTGAATGATTGAGGTGGAAGACGAACTAGGAGCTTTTCTAAAACAAATTAGTTTTTAAATAGTAACAACAAGCTAAATTATAAAAAGAAATTAATAAAATGTTACGTTGTTTAATTTTTTTTGTTTAGCAAATCATGCCTACCTGCTTGAATCCGTTTCTGAGTTAGTTTCGTCATCACTTTCGCTGCTACTTCTTGACACGGGAATATTAATAACACGTCCACGAATTTTAAGTCTGAAACAAAGAACTTTTTGTAAAAAAAGAAATAAAAAATAAAAACCTAACCTCACAATATAAGATATAGAAAAATCTTACCTGCATTCTTTCATCTTCGATGATTTTTGAACTGGTACTTAATACGTAATCCTCATCATCATCAGAGTCTTGGACATAGTCATCACTTAAATTACTCATTTTTTTTAATTCTAGACACAAATAACACTCTCGAAAACGCTTGCGATTTGTATTATAAATACAGGAACATAACCTCACTTTTACAAAAAATACAATAACAAGGTTGTATGTTACAACATAGAACCATGTAATATTTAGATTTTAATCAAATTTTAAATTCCAAAGTTCTATGTTTACCATAGAACTTTGCTATTCATATAAAGCATAATTTTGTACATACACCCTTGGTTTTTTAATATTACCAGAGTTGTATGTGAGCAAACTAATTTCCATACAAATTGTGATGTAGTGCTAGTCACATAGAACTTTGTAATATTGAAAACTTAATTTAGTAAAAAATGTTACATAGAACCTTGTAATATTAGGGTAACGAAATGTCTTTCATCACTCTTATTATAGGGTAATCTTCTTCTTCTTCTTCTTCACTGGCTTCACTCGGGGTGAGTCTTCGCCGCATCCACTATCGCCCTCCATCCTCTGCGCTTCTATTTCCCATTGTTGTATATTATTTTATACCATTATAGGGTAATCGGTATATATTAAAAAGAGAGTGAGAGAGAACTATATTAACATCTATAAAAGAGGCAAAAAATATCTCATGTTTAATTTCATTCAATATGTGTTTGCTCTGTGAAACAGCATCTATTACTGATCTACATGGTTTTATATCAGTTTTTTGTATGTTTTATGATTGATAAATGTTGATATAATCAAATAAAAGATGGTCGAAGGTCGAATGGTTCTCTTCTTCTTCCCTTATTTTCTAAAAATAATTTTTTGTTGTGGAATACGATGAGCGTGTTTTACTTCTGATTTCTACGTTGAGTGGACGTTTAAGACATCTTCTCCATTGTTAAGGCTCTCTTATGCTTGCATTTTTATAGTTTTTCTATAAAACCAATTTATTTTGTGGAATTCGTTAGTATCTATGGACATTTGGACTGTATAATAACGTTTGCCGCAAAATAAACTCAAACGGAGCCGAATACGCTTTTGAAAAAGAGGTAAGCTAATTAATAGTTAAAAATAGAAGTATGTAATACCAACAATACAGTGAAGACTACTTTTTTAAAAGAAATACACAAGAAAATTAAAATCAAGCACATTAGCAGAATAATAGAACTGGGTGTGGAAGCCAAAATGGCACGGGGTAAAAATAGGACTATTAACGAGTAAAACTAAAAATTGGAGGTGTACAAAGTTGGTTTCCGGAGAGCAGTTTTTTTTTGTTGTTGTGAGAGTTCAATGTTTGATTTTTATTAATGATATCTACTGTACATGGAATTTTAGAGCATTATATCCATTCTTCAGGCTTCCTCGTGTTTGTATTTCTATGGCTCCTCTATAAAACTAATCAATTTCTTGGAATTTACTAGTATTTATTAACGTTTGGGCCGCATGCTAACTTTTGGAGCAAAATAAACCCAAACAGAGCAGTAAATCAATCAGAAACTCCTACGCAATAAATAATATAATGCTGGGAAAGAGATGAGTTGACTAAACATGAAAAATGAAAATATCTAATACCAACTATGCTGCGAAGACAGATTTTTATAAAAGAAACATAAGAAAACTCAAATAAATTAAAATGAACAAATCAGCAGAATAATAGGACTGGAGATGGAAAGCAAAACTGTATTGGGCTGGAAATGGGTCTAGTAAGGAGAAAAATTAACAATATATATCTTTGCTTCGTTCTATGTGATGTCTAAGATCGGTTCCATAGTTAGGTTAGGTTTGCTTTTGCGCCGCTTCGGTCATCATTTTTGACAGACGTCTACGTCAAATGTCACATATTACATTCAAATTACACATTCAGATTACACGTAAAACTGAACCAATTGAAATGAAGGCCCCCTTTGGCGTACCACTATGTTCGTCATGGCGGTACCTATTCTATTAATTAAATCCTATCAGGTGACACCTCGATGCCTCTATGTTAAGCCGTTTAAATACTGTGGATGTGAGGCCTCTTTGGCATACATGCGTGTTTAGTTTTTCTGTGACATCACATTCTAATCGTGAAATCATATCACATGACATCTTGGACGTTACCATCAGACCAATAGGAGCAAAGATACATTTATGTGCCCTTTGTGAATGTTGCAATTTTCGATTTTTTCATCTAATTGTATTTTATTCGCCAAGAGATAGCACATGTCACTTGGCACAAAAAGAAGAACAAGTTTACAGCTACTCTGACGTCATCGGTTTCGATTCTGACTAACTGGTTCTGAACCGTACGTGTCGGTCGGTAATGTAGACTCAATGCTTACCGACATTGGCGCCAATGACGTGAGAATTGGACCTTCATCGTCTGACCCAATCGACCCACACTCAGCTGGCAAATTTAATCCAAAACAAATGCATCCGATAGAAGCATACTGAAAACGTTGCAAAAAGGTTTCTGGAAAACATGGAAACCTCGACCGATGAGTTAATCTCCTTTTTCTATTGAAACTAAAACGGTATTGTCGGTTGTTTAACCGTACAAAAACTGGTACAAAAAAAAACTCACCCTTTAGCTGAGAATAACATGATCCCAGTTCAGCGACAATACAGAATAGGCTTCTCCCGTTGGCTTGTTTTCTGAATAGTTTTGTATTGTGGAGTTCGATATTGAAGTTTTTTGTGTTCGGTGTGGTTTTGGATTTTTTATTGTTCACTCTTAATTTTACTTCTCTTTCTATGAATTCCCTATAATATTTATTATTTTATAACTCTCGAATGTATTGACTTTATTTGTAAGGTTATAAAAACAGATTTAAGTCATTATTTGACATATTTTTCGTCACTCGTGGTGATGATCTCCTTTTAAGTTTTTAAACTATTTACAACAGATATAATAAATATATTTTTGAGAAAACAAATAAGTAATTGATATTTTAGCCAAAAATAGATTTGTTTAAATGATAAAAACGCTAAATTCCATTGAATATATTATACAACAAATTGTGGATCTATAGAAAATGTTCGGTCGAATGCACTACCCACATCTAAATATTTATTTAAAGCTTGTTAGAATATTAAAACGCGAGAAATGTATACCCTATTCTAAAACAAAAATATTCGCAAATTTAACTGGATTTCGTTAAGGGCATATCACACATTTTACTAATTATTACTGTTACGTTATTTTCTAGGAAAAAAAGATAAGTAAGTTCATAGAGTGATCAGCTGTGATTTGTTAATTTATTTGACTAATTTTACAGTTTTTATTTTCTACGCAATGCCTATAAGGGCGAAGAGATTTATTTTTGTCTCCTGAGATCATGTATAGAAACTAGAAATTATGTTAAGGTGTTCTATATACTTTTTTTATTGAAGTATTCGGTGTTAGAGCAAATATAATTAGATATAATATGTTAATGTAGGTGTTATAGAAGTCTCCAACAATTTCTACTTCTCCTACCACACTGAAATCACAAACTAGGGCCACTGAGGTCACGTGCCACGCCCACGATATTAAGTCGTCACTCTTGAACGTTTTTCCATGCTTTTTTGATGCTTCATGAGTCAAGTGTTGAAGTGGATGACGTCAGTAGACTTTGCCTGCGTTTTCAGCATGGGATGAAAAGTCGAAATGCTGGGGGCATCTCAAAGGACACAATTATGTGTCAAAATTATTATTATAGACTTAATTTTTTTCAGGTATTTATAGTTGAAAGAAAACTTAGACAGAATCTTAATTTTTTATTTTTTTCGCTGTTCATTTTACAGATCTACTATTTGAAGTTTTTATTTCTTAGATTTTTTGTGTTGGAGGGAGAAAAATTACATTTTAACTGTTTTTAAATATTACATCTATCTGTACGTACAATTCTAACAATCATTAACATTCCTTTGGGTTGAATTAGAGTTTAAGTGTTCTGGAAATGTGTCATGATTTGTTTTTAAGGTTTTGTTAGGTTAGGTTAGATCCCACTTTATCGCTAGTTGGTAAAACGTTGCGAAATATACCCGAATATATATATATATATATATATATATATATATATATATATATATATATATATATATATATATATATAACTTGATATAAACAAATCTAAATAAAAAGGAAATAAATGGGAAAAACGTAGAATCACAGAAAACAGTGTAAAATATGCCACAAAGATAGAATTTAAGATATAAGACGATAAAAGAAAACTGTTATGTCACTTCAGCAGCGACTGAAGTGATATAATTACCTGAAGAACTAAACAAATGCTATAAAACATGGTGAAACATAATAGAGGAAAATATGGAAGAAAGTGATCATATAAGATTTAAATCCATAAATGTTTATGCCTAATTTTTTTGGTTTTTGATTCTTTTTTCAAGATTTTTGTTGAAAATATTTGAAGAAACACTTGAAACTATGAAGATGGCTTATCTACTGAGAATTAGTATCCAAAATTCGACAGCTTTGAAAGACTGTTTTATTGATGCCCTGTCATTTTGATCATTGATGTCAAATATTGCTATATTTTTTACTAGTTAGCTGAAATAATGCTGCTCAAAGAAATGTGGAAAATATTCTCTCGGAATGATACAAAACACAAATTGTTGATTAAACTTTATTTAAGATGTTGACTACTGACAATAATTCAAAATTGCTGTTATCCTAGAAGCCTATTAAATGCAGTTATGAAATTGTAACCGTAGTGTTGCAGCACATGATCAGCTTATGTATAAATTTTGAAAATGCTGAATGCATTTCTTGTCTAGATCAAAGAACAATGTGTAATGCAATGAACAATGTAATGCAAGGAAAATAATATGCTGTATCAAGTTACTTGATTAAGCAATTACTTCGTAAAAATATAACATCTTTCAATTTATCCATTGCCCTATATAACTTACAATACCTTTTACAATATTTTTCACATTTTGACAGCTATTCTTTTATGTAGTATGAACATATTTGACAATATTAGCAGAACTTACGCGAAAAATAAATAACCACTGGTTTTTCTGGTGATTTAGGGCATGTTTCTATATTTTAAGGTAACTGCTTGCTGTCGGCTCTTTTGTTGACACAATGGGGATATATCTCAATCTCGATGGCTTTTCCGATGATCTGTGGTTTAGAAATTTAATAGAGGCCTGTTAAATGCTTTGATATCGTTACGTTTTTCTATGGGTTCATTTAACTCACTCAACTATAAATAAAACTCACTAAATAACAAATATCTTATTAATAATTATAAATACACTAATAATTATCGCCTACAATAAAATGGGCATCGCTTACAAAAACACTTATTACTTTCTATTTTTTATCTATTTTTTATACACGAACATATGTTCTAGAAACAGCCAGAGAAGGCATGGATACCTAATCAGCTCTTTAACACGAGATTCCAGAAAAAACCGATAAAGAAGTTCTCGAACTTTGCTGACAAATTCGGTTTCTAGAATTGCTGCACATTTTTATTATTCTTATGTTGACTATCCGGTAGTTCATCCAGGGCCGCCGAGAGGGATGAGCGGGCCCCGGTAACAAGTGAAGAGCGGGCCACCGGCAAAAAGTAAATAGCAAAAAAAATTGTTTTATTTTTATAGAAATAAAATTACCAATAATAAATAATAATTAACATTTCAAATATAAAATTTATTAAATTTTGATTATATTTATAATAGTGAATATATTTATAATAGGGGTGCTTTTCTAGATTGGCAAAGATGTCTATAACTTTCGAAAAATCACATGATTTTTTATGTGATCACATTTTAAATAGTAACTTTTGTGGTTTGAGTTACTTTCGTGCTCTGTGATTATACTATATAATTTTCTATAACCAATTTTTGTCCCCAACCAACAGCTATACAATGCAGATCTTTGTGAAAGGGGGATTGTCGTAAATAGACGACATGGAAAACAAAAAAGAGATTTTTGACTTTGTTTCAATACTAGCCAGTAACGATCTACATACTCATTATTTTGCATTTTAAGAAGGGGAGTTTTTCATAATCTGACTTCGTCATTGTTGTTGAGACACTAGAGAAGTTGCTCTATCTTAATAGCTTCTCGGATAACCTGTAGTTTTAGAAAACGTATAGACCTATTAAATAATATTTAATCATGTTAAATAATATTCAGTGAGAAACATTTTTAAAAGTTAAATTTTGGGTATAAAAAAGTCGTAGGACTTTTTCAAATTACTTTATTTTCTATTTTCCTCCAATAAAATATTTCCTGTTTCGTTACTAAATTGTATTGTTATAGGTCTTAAAGTGTTACGGCGGTCCAGCTTGCATGTTTTGTGTAATCGTCAATATATCAGACACAAATACTTTTCCGCCCAAACCTTTGTTTTAGTTGGACACTTTCATGAGCGTTTCTAAGTATGTCTCCAACTATCAACTGTCAAAAAACACCTTTACTTCTCAATTGTTGACTTATTTACTTAATTGTTCTCTTCTGCAAACTTTTTGTTTCGATTTATTCCCAATTTTAGTTTTACATCGTTTCCACCTTCCTTGCCAATTTTATTTTGGATCATCAAGGCTATTGCTTTTCAAAAACCACTATTCCTCTCTTGTACTCGATATAAGTTTACTCTAACTTCACAGTAGAAATAAATAAAATATATACTCTGAAAAAATACAGTCTACACTCTTCTTTACAGCTGTATTTGATGATTATAATATTTAGATGCTGATGTAGCATGGAATATTTTTTTATTTTGTCTAAAACTATTTATAAATAAAGTATATAGACTGTTTTGTTTACGAATATGTTTTAAAATTGTATAATACTATTTAAGACGTTTATTACTGTTGATATTCGAAAGATGAAAGTCAGTATTTTAATTGTTAAATAACTTGTAATAGGCTGAGAGCCAGCGACAGTCAAATTAGTCTGTATAGTATGGCACTTCCGGTGCTGTATTTGAGGGTAGGCTTCAATAGAAGTGCATTTGGATACTATTATAGTAGGTATGGATAATGGACAAATATATAACGATTTTTCCTTGCCACAATCTATGGTTTTCTGGGGGTTCAAAATCAACTTCCCGGTTTAGTAGAGGTAAAGTGGTCCGTTTTATACAATCAGTGATTATTCTGCATTTTTCATTCATTGCAGTAGTGATTTGTTCGGTGTCTAGACCTACTTATTTTCAGTTTTTGGTGCCTTTTGGGTTATTGTTCACAAAAATCAGGAATAAACTTTTTTCATCAAAGTCCATCTATCGAAGAAGTCCAGAATCCGAAAATTCTCAGTGTTTTTTCAAAGTCTTTGGGCTGTTAGTTGTTAAACCCAAGGTCCGCATTTTTGTTAAAATATCTCAACATATTTAGAAAATGTGTGGGTTAATAAAGCACTTCTCTATTCCAACCAGGTCTTTAAGACTGTGTTGATTGATGACATTGCTATTCATTTCACAATGGATAGGCACGACTGGAAAAAAATTCTTGGGGAAGCTAGGACCCATGAAGAGTTGTAAAGCCAAAATAATGATAATGATTCATTTCACAACCGTTTTATATACCATTTTCACACTGTTCAAACACATACTCTAATTTTCTGAGTGTAGAGAAATTTTCAAAAAGTTGAGTATAGCTCTCGGACTATAACCAGTTTAATCCACTGGATTGTAATCAATGATTAGTATACAGGTCTTAAAAAAAAGACCTTAAGTGTTGCAAACATGCAAATAAAAGAAGAGGAAAGTGAAAAACAAAATATAAATATTTATAGACAGCAAACATGCTTATTATTTCAAAGTAGCTGAGCAAACACACTAATTTAATGGCTGCAAGATCTTCACAGACATACTAAAAGTGGTCTATGGAAGTAAAAAAGATACCATTAGCTGTCTATAGTATCTAATGTAGTTGGTTATTGAATATATCATTCATATACAAAATCTTAGGTTTTACACTATACAGTCTATCTGGATCTTTGATGGTCGCTGGCTCTTGGTCTATAATTAATAGAATTATTTGTGTTCTATTTTTATTCATTGTAAAAGTTTTTACTCTGTTGTATATAGTTACTATTTGCTAGTGTAAAATAAAGAATTTACAACTCCGGCAATTTCGTATTATTAGAATATGAAATCATACGCCTTTGTATTCAGCACTTTTTTGCAGGTCTCTAAATATAATTAAAATTACTGATCATTTGTTAATAAAAGAAAATGTTTGTGAGTAAATCGAAATAGAAAAATAGCCCGGAAAATTCTTAGTAATACCCTCGTAATAGTTCATACTCATACACTCAAGATTGGACATAAAAAATCTGAAATAATTTGTGGTTAAAAGACAAAAGTTTCAACTATGCAGAAATATAATCCAGAAAATTATTAGCAGTATCAGCCATCATTTTCTCCTGGAAAACAAAAACGCAGGGAGAAAATTACAGTTTTGTGTATGAATACCTATTAATACCACTTTTGAGCCAAAAAACATCATTATAAGTTAATTAATACTGTATTTAATACAACTGAAAGTCGTTTCGCTTATATAATTACAACTGTTACTAATTATATAAATAGAAAAAATCATATGGACGAAAATAACTGAACTAAAGAGTATGTGTTTTTACTTTTTGTTTAAAAACAAATTTCAAGGTTTCTCCTTACGTCGCTTGCGCAACAGTGCCAGGAAACAAGGGATTATACACGAAGCTCTCTCTTACACATTTATACGAGAAAAAATGATAACAGAGACGTAAATATGACGGGATAGCTTATCTAAACAAACGTATTTACAAGAAATATAGACGCATATATTTATTCGGAACCTAAGCTTCATTGCCAACGTTATAAATTTAATGATTCTTTAAAGAAACTATTTGAATACAAGAAATAAAATATCCAACGAATCGTTTTATAATCATTTTATTTGTAATATAAAAATATGAAATAAGGTAATACGATATATTTTAAAACAAACTTTTACTCGTGTAATTCATAAATAAAGATTAAAGTAAAAAATTTCTTGTAAAAAAGATTTGTAACGGTAACGATGCGACAACGTCGCCTGGCTATTTCTGTCAGTGTCAGTAAATGTCAATTCATATTTGAAGTTGTTTGTTTCTTTGTACTGCAGCCAAGCTAAAAGAGCTATTGTTGACCGTCTATTTTTAGTATTTCAGCATTCATTATAAATTTTTTGTAAGTTTGTTGTGCCATCTTAGTGTGAAAATGATTAGGGACTGCGATTTTTCTGAACACTAGCTAAAAGTGATATAATTTGTGTGTGTTCTCGAAGGAAGGTGAAAATAGTGGACTCGTCCTATATCTGCTTTGTGTGAAATTTGTTTGTATCCCAAAAATCTGAACTAAAACACTCAAACTACTTGCAAAGTGGTTATCATTTGGTTTAAACTGTTTGTAATGTGCCCAAATTACTTATTGAGCAAGATATCTGTAAGGCGTACCTTTGTGCCGACGGTTAGTCTCCTTCATTCAAAAAGAAAAGGAATATTCATACATCCCACAGCAATGTTTAAAAACTGTTTATTTAATAGTAGTGCTTGCATACCGTTTAGACAATAAATCGTTGTAAAAGTCTTTTAAAAAGTGTTTTATAATCGTTTGAGTTCCTTGCTACTTATACTATATCAGCAAAGATGAAGTTGCTCGAGAGTACAAGATTTGAAGCCATCAACAATGCCCTATGTATACAAACAGGCGACAGTAAAATCATTGGTCGTATCGAAAGTTATTCATGCAAAATGGCAGGTACAGACAAAGCCCTATATAAGAGATTCAATGCTGAAGGTGTCAATCCCAGTGATCTACAAGCACTTTCACCACCACAAGGAGTCTCCCCAGGCCATTCCCAATACAGCAGAAGTGTTTCCGGGGATGAAGAAGGCCCTTTATGCGATACTATTAGCCGCAAAACACTGTTTTACCTAATAGCAACACTAAACTCAGCATTTCCAGACTATGACTTCATGAATGTTAAGGTAGGTACTAGCTAGATAAATATTTGATCAGTTGATTACAAAATATGATAGATAAAGTTGATACCTATGACTCGAACAAGCTATACTTTGCAATAAAGGTAAAGCTACATATTTGATATAAGGGTATAATAAAAAAAGTGTACCTACATTGTTAAATAAGATAAATATTATGTGTATATGATAGATACTAAGTAAGCTTAGCATAACCAATATTTAAAATGACATAACCTATAACAAAAAATCTGGTTATACATTTCACAGAATTTGTATAATAATCTTTTTTAAAAACTTATTTTGTACTTTTTATCTCCAGTTTTTTATTTTTAAGGTTTTATCATTTTCTATTTGTTCTATATATCTCAGCTTCAGTCTCTTGTTATTTTTCTTACTGGCACTTGTTTAAATATTTTGTATGGTATTTTGCCTTTTCAACTAATTCAGTAATTGTAGAAGACATCTTGTAGTAAAATGTTATACCATAAGAGTTTGGCCCTTCTCTAATTTTTGGAGCTTGGTATAGGACAGCACTTAGGCATGCTTATTCCTGGTTTCATATTGGTGTACATCCTCATGTCTTTGATAACAATCTATATTTTGTTTTACATGAATAATAATCTCTAGAATAAATAGTGAAGGAAGAGGTAGTATCTGTAGTGCAACAAATGCTTGCTGACATTCTTTGTGATAGGACAAACAATTATCCTTACCACTCTTCTCTGAATGTGAAAGACATCTTTGGCTCCAACACTATGACCCCATGCTAAAATTGCATAGCTGATGTGTGTGAATGACATAGAGCAAAATAGCCCTTTTTGAGAGTGAATTATAATACACATTCAGAAATTCTTCTAGTTAGAAAAGTTCCAGATCCTAATTTAGCAACAAGTGACCTTGTATGAGCTTCAACACAGTCCTACAGTATCAGTCTGATTAATGCTTTGTACCTATATTTGTCATTTTGCTTTTCTTGTGATGTTATCTTATCTTAATTGCCTAATTAAGTAATGTTAACATTTATTTGTAATTTATTGGCAATAAATATTCGCCTGTTCACTTTCTCTACAATGTTGTTATTAGATATAGGGATACTAGGGATCAAAGGAATATATTGTTGATGTAATGATATTGTAATGCCCCCTAAGACCTGTAATGTCAAAGTCATCCAGGATAGGATTTAACTTTTTACTTCTAAAATTTTTGCCATTTTTTAGTATCTTACTCTTGTCTACAGAGAGATTTTCTAGAGTAATTCCTTGCTGACTATACTAACACATGTAAATTAACTCTTCTATTTATTTCTAAATCCCTCCTTCCTTTTTGATCTGAAACTTGCTTCCGGTGTGAAACTCAAAGCAACCAAAAGTATATTTAAAATAACAATTTATATAATTTATAACTCTTTCTGTTTTAATTGACTTTACTACCAAAAATATTCTGATTGAAAAAAGATTTTATATTTAGAAGTGAATGAATTGATTTAAGTACCAATTATTGATAAAGTAAAGGATTGTAAATAACATTGTTTTTGTGCTAATATTATATCTTATAAAAACAAAAACGTAAACCTTATTTTTTGTGTAGGAATCTTTTAAAAATCATTTGGTTTTGGTTTGAAATTATGTGGAAATTGAAATGAAATATTTTGGTGGCTGTTTACAAAACATGTAATGTAATGTTTTTACGTTTATTAAGAAAATATAGCGGCACAAAGATTTATTGTTCTGAAAAATTCTAAATTGTTCTTTGTATTGTGTAGACAATCTTTAAAAACCTCTGCATAAGGAACAAGAATTGTTTTTCAGTAAATTAATTATTTATTGTTAGATTTCACTACAATATTATTAGTCCAAGAATTACGATCTTAAAAAATATAATTCCTGATTGTAGTTTTATTCCTTATATAATTTGTGATTAGTACAGTAATGAAGAAAATCCTCTGTTGTGAATTTGGGTTTACTGTAATAAATACACTAGAGACTTCAGTCTTAAAAACCACCAATAGTCAATTTTTCAACTGTATGCTGTTAATTTTTTGTAAAAATAGCAATTCTTTTAGCAGAAATCTGTCTTATATATTTTTTTAAATGGCTAACAACTTTGATTAAGGGAATCTTTTACAATAAATATTCTAGATAGTGGCATCTTATTGCTAATTCAGTCTTACTTGTTAGACTGTTTACCATAAACGAAAAAAGTTTGACAATAGTTCCATCCTGAAGAAAGAATTTAAATTATTTTTGTTTTTGGAGAGATGGGAAAGTGTGCACAAGGGTAAGTTATTGATTTGGTGGCTAAATTCTTGGAAACAGATCAGTGGTAAATAAAAGAAGAATAGGCTAAATACTAAATGTGGAAACTCAAATAAAAGTTTTGGGAAGTTATGTTGCAAAGCCCACTAGCAAAATACAACAAAATAGCAAAAAGAATGGGAATGTTAAGGAAGGTTGTAATAAAAGCACTAAAGACCTTTATCCCTATAGAATGCATATACTTCAAGAGCTCTATGGCGATGATTTTGGTAGAAGAATACAGTTTTGTTAAGTCATGTTTAACTAAATGAATGTGATCCCCTAATACTGAATTCTTTAATCTCAATTATTTGTTTCCATATTGACTGTTAAAATATTTATAAACAAAATTTTCGCTATTGTAGTAAGGAACAACCACATATTTTGTGAGAATAGCATATACATCTGCTTACATATTAAGCTCTTCAAATACATATATGTTAAATTATATGTTAAAATACATATATGTTAAAATTTTTCAATTTTCAGAATTTCAATCTACACCCAAAACTTTAACACTGTTGCTTTAAGTTATCACAACCCAGAAGCAACAATTTTCTGTCATAAAAAGGAAAAAAGATTTTCTCATTAAAAAATCCTCAAGCTTAACAAAAGCGTTATTAAAGCCAGAGAAGCAAAAAAAGGAAAGAAAGGATGACTGGAGGTGGAATCTAAAAGAGGATGGGCAATGAATAGAAAGAAATGTAGAATAGCTGAATGAGAGAAAACTAAAAACTTGGAAGAAGAGGCAGTCAATGGACAAATCTTGCAGTTTGTGTTTTACTGATGATTTACAGTATCCAGAACTAATAGAGCACCCTAAGAAGAAGAGCCCTTTTTGTATAAAAATTCATATATTCTAGCATACAAAATTGTTTACTTTAATTATAAATATTGTCTATGTATTCGATATATTAACAACATCCTGTAAGGTCAATATTAAATCATGTTTATATTTTGAAATAACAATTTAGAATTTTCTACATAAATTGACTGTATTCAAAGTTCATTATTTATAATTTCCATATCTACAATGATTATACAAATGCAAAACAAACTTATTCACTTGAACATGAGCTGATCTTTTGTAATAAGGTTTTGTCTGCCATAGACATTTTTTTGATAAATATATCTATTTTTGATTGCTAACAAATGATGAGATCATTCTTAAATCACTTCTTTAAGTTGTTTTGAGATAATTTTAAAGTTTTATTTATAGTGTAGTGCTTATAAGTACAAATTTAATGAACTTTAAAGATTCATTACATGTGTAATTCCCATATCTTAATTGACAACCTGACAATTGTTTCCTTACTTATTCGGTAAAGCGAGCAAATACTGTAACTGTCACAGTATTCGTGAGCAAAAGGTACTTTTCATTGCATTGTGCTGTTCGTCAATTTCTTAGTTCTGATTTATAAATTCTGGATTATCATGTCCTGCCCTTTTAAATAGTAAACTCCCCCTTCTATCCTCAATAGACCTTTTTGTTGTGCCCTCTCAAGCAACTGTATATTTTTCCTTCTTAACTGCTGATATCTGGTGTGGATCCGGTAAGCATCCATAAAGGATAATAGTGTTAATTACACTACAAAGTACTGTCCTTTTTTACTAGTAGGACCAGTTGTTTTGCATTAATTTGGCCAGCTTTGCTATCTTCTCCTCTGCCTGTTTTTGCAGTTTCTAAGCATCTTCCAGGTTAGTCAAGGTTTATTATACTGTACATTACAAGACAAAGTCTATTTTTCCCAGATCTGAGTACCACTCCCAATATCTGAGTGACATTAATTTGCTGCTGAATAAAACCAGGTCAGTATACAATAGTAAATTATATAGTATCCTAAATGTTTTCATAAAAAAAACTTTATATACTTGGGATCCCTAGTCACGTCTGATAATAACGTTACGGAGGAAGTGAAGAGGCGAATATTTATTGCAAATAAATGTTACCATGGCTTAATTAGACACCTAAGATCAGATAACGTCGCAAGAAAGACAAAATGCCAAATATATAAAACCCTAATAAGACCGGTACTCACATATGGCTCAGAAACCTGGACACTTACTAAAAGAGAGGAAACGTTGTTAGCCACCTTCGAAAGAAAAATCTTGCGACACATGTATAAGGGCACAAAAGAAAACGGAATATGGCGAAGACGATACAACTCTGAACTATACAAAATATACCAGGATCCGGATATTATAACATTCATCAAAATAGGACGGCTGCGTTGGATAGGACATGTAGAAAGAATGGATGAAGGCGAAATACCAAACAAAATATTCAAACAGATGCCAGTAGGAAAAAGAACAAGAGGAAGACCGAAACTGAGATACTTAGAACAAATAGAAAATGATATAACAACCTTAAAAATAAAAAACTGGAGAAAAAAAGCACGAAACAGATCGGAATGGAGAAGAATCCTAGAACAGGCCAAGTCCCAAAAAGGGTTGTCGAGCCAGTGATGATGATGATGATGAAATGTTTTCATATTTCAGACAAAGAAAATTTATAGAATGAAAAACCTCATTGTCATTGTGTGACATTGAAGCCCCTATAGTAAACTAAGAATTTTTCAATACATTTTCAGATATTAATATTACATGGTTATATAGCAGAATTACCAGATAATTATTGGTATGAGTGTTTTATATTAGTTATTGGGAAACACTTTATTTTAGTTAGATCATAATGTTGAAAATGATTTATTTGTGGTTTTCCATGTACAAAAATAGTAACTCTGCAGGTTATAATTTGTTAGATTGTGTTTCAAGGAAATTTTACCAATTCAATTACTTTTTATCCACTATGTACAGTTTTATTTTATTTTGATTTATCTGTATCAAACTTGAAAGTGGAATAATGACTGAATTACCATAATAATCAATTTCCTTAGTTTGTATTGAGTAAATTAATTGTTACAAAGTAAAGTCAGGTTCTTTGTCTTTAAATTCACAAATATTCAAACGATTCTAACACCTCAGACGAGTATCAGATTTATATACTACTTCAAAAACTAACAACCAGTCAGACCAGCCAACCAGAGTTCACACATAGTACTTAATATATCTAAAGATTATCCCCTGTGCATTGTACTGGTTAAAAATTACTTGTTTTTCTTTATTTGCTTCGTTTCTTTCTTCAAATGCTCCAATATTGCTATATACTATTTGACATCAATAGTTTTTTCTTTCTTAAGGTAATACATGAACTAAATAACTTGCGAGTCATAAAATATGGAAGCCAAAACCGTAACAGCTGATGTTTTACATCTGTGATCACTTTTGAGGACTTTCGCATGTTGATGTCCATTTAACTGCCGGTAGTGGATTGAAAAACTCCTATTGAAGCTTTGAATCATCAATGCTTAGTTGTTTCTGATGTACTGTGAATACCAATTGATCAGAAACACCTTGAACATAGGCTTTTCATTCCCACACAGCCTTTTGATATTCTTAATTCTTCTTATTTTATGTACCCTTAATCAAAATGATTTTGTGGATTTTTGGATGTTTTTCTCCTCTTAAGCCGTTATTTCTAAATGAATCAGAGTCCTTTATCACATGTTACTGTAACAAAACTCTGTAGTCAAAACTTTACCCCACAGATAGACAAGTTTTTATATTGAAAATATATATCTAATGTGGTTTGTGAGGTAATAATGATTACTAATCTCCAAGTGAAATCACAAATTGTAAAACACATTTTTATTTAATAAAATTAAGGATGCGTTTCAACATCATTGTCGTCATTAGTTTTATAACAGGAGATACCAAATTGAAAGGATATTTATTGAGAAAACAGTTGGAAAAGTGGCTGGGTTGCAAACTTCATAGGAACCATCACAAATTACACAATTACTACCTAAAAAACATTTAATAATAGGTTAAAAAGTCCAAAACGCCCAATTGTTCTCATATGGGTGTCATTTTTAAGGGAAGCTTTTTTGCGAATTTTTTTAGTAAAAATTTTTATGTTGCAGAGTCACGAATTCAGCAAAGAACCTTCAAGACAATGGGTGACCAACGCCATCGATACGAACCTAGCCGCGACAGTCGGAGAACACTACCGTCTGCTAGGACCATCCATGTGGGCGGCGATCGATGACGAGATCTCTTTGGAGAATTGTGATATTTATTCATACGAGCCAGACCTCATATGCGACCCTTTCGGCGAAGATGGCTGTTTATGGAGCTTTAATTACTTCTTCTACAATAAGAAACTGAAGAGAATTGTGTTTTTCACCTGCAGAGCCATCAAGTAAGTCCAATATTTTGTTTTTAATGAATTGTTAAAATCGAATGTCATATGAAGAAGGGATATCTTGCATAGAAATGCATAAGTTGATAAAGACATGTTTTATTTCTCTTATATTCTCAATTTTTTTTTTTTTTTTTATTATATCTATAATTGATTAATTTGATTTCTGCTTGAATAATGTGGGATGTAAAATGAAAAGAAATTGACTGCTGCAATATTGGGGGATCAAAATCGAGTGAAGCATTAAAAGTAATAAAATGTCTGTGGACAGATATGTCAAAAAAAACCAACATACATGCTATTTTGGTAAACAAGTGAAGGGAACTTTACACAGAGGAACTCCCTAGAAGAAATGAAAACTATTCTACATGTAGTACTATTCTACATGACCATGGCTAAAAATGGTTGATGCTTGTAGAGTAGACAACTCCCAAAGCGAAAAATAATATGGGTACCAGTTGAAAGACCAAAGAATGAAGGAAAAGAGGAAGACAAAATATACATGCTTATTAAACTGTTTATTCGGGCTGTTGGGCCGTTGTCTTCTGTTGAGATTTGTTCTCGACGTTTCGCCAACACTAGGGGTTGGCATCTTCTGGAGATGTTGATGCTTCGCTTGTAAGCAGAAACTGACGACGCGTTGTACTACGGAGGCAATATTTATAATTCCCACTCGCCTCCCCTCCGGGAATTATAAATATTGCCTCCGTAGTACAACGCGTCGTCAGTTTCTGCTTACAAGCGAAGCATCAACATCTCCAGAAGATGCCAACCCCTAGTGTTGGCGAAACGTCGAGAACAAATCTCAACAGAAGACAACGGCCCAACAGCCCGAATAAACAGTTTAATAAGTTAGACGATGGCCGTGAAAGCCTAACGCAATTTATCAAAATATACATGCTTTGGAGGTGTGTAAAGAGCAGTGTCAGAGAGGAATCTTCAAGCTGGAGATTGGAACGATAGGCCAGTGTGGAAACTAAGAACCGAAAGTATCATTCGCCGCAAGTCTGATTCGTTAGCTGCAAGTCCCGCTACAATGCTGCTTTGAGTACCTGATCCTATTTTAGTACCTGTTCAAGATTGTTCTGAAATAGCTGGGTCGAACATTGAAGGATTAAGTGGTTTAAAATCCATGTTAAATTGTTTATTGCATTTTTTTTAAACTTAGCGGGGCATTCACATTTCGTGGTCTTGTGGTCCAACTTCGGATATCAGACCATAAGTGGGCGCGCTGGATTGTTGGAAATTTAGTTGTACGAGTCGGAACATCTAGAGGGAAGATTCAAAGGTCCAACTTCCGACTGGCGATGGATTGGGTGCGTGAATAGAGGGGTCGGAAGTCGGATCAAAACTTTTCTCAGTCAGCGCTTGACCTCAGGTACTTACTGCACGCCTTCCGTATTGAACAGTGAAGGAATTCCTGATGTTATTAATATTTACAGAGATAGTCTCTATTTGTGGGATCCTAGTACGCAAAACGAGTACACGGATGTTTTACACCTCTCTAGGTTCGGAAAGCCTGACACAGATGAATGCCTATACTGTAGACACTCGGACACTGTGACACTTACGATGTTAGAGTGCAACAGATGGATAGTAAAAAGGAACAGAATAGAAAGAGAGTCAGATGTGAATTTTGTTACAGTGAGAGAAATGATTGAAAATAAAGCAGGTTGGACTAGCGTACACAACTATATCATGCAGTGATCATGAAAAAAGAAGAGGAAGAAAGCTAGCTGGACCAACGGTAAAGATAAGAGGGAAAGATGCTGGAAGTTGAAGTTAGAAAAGTGGGTCAGACTATATGAGTTAGACTGCGTGAGGAAGGAGGAAATGCCCGCCTGGGGGTGATGCCGTACTAGGAGCGATGAGGGTCTTCTACGCGCTACCTGGAACGAGACAGGGAGTCTCCTTGCTGATAAACGGAGTGTGGATGTGGATGAATGGAGGTAGTGCTTCGGAAGTGATGCCGGCCTTACAGCGGCCATTCCACTTCCGGATCGCTGGATGACAGAGGAGGGTCTGGTTTAGCAGGTATACGTTCGGTGTAGACTCGGCGACGAGAGGGCATTTTAAAGTACCTCGGAACTATCGCCGGGAATACGAAGAACGAATCCTAGACTAAGGTCAGTCAGGCAGCATCCTAAAAAGTACGCAAAACGAAATGCGCGGAAAATAGCCCAACGACACCTGCTAAACGTAATGTTGAAGTGCGAAAACACTGCCAACATAGCGTTCTGTCAACATAATAGTTTCTAGTAATCATCCTCATCAATGACATTGAGCAACTTCGTGTCAAAATAGTTCACACGAGCAACGAACAATTTCTTCATCCAATATTGTTTCCCTTATTTTCAAATGATGACGTTAAAAAGCACAATGCTTCCTCCTAATTATATTTTGCTTAAACTTTACTCGATATATCTTTCGGTTGAGCGATGTACACCATCGTGAAAACAGACTAGGACTGAAGTTGGAGCGCTAATTTGATATCAAGTTATATAGCCAGGTATCCAACCAGTAGTCCTAAATTAATATTACATACTTGTTTAACCAATTATAACATAAAGACAAAACTGTAGGTATCATAAAAATAAAAATATCTGCGTTTATAAAATCAATTAATTGGACGGTTGCGGAATATTTCTCTAATAAAAAAGAGTATATCATGCCGCATTTATAAATGTTAAAAAAATTATCATTCTTTCCTAGCGATAACCAATTTTTGTATAATTAATATTAATTTATATGCAGTAATGACGTAGATTGTCTTGCAAGGCTTTCTCTTCACCCAAGACTGACTCCTCCTACATATTAAACAGTTAAAAAGTAACTGACCTCTAAATCCGCAAGGTAAAAACAAACAAATCGAATTTGCAACCGTGAAATAATAACATTAATTTAGAAATTCATCTATCTAGGTAGTTTCTCCTTTATGAATATTTACTTGTTTCTAGAGATAAAACAGTGTATTGTTCAGTGAGATAATCACCTGAGGTGATAACATAACTCGCTGTTGTTTTTCAATTTAATCACGTTTATTGAATGTAAAATGTTATTGTCTGATAACTGGGAAAAACAATAAAATGTACCATGTACGTGTCGTATGGGTAAGCAAAAACGGGTAATTTGATCAAAACTTAACAAAAACATGAGAATATACATTTAAACAACCCAACCCATAAATTTATAAAAAAATCTAGAAATATAATTATCTGGTCACAAAATGCTGAATCTTGAAAAATTCAGTTTATTGAAAAAAACCAGTTTAATAAAAGACTAATTACTTAGTTAAACTCGAATGTATACTATTTTATATTGTATAATATTTGTATACTATTTAATAATACCTATAATTAAATTATTTAAAGTTTAATTAATTATACTTAAGTAAAAAGGAAGAGACAGTTAAGATTTGATTTCACGTACAGGCCGCCTGCGCATCCGCTTATACGTATTTCGGCCCAATAGGCCTCATCAGAACGGCTTTCGCAGTCGCTCTAAACGTGAAAATAAATATTTTTTCTGTCTTAGGAAGCAACTCTAACATGGCTTCGTATAGACGCAAATAGCGACATCTGATAATTTGGTTTCGAAAATTAGTTTACTGATTTTATACTTAAGTACTTATCCGTGGCTTATAATATAGGATAATTATGTTTGCCGTTTAACACCTCCCAATCGCCATTTCTTCTTGTCAAGTCTTGCTAAGAATTTTGCTTAGTTGAGGAGATATGTTGTGGAATGCAATTTTTAGATTCCTCATGTCTCTAATAACATCTTTATCAACGTCTGGTTTGTCTTGCAATTCTTAGAAGGCACAGATTAAAGCAAAGTTCTAAATTTGGTTTCGAAAATTAGTTTACGGATTGTCATAATATATACCTATCTTCTTCAATAAGGTCTCTTTTTCCATTGCTTTTTTTATTTGTCCTTTCCACTGTGATTTAGGACGTTTTCTTTTCCTCCTTTGTTTGGTTTCTATTTCCAAGTTCTTAGCGGTACTGTTCATACCGCTGCCTCTGTTTTGTCACTGTCTTTGTAAAGTGATTTTACGGCATTTATGTAGGTGTTATCTACTCACAGATTTTTTAATGCTTTCCACAGATTGTTGACTGGGACATTATCATAGGCCTTTCGTATGTCTAAGAATACAATGTGTAATTCGATGTTGAATGCTATTGCTTTTTTCTGTAAGCTGTTTTATAGAAAATACTAGTGATGTTGCCCGTCAGCTTGCGACGGCGGATCCAATCAATTGCATCTACAATCACTCCACTTCATTTTTTCTGTCTTCCTCCTATTTAAGGCTTCGTCTTATGAAATTGACCTACGTATAAAACCAGCGTAAGGCTAGTTTGGCATTATTAGAATTTTTTACCGATCACTAAATTCACAGCCAATTTTTCATTTTTCACATCAACAAAATTTTCAAAAGAATTAAAAAGTAAATGGAAAGACAGTTAAGATTTGATTTCACGTATAGTGCGTCTGTGTATCCGCTTATACGTATTTCACCCTAAAAGGGATCTTCGGAGAGGCTGCTGTAGGTTAGAACGGTTGAATCTTTTCAACCTTCCACTGGATGAAATAGTACCTAAACCTTCTCTTCCATACATAAAAAGTTATGTTGCATATCTGGTTCTAATATTAAATTCGTTAAAGAAATTGGATTGTTTAGAGGACTTCTTAAAAATGGCTTTACTTTATAATCAGAATCTTTTTTTAAACTTCCTATCAAAAATACAGAATTATTTATTCCTACCTGGTAGGTACCTAGAAAAACATATCCAAGAATTATCACGAAATTATAAGAATTTAAAATTAATATTCTATATAATTATATAAAAGATTTATTGAAAGTTTTGAAAATTTCCTACTTAAATAACAGACTGATTGACCCATTCGGTACTTTAATGATTTTGAAGAATACCTATTACAATAAAAAACTGTAAGTAATTCGTTTTTATGTTACAGCCCAAGATACACTGTTGATTCTGGTTTTGGAAGCGATTTCATCATGGACGAAGATGAATCCTACTAAAAACCAACCGTAAGTATCTTTTAAATATAGTTTATTAAAATGTATCACTTTAAATATAAAGGTGGATAATGTATCTCCGAAATCTAATACCAAACACCACGATCAGGACATATATGAAGATACACAAAGAAAGAACGAAGTCAGAAAACACAGATGAGAAAAAAATATCTTCTAAAAATGTATATTGTTTATATTAATCTATTAAGTATGTATGAAGTAACGTTTTTGTGCGCCATCACTATCCATCGACACGATGGTAACTTTGAATGCTTCTTTCTATGAAATCTGTCTTGTAACGTTATATGAGGAGCTGTGTCATTTACGTAAAGAACATTGATTCTTATAGAGATCGGGAAGTCGCTGTTAATATCGTGTAAAGTGTTGGTGGAAGAATGGGAGATATTCCTCCAGTCAGAGTTAAGTGATTCCTCACCTTAATCTGGTCCATCAACTGGTCGATATTACAGATCTCTGCTCTACGTTCATTTCTTAGACTTCCAACACTGCATTATTATGCATAAATATCAGAAATAATGTTCCTTCCTTTGGTAAATACTTAACAATGTTCACTTTTTTGTAATATATATATATATATATATATATATATATATATATATATATATATATATATATATATATATATATATATATATATATATATATAACGGGGGTCCTACGGCGATTGCCGCTTCCCGCATTTCAGCCTCCATCTTTTCCTATCTCTCCAATCTCCCTCTTCTAAGCCTCTAGATTGCATTGTTTTTGTAATTTCTCTTCTCCAGGAATTTGGTGGTCTTCCCCTTTTCCTTCTTTCTGGCGGAACATACATTAAGGCTTTCTTTGGCCACCGCTCCTCCTCCATTCTCATCACGTGACCATACCATTGTAATTGCCTTCCTTGTATTCTATCTGAAAGAGTATCTCTAATTCCTGTACGGTTTCGTATTTCCTCATTCCTGATTCTTTCCATTCTCGATACTCGACATGACCTTCTAAGATAATCCATTTCCACAACGTCTACTTTATCTCGTTCATTCTTTGTCATCGTCCAACATTCGGCACCATATGTGGTAATTGGTTCTACAATTGCTCTGTATACGCGAAGTTTGGTATGCATCTTTATTTTATTAGACCACAGTAATGAATTCAGTATTCGGATGCATTTTTTCCCTTGGGTTATTCGGTTTTGTACATCTATCTTAACTCTGCCATCTGCTGATATGATGCTTCCTAGATATTTATACTGGTTGCAGCCTTTTATGACTGCGTTTTCAAGCCTCAGATCTGTAGTATTTCCTCCAATTTTTAAATATTCTGTTTTGCTTATGTTTACAGTAAGCCCCCATTTGGCATATTCCTCAAATAATATATATATATATATATATATATATATATATATATATATATATATATATATATATATATATATATATATATATAACTAAAGAAACGTTTATTTTTTTTTACAGACTTGCAACAGATGGAGCGGGCCTTCAATTTTTGGCAGGCTCCGAAATAACGGCGCCCTCGCGGTGTATCAGCACAATTTCTTTAAAAAAATTGTGTGAGCATAAAAATCTTTTGGTGAGAGCAAAAGTACAAATTACATTAACAACTTAGCTTGTAAGTTTTTAGTTTTAAGGTATTATCAAAGATTAGATACGATAGTGTCCACAGTTTTTTTATCGATTGTACACTTTTCACGGATTGTTGTACAACTCTTTTTTTTTCTTAGTGTAAGATAAGTATAGGCCAGTGATGACGTACTAATAAATGTAGAGTATTGTTTTCTGTGTAGTTTTTTGTATCGTCCAAACAAAAACAAAAGGATTACGATATATAGCCAATTAAAATAATGTTTTTGAACAATAAGTTGTGATGTTACGCACAAATGTTTGAGGTTAGGTCCAAATTTTGATGCTAGAAGACCAACTTGGTCTTCTAGCAACAAAATATACAGCTTGACTTTAACGTAAAATAATTTCTGATAAACAAGTAAAGGTTCAAACACTTAAAAATTGCTATTTGTGAACTAATCGACATTTTTAGCAATAATTCCTTGACCTAACCTCAAAAAAATTGACAGCATGACGTCATAGTCATGTTCTATGACTCACTTTTCTTCTAACACTTTAGGCGGGGGTTATATTCTAAACTCAGCAAAGAATTACACAGATATATGTGTAGAAATCTCAATATTTCTTCTCTGTGTACTAAAAAATTGTTTCTAGTTAAAAAAAATTGCAGTTTTCTTTTTTCTGTGTAGTTAAAAATCTATTTTGGTTATTCAGTGTAGTCCTTGTATATACATGAATCTTTTCTCAATTATAATTGGCAAAAAATTAAGTTTTTTGTACCTGTACCTCAAAGTACAATTTTTAAAATGTAGAAAAAATACACTGGTCGTTGTAATTGTTGTATTTAAATGAGTAAGTAGCTGTGTTTATATCCGATTTTTGTCTTTCTTACCTTTAGTTTCAAATGACTCCCAAATTTCGTTCCTTTAAGTATTCTTTTAGGTTAGAAAATAGCAGTAATCATTTGAAGTCAGATTTGGAGAATGCGGTTGATACTAAAACAATTCCAATTGAAATTCGTGTCTTTTCATCGTAGTTATGATCGTTTTATCCCAATTTCTTCATATAAGTATACCAACGACGCTATAGAGTATGCGCTCACTCAGCCAAGGTAATACATGAGTGAAATATATTGCGTCAGTGAAATGCTAGAGCCGTTGGGCTACTCATAAACTCCCATTTATTGATCTGAAAAACTTGCAAACAACTCTCTGAATGGACGAGGTATTAATTTTGATTGACTGCGAAAACGCGGTAAATTGTGACAAATGACAAATGAAGTACACTTGTTATTAGAGGCGCCATCTGTACGTCAAGCTTGGAAATTATTGCAATATGTGGTAACTACAATTATACCAAGTTATATACTGATTTGTCTGTCTTGTTTCGCAGGTCAATGTCCAGATAGTAGACCAGAAGTTCATTCATGACTCTCTGTTTGTTTTTTTTTATGGTATATTTTGCATATAAACACACATATTACTTATATACGATAATTAAAATGACTATGTCGTAAATGTTTTTAATACTTTCGATAAAACCAGTTGTTATTCTAAAATGAAGTTGTTTTCGACATGTTTTTATGATAAAGATAAAAATTAATTATATTTTAAGTAGAAAATAACGTGTTTTTAATGTATAGTTGGTCTAAATGTTAAATTTTCCTCAACTCTTTCGGTCTTTTTTGTCCTTGAAGATAACATAATAAGTTTTATAAACACAGAAAACCAGTCAAAATATTATTTTAGCCGTTTGTTTTGACACAAATAAATTGTCGTAATTAAATATATCACTTCCTTTAATGTAGATATACGACATTAACATCCTTATCGATCAATGTTTTTATTGATTGAAGATACATTTACGCAAGAGGACCTTGAAACGCAAATCTAGCGTCCAAGGTGAGAATTTTATACTACTTACCTTTCTTAACCTTAATCACCACTTGGGGAAATGATTTAAGTCAATATATAGGATGATTCGAGAGCGAAAGTTGTAGTTTTACATAAATATATTAGGAAACAGTCAAATAAGAAGCAATCTATTTATGTTTTACAATAAAATCAGTTGTAGGTTATCATCATCTCGTTAATAAAGACTAAAAAGTATGTCAATGTAAAGTAATGCCTTTTTAAGTGATTTCAATTTTAGTTATTCAACAAATCTATGAAAAACATTTGTTTGAGAGATAAAAACAACATTGTACTCACAGCGAATGCGATATAAGGTTACAACTTGATTGTTAATGGGTTAGAATTGATCTTCCAACTACCTTCTTCGTTGTGATTTTCGGAACTGGTTCGAAGGACCATAGAAAATGACTTTTCACTATTTTATTCCTTAACTTTTAATCTCTAACTGTCTATCCCCTTTTAGTTTTGTGTAACGGTTCCTTCTAAGTACTTAGAAAGAGCTGTACATTGCCGACATTAGTTAGGGCGCAACTAGACTGAACCTGAACGAAATAACCGGGTAAAGTCTTAACTAAAATGGAAATGGACTGAAATGTGTGTATAAAAGGGAAAACTACAATTTTCTCGATATGTTTTAATCGAATCATCCTACATACAAATGTTTAGATAAGATTAAATTTGTGAGAAGAATATTTTAAATATTTATATAAGTACTAATGGTCTGGAGATTGCTTTAAGTGTAGATTATGATCAAAAAGTCTTTTGCAGTCTTATGGCAAAGTTAAAGAGATGGAAAAATAAATTTTTATACGTTCTGAGGACTTGTAGGACTTTACAGAAGTATTAGACATAGTAGAAGTTACTTTTCGTAGGACTGTGGATGATTTTTTCAAAGTATGAGCGTGAATAATGTAAAATGTTTATTGAAAGATTAGATTTTTTGTTTTGATTTGGTTTTTGTACCCAGAATTGGAATGGTTTTCTTTTTTATAATATAGGTGTCTATCTTTCAGCTTAGATTTATTTGGACAATCCCCAATGTCCCGCCCTACTGTTTATTTTCGAATCCAAAACTTTCTTTGCTAGAATCGGTTTATTTAAGAGTGCTTAAGGATGTTTGAAGTTATCTGAAGACATAGTAGTTCCAATCAGTACATGCTTCTTCTTGTTTGAATGCCCTTTTAATTGCTGAAGGTGTGTCATTATTGTTAAAAATTGATCTCTGCCTTATGCTGTTCTTGTGAAGTTGTGTCCATGGTATGGCAATATTTTACATCGTTTAGCCAAGAACATTATTGTCGTGTTCGACTTTTTTTTCCTTCAGTACTTCCTTCCTCAAAAATAGCTTCACACAGTCCTAATTCCACTTACACATGTCCTAGAATTTGTGCAATGGTCCAATGCGACCTAAAGGAATCCTAGAAGCTTTCAGTCATTGATTATATCCTTCAAGTTACTTTACAGGCTAGTATCAGACTTCTTCATTGTGGTTACACTTTGAGTATCCAACTGCCTTTCTAAGCATTCAAATCTTTTTCTACCAGCTGATCACCACTGTCTAGCCTTCTTGAAACTACAGCCACTAATTACATCTTTCTTCGGGCCCTACCACCGAAAATTCTTCATTTTGGTTATTCTCTGAGTATCCAATTCCCTTTCTGTGCTCTTAAAACTATCGTCTACCCTATTCTAAGCTTACACGCACTAATTATGTATTTCTTCAGGTACTACTATCAAAAATTCTTAATACTGGCTACTCTTTGGGCATACAAGGTTCGTTCTACCCCCTTAACACCACCCTCTGACATACGAGAAATCTATAGTCATAGATAATTTAGTTATTTAAACACTATTATTGAAAATTCCTAATTTTGGTTACTGCGTTAGCATCCAAGCTTCTTTCTACCTCGTCAACACCACTCTGTGACGTGCTACGAAAGCTTCACTCATTTATCATTTACTCTTTCGGCCACCAACAACCAAATGTCTCTTATTCTTGTCATAAAAGTGTCATTTATTCGTGTTGTAACGCCATTTCCGGTCTAGTAGTCACTTTCTATATTAACTGCTTAAATTTAGTGCCTTTTTGGATATTATGTACAAGTTAAAAGTCTTCTTTTATATGCAAGTTTAATATCCTTGAGAACTCTAATGTATTTTTTATTTTAAATTCCTCTGAATATATTAACCAATTCTTACTAAAAATCTAGTTTTTTTATCATTACTTAAAAATTTGTAAATGCAGCTGCGATAAAATTTGTACGATAAGTGAAGATATTATACCATCTGCATTTAAATTTTAAGACAAGAACTGTACTGATAAGACAAAATATGTAACTGATCGGTTTGCTTTTAGAATATCGTTTGTTTTATTAGATTCAGTATGTATTGAATGAGTATTATTTCATATTTTTATTAGGTTTCTAAATAATCAAGACTTATTAACAGGTATGGTGTAGCTGATCTCATTGAGTCTATAATATTTCGAATATAGTTTCACATTCAAATTTACAATACCACTTAGATGTATAGTTGGTACTACGGTTGCAATATGTAGTTAATAGCTGTATGATCTGAAAATAAAAAATTCTTGTTTTATGCTTGTTTTATTTATTTACACCTATAAATATTACTGCAAAACCTACTTAAATTTTTGATAGTACCCTCGTATGTAAAGGCAGTCCTTATTTAAAATCCTTATTTTTTTTTAAAGATTTTCGAGTCTCATAAATTCGATCAACTAATCTCCCTACGGTTCTGCTCGCTCTCTAAGACAAAATCCAAAAATTTGTCGAATTTTAAAGTCATAATTCGTTTCTGCTCTCCTGATACAAACTCCAAAAAATTGTCTTATTTTGAGAAAATAGAAAAAGACTTAAAATTTTAATAGATTTTTTTAAATTCTGAATATTTGACTATCATTGATAGATTGGAAAAGTTGTATGATTCTAAGGGATTTGTCCTGGAATTTTTTGACGTGACAACGTCTTAAATTAGGTTGTGGCTCGGAGTCACTCATGAAAAAGTGTAACGCCCGCTCACGTCTGTTACGATGAGTCACCGAACGAGAGAGAGGCCCGCCGGACGCCTTGCGTCTCTTTCCCACTCAAACATGATCGGTCCGCTGCGCGCGCAGCACTAGAGAATTAGGCGCGTTGAATCGGTGCGTGCTTGTGTCTCTGTCTTTCTCGAGCGTTCTTGGCGTTGGAAAACCGAGAAAGCGTCATAATACAAGTTCACACGTGTGGTTAAAGTATCGTCAGCTGTGTCTGTAGTGAAAATGTGGAGTGCTTAGATTCGTCATTTACAACAACTACAACAATAAAGGTAAATAATTGTACACTTCTTCTTCAGTGCCTTATCCGGTCCGGATGTTGGCGATCATCAAGGCTATCATGGTTTTGTTGACTGCTCTGCGAAACAGCTCCGCTGAGGTCATCCCAAACCATTGTCGGAGATTTTTCAACCACGAGATACGACGGCGTCCCGGTCCTCTTCTGCCAAATACTTTACCCTGCATAACAAGTTGAAGAATTGTACACTAATATTTCATTATCGTAAACTATGATTGATTGATTAATTGTTAGATTGACACAAAAGTTGAGAAACTGAGTTTATAGGTTATGTCATACTATTGACAAATGTTGATAGTGTTAAGTAAATTATTAGTTTAAATCACACTGCAATCAATCGTAATTCAGTCGATTGAGAAGAAACAGCGCGTATTGCTAGTCAAAATATATTTCTATAGTTAAAATTTGTTCAATTCTTATTTTCATTCAATTCCTTGTTCCTATTGTGCAATTTAATAATATTCATATCAATAAATATTCTACCGAGAAAAAGACGTTGTCACGTAAAATCTTCGCCCGTAAAACCGACTTTACAAGTAACCGATTTTTTTTTTTGGATTTAATTTAAATCAAACAACAAATGGCTTAAAATATTTTAATTTTGATTTTAAATCTCAATATAATAAAATCATTTTAGCATAAACATTACATTTTAAAATGCATGAACATAACACATCAAAGAACTGATATTACAATTGATTTTTGTGCTTTTTCTGAATTTAAATACCAGCTCCATAACACGATTTTTGTGGGCTATAAAAAATGGACCGCACTTCTCACTAGAGACGGTGTTATCATATAAAAAGAAGATAGAAATGGACTCGACCAATGTAGTTTTATTGAAATTTTGTGTATAATTAATATACAGCAAATTATAAGGCCTGGGGCTAACACAGGGAAGAACTATTTATAGAAAATTGGCTAAAAACTTAAAAATACAATTGTTTAAGCTAATTTTCCGCTAGGGACAACGTTATTATCAAAAACAAGCTAAAAATGTATTCAACAAATATAAATTTACTGAAATGTGCTAATAATACAAGAGGAATAATGTGTTCATACAGGAGACCAGTTGGAAAAGAAGACATTTGCTTGAGAAAAAGTTGAACAATTTGAGGACTTAGTTTAAATGTAGTTTCGTGGCCTCCTAAAGTAGTTGACAGATATAAGATTGTTTCTATTTTCTCCCATAACAGATAGTTGACGGTGGTAAGAGTACTAAAAAGGTACTTTTGTCACTGTAAGGGCATAGGTTAGCGGAAATAACAGGCTTGGGCAGCATTTGAATGTATTCATCCCTCTAACTTAATGTAATTCGGTCGTGCAATCATACTATCGAATTCTTTGATCGTGTGTACACCTTCATATATAAAAGTTAAAGCTATACATTATATAATAGGATAAATAATTTCATAGCAACTCTAAATATCAACAATAAGCTATTACTGGTCGACCACCAACCACCTCTCTTGAATCTGCTCCACTTGTTGAGTCTGAATTGGTGTTCTCAACTTCACTTGAATCTCCAGCTTGCCTCCCACCTTCTTTCGACCTTCCAACAGCTAGAACAATAAAAAAAAATATAGGATTTTAAAAATTAGTCAAAGTAGAAGGTATTCGAACAATATTGCCACCCCACACCTGACACCACTGCATTTGCAACCGATTGTTTACATTTTGCCTAGTGCCAAGGCTACGACATTAATAAAAGTAATGTTAGGTGAGCCTTTTGTAGATTTTTTAATTAAGGCGACGACTTGACCATACAAAAAACAAGACAGAAATGTACCCAGCAATTTTAGATGTATTGGAATGTACAATACAGATTTGGAAAAAATTTTAGGGAACATAGGATTTATAACACAAGAACTCAGATCCTCTGATTTGCAATTAACCAGCGTACATTTTAATATAACGTCGCGAGTCGCGATGTTTTATAATTAATTCATTTGTTCGACTGGAGTCTCAATTCATGCCGCGATGCTGCCAGTTGGATTTGCTTGATATGCACTTCGCTTGTGCCGCTGGTTAATAATCAAACTCCGTGCGAAAACAAAACTGATTTTATTTTGAATTACACAATACAATATATAAACGCTTATTAAGTATTATGTCCGCTCGCTCTGAATGCTGTATCACCGTATCCCGTCTCGTACTTGAGTGCCGCTGTCGTCTTTGGGGTGCCTTAAGGGACTCGCCTTATCTTCACATATGGCATAATATATCTCCCTATGCCACTATGTTGCCGGATTGTAAAATGCATAAATAAACTCGAATTGGATAGAGGCGTGAACATGGCCCCCGCCTTGGCAAACACTGCCAACAAAATCGTCTGCTAATGCTAAATGTTCAAATGTTTAAACTACACTTAGTCCGAAACGGGTAGCGGACACACCTTGGAAAAAGAACGAGTTATGATACCATTGTCTGTCTTTATCCTAAAAACTCTGGCTACACCATCACTGCCGCGTAAAAGTTCGATCACGCGACCTAACTTCCACCTTAATGGAGGTAAATTGTCCTCTTTTATGAGCACTAACGTGTTTTCCGCAACTTCACCGTTAGTAGTAGTCCATTTCGTGCGTTTTTGTAGTTCGGAGATGTATTCTTTGTTCCATCGTTCCCATATATGCTGAGAAAGCTGCTGAATATGCTGGAATTTTGAGAGCCGATTAACTGGAACATGACGCAAATCTGGATCTGGATTGGTAATAAGTGGTCTTCCGATGAGAAAATGTGCAGGAGTTAATGGGGAGAGATCATTTGGATCACAGGATAAAGGATGAATCGGTCGGGAATTTATTATAGCTTCAATCTGCACAAGCAACGAATAAAATTCCTCGAACGTTAAGTGCGCGTTTCCCAAAACCCTATGCAAATGACGCTTAACTGTTCTTACTCCGCTTTCCCACAGTCCGCCAAAATGTGGAGAATAGGGAGGTATGAAGGACCACGAAATATTATTCTTTAGCAAGGATTCTCTTATCGCGGGAGTGTGCTGCTCTAAAAATTTTCTTAACAATTTTAACTCCGAACTAGCTGCTATAAAATTGGTTCCATTGTCGGAGACCATCTTTTGAGGCTTGCCTCTTCGCGCAATAAATCTTTTAAAGGCCAACAGAAATGATTCCTTAGACAGTTCTGTAACTAATTCCAAATGTATGGCCTTCGTACAAAAACAAATAAAAAGACACATGTAACTCTTTATTAGTTTACAACCTCGACCCTTTCTATCGCGAATTAAGAAAGGGCCCGCATAATCTACACCTGTTACAATAAACGGTGGGCCACCTGCGAGACGCTGGGCAGGTAGGTCACCCATTATTGGCTGAATGGATTTAGATTTTAATCTAAAACATTTTACACATTTGTGTACGGTACGTCGCGCTAAATTTCTTCCTGATAACGGCCAGAAAGTTTCTCTTATAGTTGCAAGTAAAAGCTGAGGACCAGCATGCATAAGATCCTTGTGAAAATGATTAAATATTAACGACGTAACTATATGATCTGCCGCTAAAATGATGGGATGTTTTTTGTCATACGTAAACTCGGAATGCTTTAAACGCCCGCCTACTCTCATGATGCCCTGATCATCAAGAAATGGAGATAAATTTATGAGTTTGCTGTTTTTATCTAAAGATCCCTTTTGGTTCAAATGCTTTATTTCGTTAGAAAATGACTGTGATTGACAGAGTTTTAGAATACGATTAAATGCAGAATGTATTTCATCCAAAGAAAGGGGTTCAGAAGTTCTTTCCTTATTTTTACACATGCGGATGAATCTGAACACATATGCAGCGGTTCTTTTTAAACGTAAAATATTAGAGAAGCGCTCAAATGAAAATACTTCCGTATTCTGTGTTTCATCAAGTTTATTCGTAAAAACCTTTATGTTTTTCCTTGTTTCGATTGTTTCAGTAGGGACAACTTGTAAATTTGGCCATTTATCTGAATCTTGCACGATCCACTCCGGTCCATGCCACCACAAGTTGCACTCCATTATTTTATCTGGTTCCACGCCTCTGGACACTAGATCTGCAGGATTATCCTTGCCTGGCACATGACGCCACTGCGCAAACGAAGTGGTTTCCTGGATCTCTGCTACGCGGTTACTAACAAACGTCTTCAATGCATTGGCTGCTGTTTTCAACCAGCTAAGTACTATCGATGAATCTGTCCAGAGGTAACACGTATCAAATTGCACATTTAATGAATTTTTGACCTTATTGGTCAAACGCGATAAAATTACTGCTCCACAGAGCTCTAAACGCGGCAAAGTAACTGGCTTTAAGGGCGCAACCTTGCTTTTTGCACATAATAAGAATGAATACGACCTGCCTAACGAATCGGTAGATTTAATGAATATGCAAGCACCGTACGCCTTTTCTGAGGAGTCGCAAAATCCATGAAGTTCTAGTTTGACCTTACTAGAACATATAACATGCCGAGGTATTTTTAAATTGTTTAAGCTTCCTAATTTATTCCTAAACTGTAAATAATTATTTGCTAAATGCTCCGGTATGGGATCATCCCATGAAAGACGCTCGAGCCATAGTTTTTGTAACATAATTTTCGCTATGATGGTACACGCACTTAATAGACCCAAGGGATCAAAAATTTGAGCTATGTCCGATAATAAAGTTCGCTTTGTGATTATATGGCCTAGAGATGAACTTATGCTATAAAACATAGTATCTGATTGCGGTGAGTACAATAATCCCAAAGTTTTCGCCTTCTCGTTTTCACCGAATTGAATAACGGAACCCGTAGTTAAATTATCCGGTATATCTCTTAATATTTCAGGATCATTTGAATAGAATTTACGCAATGTAAATCCTCCGCCTTTGAGGACCTCAAAAAGTTGTTTACATGCCTCGTGCGCTTTCTGTTTTGAATCAAAACCTGTCAAAAGGTCGTCCACATAAAAATCGGATTTAATAATGCTAGCAATGTTAGGATTTTTAGCTTCTTGCTCCTCTGCCAATGTCATTAGACATTTAATCGCTAAGTAAGAAGAGCATTTCATACCGTACGTAACTGTTTGTAACTGAAATATTTCAATCGGTTCTTCCGGATTATTTCGCCATAAGATACATTGTAAGGATTTTTGATCATCTGCAACCAATACCTGACGGTACATTTTTTCTATATCCGCACTAACTACATATAAGTGTGTTCTAAAACGCAATAAAATGGAGAGTAAATCATTTTGTAAGGTTGGTCCGGCCATTTGAATACTATTTAATGAAATGCCGTTTGTAGTTGGCGCACTACAATCGAACACAACGCGCAAACGTGTCGTCAAAGAATTTTCCTTTAATACTGGATGATGTGGCATAAAATAAAATGTAGTATTTACCCTAAAGTCTGTTGCCGCTTCCGTAATTCTGCATAAACCTTTCATATGTCCTAACTCTTTATATTCCTGGATGAATTCGCTATAAAGAGTTTTAAGATTGGCATCTTTATTCAATTTACGCTCGAGATTTAAAAATCTATTTTTTGCTTGACGAAATGAATCACCGAGTGAACTTATCGATTCCTTGAATGGCAATGATACTATGAATTTGCCTGTCGCGTCGCGTTTCACCGTATCTTCGAAATGTTTTTCGCATGCAATTTCTTCGCCCGAGAGTGCAGGTTTTCCATTGAAAACCTCTTCAAGTTCCCAGAACTTACTTAGCTGTTCTGTAACTTCGATTGTGTTTGTGAAATTACACTTAGTTATTCGCTTTTCTGATGCTTTGTTTTGGCTGATATACGGCCCTGCTATGATCCAGCCAAACATTGTTTCTTGCATGAATGGTTTATTTTTACCTAAACTAATTCTGTTTGTGCCCAGTATTTGCCAAAATAGATCACTTCCTATCAACAATTCGACCTTTTGTGGTTTATGAAAATGATTATCCGCTAATTTTAAATGTTTAGGTATCTGCAAATCGCTAATGTTTATTTCAGATGCCGGCACGCACCCCGTAATTTCTGGTATTACGAAACAATTTAAAGTTTTATGAAAAGTTATATCGCTACGCGACTGTATATTTATTTCGCATTTGAATCGAACGGGAGATGCAATGCTATTTATGCCCATGACTGATATGTTCGCGCTTGTCGTTTTTAATCTAAGTTTATCGCATAAATTTTCGGTTATGAATGAGCTTTGTGAACCGCAATCTAACAAAGCTCGCACTATGTATGCCTTACCTTGGCCGTCAAAAATATTAACTAATACTGTGGACAGTATAGTTTGATCTGCAGCGCTAACTGCCGAAACTGACAAATTGGTAGTATTTAAACTACCTTGTATATTATCTGCAGATCGTATATCGCTCGCGTTTTCTACCGGTTGATGAACTAAAGCTGCGTTCTGTTCGCTTGACCTATCTGGATGCAATAACGTATGGTGTTTTGACGCACATTTCTTGCATGTTGATTGTCTACACCGCTTATAGAAATGTCCAGGTTTAAGACAATTCGTGCAAAGATTGACCTGTCTTACTTTATCAAACCTGTCCCTAGATGAAAGTTTTGAAAATTCGCCGCATTGATAAATGTTGTGTTCCCTTTTGCAAATAGGGCAACACTGTGTATTATCCGATTTATTTAAAGTTCCCTGTGATGAATATAGACCGCGAATGTTATGTGAATATTTCGTATTCCGTGAATAAGCGCCCGCCTGAGAAATATTCCGTGTATTTTGTTTTTCAGCTTGATTTACCTCAAGTGATTCTAAGAGGTCCGCCCTTGATTTTAAAAACGTTTTAAAATCATCAAAACTAGGAATTTCATTATGTGTTTTGCTATTCTCCCATGCGCGTAAAGTCGATGTATCGAACTTACAAGAAATAATATGAATAAGGAGTATGTCCCACGAATCAGTAGGTAGCCCTAGCTGCTTTAACGCGTATAAATGCTTCGAAAAAATGTCAACTAATTGCCGCAATCTATTAGATGACTCTTTATGTATTGGCTCTATGTTAAATAAGGCATTAATATGATTGGAAATTAATAATCTCTTATTATCGTACCTTTCCCTAATTAATTTCCACGCAACTGCATAGTTTTCGGCGGTAAACTCTAATGTTCGTATTACCTGCGCCGCACCGCCCTGTAATGAACTTCGTAAATAATGAAAACGCCTTATATTGTCTAAGTACTCATTTCTGTTAACTAAAGATTCAAAAAGATCTGCAAAATCTAACCAATTATTATAATTACCATCAAATTTTGGTAACTCGATAGGTTTAAGCTCAATACAATGCCCTGTATATGAATTCTTAGAGCGCTCACTTGCTTTATCGCTTTCTATACAAGCTACTTGTTGATTATCGCGAATGATTTTTCGCGCTACCGCTAATTGTGAATAATATTTGTTATAGAATTCTTCGCGTTCCGTATATTCATCCTCTAATAATTCAAATTGAACCGTATTTTCTATTTGCCCCTGAACTTCATCGAATTCGCCCTGTAAATGTTCTATATTATTTACCATTTCAATAGCCTGTAATACTTCTAAATCTGAAATCGTTTCACCCTTAGTTATTTTATCATTTAACGCTAATATAAATTTCGAAAATATTGTGAGTTTGCATTTAAAACCGCCCCTTTTTCGCTTTAAATTCTCCATAATTTTATAATGAATTAAACAGTAAACAGAAACAGATTATAAATCGCTTGATATTCGACCCTAACGTTCTCAGAATTATCACATGTGCAGAATAAAGGTACAAAGACTGATAAATAAGGGAATGTGAAATGGATAATGCTCACCAAAATATGTGTGTTTATTCTAACAGCTCTAGCCTCCTGGCGCCAAGGATCGGCCTCAAGTCGTATAATAGGTCTTCACAGATTTTAAACCCACAGTTGTCCAATTACGTAACTGTCTTAAGAACAACGTTCGATAGTCTATAACGCGCTCGGGCCACTATGAATGCACTATTTCGCCCGCTAATATGATGACACAAATATGAGTTCGGAATTCGGTGAATTTACACTGTTTTAACACAAAAATTTGATGATCCGGCTCGAAGGACCATGGATTTGCTTGATATGCACTTCGCTTGTGCCGCTGGTTAATAATCAAACTCCGTGCGAAAACAAAACTGATTTTATTTTGAATTACACAATACAATATATAAACGCTTATTAAGTATTATGTCCGCTCGCTCTGAATGCTGTATCACCGTATCCCGTCTCGTACTTGAGTGCCGCTGTCGTCTTTGGGGTGCCTTAAGGGACTCGCCTTATCTTCACATATGGCATAATATATCTCCCTATGCCACTATGTTGCCGGATTGTAAAATGCATAAATAAACTCGAATTGGATAGAGGCGTGAACACCAGTGTAAGTGTAAAAACGGAACACAGCTAGAGTGCATGTCAAATTCTCTGATAACGTACGTATTTATAAATGTAGATATGGAATTAAAAATATTATTTAACTAAAAAAATGGTTGTTTTATTGCCAAAACGGCTTGAAAAAAAGTAGATTTCTAGAAATAAAAATGAATTTCAAAAATAAAATAATAATAATACACTCTTTTTAATTTGAAATTATAAACAATATTTGGAATAATAAATGTATTTAAGTATAAATTTAATAATTCAAATAATACCTAATGAACACAAATAAAATTGATGTTAATAAAACATTATTTATTACGTGCACAAAACCGGACTTTCAGGAAAAATCGGTAGATGGAGCAACACTGTCGGCGTGCCAGATACGCTACTACAAATCGCAGAGGAGAGGTAATCCAGTGGAACAAATAAATTAGTTAGAAAATATCGCGACGTTATATAGAAATTTACACTGGTTAATTGCATATCAGGGAATCTTAGTAAATGTATTAGAAATCCTATGTTCCGTAAATAAAATTCCAAATGTGTATAATTAACATGCGGGAATTAACAAGGCATTGAGCCAATACAAGAAATAGTGAATGTAACTTGATTTGCACTTCGAATGTGCCTCTGGTAAATAGTCAAAAAAACTCCGCGCAAAAGACTTTATTTTAAATTAACACAATAAAGATATAAATACATGAATATATGACGGTTGGCGTCCGTCCCGCTAATATATATAATATGTTTCGCGTCGTACTTGCTGGATCACCGATCTCGTTCATATTTTGTGTGATGTCGCCTGGAGATTACTTTCGTGATTCTTCTTCAATCTTCGCAAATGACATAATATATCTGCATACGTTGCTACGTTGCCGCATCGAAACAATGCATGCAATCGACTTAAAAAAAAGAATTGGCCATACAGATTTTTCACTAGGGATAATGTTATCATATAAAAACCAAATGGAAATGTGCTATAAAATTAATGTACTGCAAATAATAACGCACCTGGCAAGAAAGAGCTATTTAATAAAATTGGCTCACGAACTTGTGAACCACCGATCTGCTGGTAAAGTCAGATATCACAAAACTCGATAGGTACACATGTTACAGGACGACAAACATGCGGCGGTTTGTTAAAACTCGATAACTACATTCGGTATTTTAAAACTCGACAAGTTCAGATATGATGTCATCGGTCAAACACCGATGTGTGCCGATGTGATGTATCTTGTTGCGATCTGTCTGTAATAAATGTTTAGTTTGGTTTCGACTATGGTAGTGATTTTTTTCTTAAATCTCGTGGGTTAAACGATGGATACTGGTGAATATAGCAAAAACATATGTAGTGTGAAGGGAGGAAGAAAACAACGTTCTTCTAAAAAAGCGCCAAAAAGCAACCGTTATAGTAAGGAGAAGTTAAGGGATGCTGATGTTGGTTGCAATCATGTTGACAGTAATAAAAGAGAAGTAGTTTGTCATGCGGGAGAATTAAGTAGGAATGATATCTTGGGTATAGTCGCCTCGTATTTCGGTGAGACTGTGTAAAAATATGTTTGTCTGTAATAAAAGCAGGTAATAAAATTAAAATAAAAGTACTCTACCAGGAGTAGTTATTAACTGCAAAATTATCAATGACTGAAATGTATAATAATACAAAGTTTTAATATTCTCATCGATATTTACATTTAGATGAGCCTGGTAAAATATGTACAGTCGCTCAGATAAAGTTATCATCGATGCATTCTTTGCGTAAGATAACAATTTTTGCCTGAGCAACCGAAACCATAAAGTAGTTTACCCCAATAAATTTCGTTTCGACCGTCCAGTGGTTTACACTTGGGTAGGCAGGTAAAATATTTTATATTATTTTAAACATTATTTTAAAACGAAATATTGTTTATTTGGATGAAACCTGGTATGTTACTCATGACACCGTGAAAAAAAGTTGGACGAATAATAACAAAAAGTGTTCTAATTTAGTACCGCCCAATAAAGGACAGAATTATAATTTTACACTGCGGTGTAGAAAATGGATGCATCGACGATTTATTATTAATATCTGCAAAAAAAAATTAAAGACGTGAATTTAGATTATCATGAGGATATGGAGGGTTCAATTTGTGAATCATTGTTTGAATATATATATATATATATATATATATATATATATATATATATATATATATATATATATATATATATATATATATATATATATATATATATATATATATATATATATATCGAAAAAGAAGTTCGAGCGTCAATTATAATGCTTTCAGCTATCAATATGATGGAAATGAAGTATAAAAAAGTTCAACTCAGGAACCATAGATGTAAACGTTTAATGTTTGTTTGAAAAAAACAACAGAAGTTAGTTTTTATGAAACTCACAAAGAACGGAAGTACCTACGTAAAAATATGTAAAAGAACAGTAAACTTTATAATTTTACGAAAATACTTTTGAAATGTGGCACCCGTGGTGTGATAATAATTCTGCAGCTGAAGAGCCAGTGGAACCCTCTAATCAATTGGAATATTTTTACAAAGCCGTGTAGTAAAATGTAAGCGACATTTTCAATACCTCTCTGATGATACCATCCAAACATATGTTGAAACATGTTTATGAAGAATTGTGTTCTAAATTGTCTAAATCAGAAGCAATTCTAGAAACATGTTTATCAGAGTGTCCAAAGCAATCTGCTACAAGACTATAGGAGAAACATCTTCTTCTAGACAGAGGAGAAAGGATTGTGCAAATTCACACAAATAAAACCGCACCTAAAGGAACCTATAATCAGAACAATATACAAAATGAATTCGGCTAATATTTTTTCAACTATTGAAAGCCTTCGAAGTGAACTGGTTCGAAAGGATATTCCCTTATATTCAGCAACAACAATTTAATGATTTCTTAAAACCCATAATTTTAAGTAAAAAACTATAGACAAGCGCCATAATGGAAAGTACTAGAATAATTATTTCTTTAAGAAACATTTCTATCAGATAAATAACTTAGTATCAAAAAATGAAACGAAATGTTGTTTATTTAGATGAGACCTAGTGTGATACTCATAACAGGACAGAGAATTATAATTTTACACTGCGGTGTAGAAAATAGATGGATCGATGATGTATTATTAATATCTGCAAAAAAATATTAAAGACGCGTCTCTAGGTTATCATGAGGATATGGAAAGTTTAGTTTTTGAATCATGGTTTGAAGAACCTCTTCTTCCGAGATTACCTAAATATAGTGTGATTATCATGGACAACGTATCATATTATTCAAGATTAATGAGAAAATTCCAAATATTATTTGAAACAAATTACAAATTCAAGAATTTTTATTTGAGAACGATTTGTACTTTGAGGCATCATATAGTTAAAAGCAATTGTTGGAGGTTGTTTACAGTAGTACCAGAAGGAATATGTTGTTGATAACTGTACTCGCAGTAATGGGCATACCGTGCTTGGTATGCCCAGTATTACAATTTACAATAGTACTTCCTCCTTACTATTGTAAATTAAACCCAATAGAGTTAATATGGACACAACTTAAAGGAAATAGAAGAAGAAGAAACGTGACTCCTAAATTTTTGTCTACTGCTCTCCAGTTAATTAGAAGAGAAGTCACAAAGATCACAGCAACCAACTGGAACAGTGTAATCAAACATGTAATCGCAGTGGAAAATGACTGTGTTAAATATTTACCAGCATTAACCAAATTAACTATAAATATAGAAGATACAACTGATACTAGTGATAGTAGTGATTCTGAGTAGATTAGTAAGTTCTTATTTCGAACTAGGTGTTAGTTGAAACCTTTATTTTTATTGTAATTGTACAAATTCTCGTTTTGCTTATATATCTTTGAAAATAGAGTACAAATACACTTCATGATAGAACAAAAACATACAATATAATTTAATTTAAAATAATTAAAGTACAGGTTAGGTTATTATAAAATACCTGCTAGGTACATATATAAAAAAAGATGTTCATAAAAGTTTTAGACCTCTTACCCATTTTTAAATTATTGAGGTACTGAGTCTTCTCTCACAAGGTGTCAAACCAAAGTTGTTAATATAATACCCTGTATATAATTTAAAAAATGAATTCTCTATTTTTTTTATTACAATAACTAACTTATCAGGGATAAAATGTGATCATAAGTTTTAAAACTTATGAGCAATTGTGTTATTAAAACGTTTGTATACTAAAATACTTGTACATAAAAAATTTGTTTAATTGTATGTGATAATTACTTATATTAACAATTTTTTATAGGTATTGTTATTTTACAATAAGTTCTATTTAGCCGAGTCGATTAGTGTTATCACTTCCTAGATATATCACAGAAGTTAACAACACCAATATTTTTTACTTAAACTTTATAGAAAATGAAACTTTTTCTTAACTAAAATTAAATAAAAATAAAAACTTCAATTTAATTAAAAATTAGATATCTACGCTACTGTTCAATAAAGTAGTGGTAACTCTAACAGTGTTGCCATTTTACTAGTATTTTACTCCTCTGGTTCCTATAAATTTTCTCAAGAAAATACGTGTCGACTATAATACTATTTTAAAGTTAGATAATTACATATTATGTAACAAAAATATTTTAGCTTTTAGAGAACTGATATACTCGCGTAACTGCAAAAAGATTGAACAAGATCAAGTAATAGTAAAGTTTATGGAGATTTGTATTCCCAAACGAAGAGTGATGGTCGATGATTCTAACAAGAAGCGGAATAGAAAGGTTTCTGCCAAATATTATGTTAAAACTTCTAACGGAAACATTCCCGTTTGCGCACCCACTTTTCGAAAAGTTACTGGTAAATTGTTAAGAGTTACATTATTTGTTATTAGACGTAAATACTAAGCACATTTTAGGAGCAAGTAAGGATCGACTGGCTGGTATTTCAAAGAAGTTTTTATCGGGAGAGCTGTTAGTTGAAAAACGGGGCGGACAACAACAAATTGATAAAGACATAACAAATGCAATAAAAGAGCACATAAGTAGTTATAAATGCAGAGAAAGTCATTATTCTCGCGCCAAATGTAAAAGAAATTACTTACCTCCGGAACTAAATGTATAAACAATGTTTAATGCATTTATTGCTCGAACAAATTTTAAGTGTTCTTTGTCAAAATATAAAAAAATCTTTTATGGAGAATTTAATCTTGGGTTTTTGGTAAATTTTTGGGAATTTTTGGTAAACATAAAAAAAACTAAGATATTAGAGCAAAAAAATGATTTACGCACAAGGTATAAACTCCACAAAATGAGGGCAAAAAGCCTTTTTTAAACAACCACAAGGAAAACACAATAAAAGTTTGCTTTGATTGTCAACAGAACCAGCCGACATTGCCGAAAATGTCTGTTGGAGAAGTTTTCTACTCGCGACAAGTTTGGTTATACAATTTAGGCTTTTTCACCAACGTCAAAAACAAACTCATGAGGACATAAGCTTCTTTGTTTGGCTAGAAACACAGTCAGGACGTGGTTGCAATGAGGTATCTTCTGGACTGCTGCAGTATCTTTTTGAACTTGAAAAAAAAAATGGCTGAAGAAGGCAAAAGCGGGTTAAATTTGGAGCTATTTTCCGACTCATGCAGTTCCCAAAATAAAAACAGCATCCTTTTGACCGTTCTTATTCATTTTTTGCAAAAATCAAAGGTTTTTAGTAACATTCAACACTTTTATCCCATAAGAGGTCATAGTTTCATGCCCGCTGACAGAGTTTTTGGCAGGGTAGAAAAGGAATATAGGAAAAAAGAAGAAATCATAGAACCACGAGAGTACTATGAAATCCTGAACAAACATGAAAACGTTAATATTTTGGGCAAAGATTGGAAAGTTTTTGATTATAAATCTTCTTCACAACAGATAATAAAGAAAAAACTCCCATTCAAGATTTCTGAGGTTCGAGTGCTGGTCTATGAAAAAATAAACAACAAAGTAGTTTGTAAGGTACGTACTACCTATGCTGGTAGTGACGTACAAGTGAATGTTTTGAAAAACAATGTCACAGATGCAAACATCATTGGAACTTCCGTTGAAGTACCAGCGATAAATCGTGTCAGCGATCTGAAGAAAAATGATGTGAAAAAACTGCTGGGGGCTATCGATATGACAGACGAAGCAAGATTGTTTTATGAGGATGTCATTGTTGGAATTCTTAACAATGACATTCTTGAAGAGTCCGTTGAAGAACATGATGATCCATGTGATGATACAGAGGTAGACCTTTGAGAACAGCTACATAATTACATATATATACATCTTTTATTTTATATTTACTAGAATTTTGTCTACCTAATATTAAAAGTTATTTTTTGGTAAACTTAAGCTGTTGTTATCGAGTTTTGAAAAAAACTGCATTTTTCTTTTATTTCTTTTGGATTAATACAGAATGTTATTAAGTATGTTTTTGCGTGTATTTATTATTGCTTATGCCCTTTTGCAACTTTTAATGTTAGTTTTCCATTTTAGCAATAAACGTTCTTTTGAAACAGAAAAAATGCTCTCCGGAAAAAAATGATTTTCGCAGATATCGAGTTTTAAAAAAACGGTCCTCAATTGTACATGTAATAAAATTGTGCTATATAATAATTAATGTGAGGAATATAGCAAAGAGCTGTTTTAATAAAATTGGCCCATGAACTTAAAAAAAGAATTGCCCATACAGTTGGTTACAATTGGAAATACTATACTGCCGTGATAAGGTAAAAAGCAGTAAGTGCCAAAATAATGGTTTTGAGTTATTTGTAATTTAAGATTTTTTCTTCACACTTCATTTATTATTTCTTTAATTTTAAGCAGAAAAACGCTAAAAAACATTAAAAAATATATCTTAATTTTTGACAAATCAAACAATTGTGTTACTTGTTTTTGGCTGAAAATTCAGCAGTTACTGCTGTTTGCCCTAATAATGAAGTTGTTTTCTTAAGCAGAAATGTAGAATTGTCAGCTTTATGAAAATATCGGTTTTAAAAATAAAACAAAAATGCAGAATAAAGCGGTAGTGTAATCAAATAAAAAAATCAAATTTAATTCACATTAGAAAAAAAAGTCTTAATTACATAATATTGAAAAAACTATTCGAAATTTTAAGTCTTCTACTTATTAAGTTTCAGTACTCGATTGAGCTATTCAGTTAATAGAAAACTTAATATAAAATGATCTAATTCGGAGCACATCGATTATATACTTACATCAAATGTGTCGTGGATCTCACACTGCGTTTCGAGAGGTTGTAGTTTCAGATTTACCGTTCCAACGAGGGAATCGCTCCTGAAGAAGCCGCTAAAATAAGAACGTACAATCAGAAATTAAAATTTGTGTAAAAATAAATTTTTGAAATAGCGTAAGCGAAGGGGAAAGAATGAAGTATATGGTCGTGTAAAACATAATTCTTACCATTGTCAGAATATGATAAAGTTCTCTATTTTAAAGTTATAACTGAAATAATGAAAATATAACGCTTCGTTGATAATTCCCAGCTCTAACTGATGTAAATTCAAGATTATTCCTCAACATGGTCTCCGTTTAGGGTGATACAATGTTTATCTTTCAGAAACGGTTAAAAACAAAAACTTCAATCGTCTAAGCGTTGTTTTCTTTGATTGACACAATATCCCCCTCTGATATCTTCATATTGTCTAATATTTCACTAAAATTTACTATTTCATTAAAATTTAATTTACGATTTACCAGAAGGATTTTACGAAATGTGACATAAAATGTTACCTTTTACGTAACATGTCGCGTTCCACGTCGAACGTTACGTTTAGTAACACATCTTATGCCAAATGACAAATATAATGTAGAGTTTCACGTCAACTGTCACATTTTATGACAAAACGTCACCTACTATATCAATACAGCACGTTTTGTGTCGCAAAACTCTTATCTTTTACGCTGAAACAATTATTGCAAACAACGGTCTTGATTGCCTAAGCGTTGTTTTCTTTGATAGTCTGAATTATTGCCTTCTCAAATACAGAACAAACGCAGAATCGACTTTTCTTCCCATAATATTAGAGTATATGTGTTATATTGTGCTTAAGCAATAAAGCTGGTGTGTTTTTGGATTACAAACAAGATTTAAAACTGAATATCTGCTTCGGGGGGTTGACAATTAATGAGGAATGCTTTGTAAATCCTCTTTATAATCTACATAAAAGATTGTGAGAGAAACAGCTTGGTTTGCTACAAAATCCTCGTGGACCAAGACAATGCACATTCGTGGAATATAAATCCATTTCTACATCGGAGACTAAGAAGCAGTCAAAGCAGTAAAGAAAATTGGAAAAGTCCTACCGAAGATGGCCAAAATCAGCTGATTAGGTGAAAAGGTAATACAGAATTCCGCGTCATGACTTCATCGCCCATCTAAAACTCGCATTTTCATTGTTCAGGAAATGGGACTCCGTCCTCTTCACTATACACGGCCCCGTAACCAAAGCTGGATTTCCAGTCAAAGTTAGAGTTCAGTACAGACAACTTCATCCTAAAATCCCCTTCTAGGCGTGTCGATTTCGGGCTCTGTAACTCTCCTTTTCTTCTTTTCTTTCTCCTAGTTCCGAATTTATCATTCAGTGACAGAGGACCATATTTCACTTCTTTGCAGGCAGGTGTTTACTTCCTATTTAGTGGATTTTCCTCGGCCATTTTTTGTGGTATTGGATTCGGACATAAACCAGAGCCACGTATCCAAATTTGTTACTAGTTATTCACGCCTTGTTAGGTATTCCTTGGATAAGGAACAACTCTTCCAGCTAGAGTTGTATATAGCTCGAAGAAGTTGGAACGAAAGTGACTCCGACAAGATGTAGAACATTATAGAACCCTCGTCGGGGAAACGACAATACAGCTCTATTAGACGGTACCAACACTGATTTGTCTCGGAAAAATACTCTTCCGTCAAGACAACGAACTTGCTCACAAAGAAATCGTGGCACAGACAAAATTAAACCAATTGGGACATGATTCACCCGCCGTTTCTACCAGAATTAGTCTCGCTTGACTATTTCCTCTTCCCAAACTCATAAAAAACGTATCTGGGTACGACGTTTTGCAATCAAATTGAAACTCGACACTTTTTGGAATAATTTGAGCATGAAACATTATTTTTAGGAATTAAATAGTTGGGAATCAAATATTGATCAAATCTACTACTGAACAAAAAGTTGAAAAATAACAAAAATCTTTGTTATGATGGAATACGGTCAAACAACTCTCGTATAGAACTGAAAGAAGACATTGGCAAATAAATACCCTGAAAAAAAATTACTCAAGTGAAAACTGTCTCCAGAGTTGTTTTTATTCAAACACGAATTACATTGAACCCGAGTTATATTCTAAAACATAAGAGAACTGTATCATATCCTTGACTTTAATTTTCATTTGAACATCGACGATAAACGAATAAAAATAAAATAACTATTTTTCCACGATGGATTTGAAGAACGACACACATTTAACTGAAATGATAAAAGTAGTTTAGAGAAGATACCTACAAAAAACATGGTAATCCTCCCAAAAACGAACAGCAGCCGGGACAGCTAACTGGAGAGCCACAGCAGGCGCATCTAAGTCCAATAAATGTTGTAAAGTTAGTTCTGAGCTGTGCTCGGGAGAATTAATGATCAATATGTGATACTATTCTATACAGCGCTCCACACAATTAGCGGAATTCTTTTCTGAGAAGCTATAAAGATGCTACGCGAATAAAAGTACAATCCAGATCTAGATTGGATGACGTATTGAATGGCAATGATATTGCAACAAACATTATTGCGCATTAAGATAAAAGTTTCATCAATAAAAGGCACTATTAATCGTGGAGGAGTTCCTTTACGTATCTTTGAGCTTCTATCAACACGATAAGTTTGGTATAAGCTTCATAAGTGACGCGATCTTAGTAATAAACGTACTTTTTGTTTATAATCTTTAAATAACTATTATTTTATTCCCAATTTCTTCAGATTTCGTTTATTTATTAACTGTCTGTTTTATTTTACTATTTTCCTTTTAAAAATAGTTAGCTGTTTAATTATTATTTTTATATTTCGATTGTCTACCAATTAAATTCAATTTCCCCTTTATTTTTCGTGTAATCCTCGTATACGAGCCACCACGTTTGCCGCCGATTATGTAATACCATTATAATCCATAAACAATGTTGTGCGACAATTATGTAACGATAAAACGCTGCGATCAATTGTTAATGGCGTTGACTAGCTCACTGAGGTGTTGGATCGTTCTTGTCTCAATATAAAATGTATAACGAGGAAATCAGATGGGACGAATAGAAAAAATATACCCCTTATCAGTTTTTATAAACGTAAGATTATCTGAGAAGCCACTGGGATTGGAGAACATCATTATTGTCTCAAAAATAGAGATGAAGTTACGTCATTTTTTCTCTATTTGTCCGTCAGTCTGTTTGTATGTCTCTCTCTCTCTCTCTCTGTCGGTCTGTTTGTTGTTCTGTCCGTCGCTCTGTTTGTCTACCGGTGTGTTGTCTCTCTTTTTTGTTAGCGATCTTTCTGTCGGTCTGTCTATCGAGTTGTCTGTTTGTGTGTTTGTCTATCTGTCTGTCCCTCCCTCTTTCTTTGTCGGTCGGTCTCCGTTTTTCTCTCCATCGGTCTGTATGTCTGTTTGTTGTTCCGTATCTGTCTGTCTGCTGGTCTATCTCTCTCTGTCGGTCTCTCTATCTGTTTGTGTATTTGTCTATCTGTTTGTCTCTCACTCTCTCTGTCGGTCAGTCTGTTCTGCCCGTCGGTCTGTCTCTCCACTCTGTCAGTCTAACGGTCTCTCTGTCTGCCGTGTCTATATTTGTGTGTGTCTGTATGTCTGACGTATGTGTGTGTTTTGGATATTTTTGTATTGATTTCTTTGTTTATTTCAAAAGTTCCACAGCACAGTTGGTGGTTTTTTGAAACATTTTTCAAACTGAACTTTCTTCCTTGGTACAAACTGGGCATCAAAAACGATAAAATCTGCAACGACTACAAATTACACCGACTACTTCACAAAACCGACGATCACATTAGCTGTCTAGGTCCCAGTACTCTAATAGTCTTCTTCTTGTAGTGCTTATCCGTTTCGGATGTTAGCGACATCATGACAATCTGTATTTTGCAAACTGCTGCTCTGAAAAGATTTGTGGTTGTTGTTGTCTTTCAGAACCACGTACGTAGATTTTTCAGCTAGGAAATACTTCGCCTTCCTGGTCCTTGTTTTTCTTCTACTTTTCCTTGTAGAATTAATTGCAGCATCCCATATCTTTCGCTGTTCCTCTTGATGTGACCCAGGTATTCGATTTTGACTATTTTTATTGTGGTTAACAACTCTTTTCCTTTTTGCATTCTTAATAAAACGTCCTGGTTAGTAATTACTATTTAAATGGGAATAAGCCACAATTAAAGGTTACAGTAAGTTTATTGGCGTTTCAATTTCCACTTCGGAAAACGTTCTCAAAATACGATTTTGAGAATCCGTGCGACTGTTTCCTTTGTTTACTAAATTTACCAACAACAGGAATATGATCTGATGATACGTCAGCACCGGGGTAACTTTTAACTGATAGGTATTCATTACGGAATCTCTTATTCACCATTATGAATCAATTTGATTCCTGGTTGATCTTGCGGAAAGACCCAAGTAGTAAGTGTTTGGGAAAGTATATACTATTTATTTCTTATTTTTACATTTAATATTTTTCTGTTACGGTACTGTAATGTGATCTAATTCAATACTGTATCCTAACGACTTTGGTAAAATATATTGTTTCCTGTTATTTCGTAAAATTGCTAAACTGTCTATCTCATCTATTATGTTTTAAGTACGGAGAATTTGACTTCCTTTGTATTCTGCGTCACAAATATGCACACAAGTGTACGGTTTCGTATTAAGGTCTCAATTAACTTAAATTATCGCATTCTAAATCACAATACAATAGGGTGATTTATTGATGTACCCTCTTCCACCCAACGGCCAAAAGATTCTTTTCTGACCTGCAATCTCAAAACACTTTATCCCCAGACAGCGAACCAAACGGACCTAGTGTATGATAGGTTTTCGCCATCGAGCGTCGGCGGGCGCCCCGACGCGGTACCAACGATATTCCACTGGCTAAGAATACGACTCCAATATTTCAAAGGGTAAGTCTATATTCTTTGTACAAACATCAATAATGAGTAAGACCAGTTGATTTCTTAATTTATTTACAGTTGTGTTTGCTATTTGTCGCTAATTTATTCACAAACAAAATATTACATTTTTATCTTTATAATTATTTATCTATTATCATTTAACCAGCGACCTCTTAAGTTTTATACAAAACAGTAAGACTATAAATTATCACCAAAAGTCGATAGAAGACTCTCGTGTGCTGGCAGTCAGAAGAGTATATGACGATACAAAGACAGGCCCTTGCAAAGCGTTGAGATGGAACTACTATCTTTCGAGTCTTAATTTAACCTCATAGCTGTTAGCGAGCTGAGCTAGACTATCTCTTACTTATGTACGACTCTATAGCGTGGTCTAGAAAGTAATTATTTTCCTGTCCAGAATATCTAGGGAGTACTGAGCTAAGTATTGTCTGGTCTCTGCTCAGTACTATCATTTATAGAAACTAGTTCATATGTCTGCTCTTGAACCCATGGATTCGGCTATTAATTCGATAATTCCGGATTATTTTAATAAACGAAACTCTTCTACCAAACGTCGCACAAGTGTGGAATTTGTGTGTGAATAACTTACATGTTTTAATATCAGAGAGTTGATGGTTGTGAAGTTGTTTAAATAAAATATGTGCATTAAATAAGATTAATTTATTTGCGTAGCATCTACTTAAAAGTCGTCCAATAATTTTGTACAACACTGTATATGTACACTATTAACATTAGTTACTATAAAAGTTAGTAGTTATTTAAGCAAAAATAATACAATAGACTCTACTGAGCTTAGAAATGGCAAGAATTTGTTTTGAGGGTTCAAAATGGATGTAAATCTGAAATACTAGATTATATATTCTACTCACCCTTTAGAAAACAACTCAAACTTCAGACTGTGCCTCTTGAAAGTCCTTTGACATACTCTGGAGTTCCTTTGTATAGGTACAACAAAAGTTTTTTGATAGTCCGGGTTGTTTGTGTTCTTCATAGTTGAAGTTCTATCACTATATGGAGTTTCCTGGAAAGATTTCATCATGGATTATATAAATGAGTCGAATTTTGCTACGTCGAGGTTTAGGCTTCTTCTCGAAGTCTTCCATAAAATGCTTTTTGACAATTCCAGAACCATAGTCGCCAATAATTTCCGAGGAGCGATTGAAATCGAAAAACATCCCCATTGTTTTAACCTCATCGATGAGCCATTAATCACGATAAACGACCGTCCATTTCCTCCATCAATCCGCCGTCAGGAATCTTCACAACATTTCTATCCAAACACCAAGTCAGCGTGGATACTATCGTAGCAGCAATGCAATATTATATAGTGTGAGTGTAGCAGTGATGTTATCGAAAGAGTCAGGAGAATTAATTCCTGATGAAGGTTCCAAAGAGGGAGTCGAAAGCTCGACGTAGCCAAATTCGACACGAAACTGTGATTAAACTCAACCTGTTAACTCACCCGATTTATACAATTAAAATAATCTTACTATACACTTTAAGGAACGAAAAGAAAAGAAAATATTAACTTTCGGAAACATTTTTACCTGCGGAAAAGGAAACTCCATCTTCACATAAGTATCTATGTCTTTGTCGGTGGTGATATTGAGCCCTCTGTGAACGGTCACCTCCATGGTGTTGTCTTCGATTTCGGGACAGCACTTGACGATAGCGAATTCTTTCGTTTCATAGTGGAATTTAGGAATCCGTCCCTCTTTGCGAGCCGCGCGAACTACGTCCATGTCTTTAGTGACGTTTAGAGCAAACCTGAGACATATTACGATTTCAAAATTAAAAAAATTATCAACAATAATGTACAATATATATATATATATATATATATATATATATATATATATATATATATATATATATATATACATATATATATATATATACATATATATATATATATATATATATATATATATATATCGCTATTGCTATCGCTTTATTTCAATAGATCCAGATCACAACTTTATAATAAAGTAGAATATTAAAACATTTTACATCCAAAAAAGGATAATTATATAAATATTTAATATAATCTGAGTGATCTAGAGTTTTTCTTTTGGCTTGCTAACCAGTGATAGATTGAAAGATCAATATAATTCTTGATCCACAAGTTTAAGCATCCAGGTAGATGATTTGGTCTGGTTATATAACTAACCAGGTAGATGATATCCTATAACGTGAAAATGTACAATTATCTTTTAATCCAAAGAGATCAGACACTTTAAAGACAGTGGATTGTTATTTCTTTCCCAAAAGCTTGTGCAGAGGGGAATTGTAATTTCTGACAGAAACAGTTAGACCTAAAAGGAGGGGAGTGTGGAGGAGGCCGGACCTGCAGCAGAGGGATCGCGTGACTTACCATTTCGGTTAGACCAATATGGAAATTTTTGTTATTGAACAATTGGTCTACATTTTTGATTTTAAGTTATAGGGCAATTATAAATGTATACATAATTGGAGCTGTGCATATTAAATTGATAAGTAAAACTTTAGGATATATATAAGACTGACCTTTCGAACCTATTCATTCCTGGAACATCGCCAATAGCTTTGTTGTGATCTCTAGTAGTAAGGCACATTTTTAATTGTTTTTGTAACTGCGTTTCCAGTCTGGCGAAGAGGTCACCATCAATTCCAGCAGAATCGTCACTCTCAGTTGACATAGCTATATCGTATCTAAAGGTAAAACAGTTATTATTTTTAACACAATACACCACAGCTTATTATATGAAATAATTCGAAACCAAAGCCTACAAATTCAGAAAACAATTACATCATTATTCTGTGATGATTGGCAGTACAATCTTTCAGTCAATAAGTCTCCAAACTAATAATACTAGTTTTTTAAGATAAATAAAATATAAATAAAAAAAATCATTCATTAAATAAACTGTTGTACTTACTCATTGTCCAACTGCGACTTTGCTTCTGGAGAAACGGGAATAGAAGACCAATCCACCGGTAGACCTGATATAGAAGCTTCGATCAGCTTATCAAACCCTTTGGCCTGACGTAAAAACTCCTTGGCTTGGGCCATTTCTCCCCTCTTTTTAGCTTCCAATGCCGCCAGTTTGAACTGTTTTTGTTTAGCTATCAGTATCACCATTTGCTTCCCTGCTTGAGTTTGCTTGGGTATTGTTCCTAAAATTTGGGAGTGTCATTGATTTAACAGTCTCATTTCATGATTTTAGGTTATGTGAGTACAAAAAAAATAATTTGTGCAACGAGCAACAGCAATTTATACATTAATAGATGGGATATATTATTCAGAATCAGTCTATTAGGAAGAACAAGGATAAAACAATCAATAAAAAACTTACTTGTTGGTTTACTTTCGGGACTAGGTAGACTGGGCTTGCTTTCTCCACTACTGCTCGGTTGTGGAGCTGGCCGTCTAGGCTGTGTAGCTGGAGCAGGATCAGCAGGTTCAGCAGCCAGAGGTTGTATTCCAGGAATTGGTCCGTAACCTAAAATGTCATTTATTTATTGTCTTCAATTCATGTTATCTACACTGAATGCTTACCTGGAGGAGTTGGCAGTTCTTCATATGCAAATGATTTGCCTGCTTTATTAGCCTTGATAGCCTGTTCAAACTGCTTGATAATCCTTCCATATCTCCTGACTTTACTGGAATTATTTTCTTCCTTTGCCTTTGCTTCCTGTTCCTTATAAAGACTCAGTCTTTGTTGCAGAGCTTCCATAATAGATGAGGCAGTTATTAAAGCAGGAGGAGCTGCGGCAGGTTCCTCTTCAGCAGGTGCTGGACTAAAAACATAAAAATAACTTTTCGCTTGGATTATACACTAAAAAAAAAGTAATACCTATCCTGCTGAACTTCGCTTTCTTGGACAGGAGGTTCTGGGAGACTGAACGTCTCTGGTGGACCTGGCATATCACTCAAGTCTACAGGCTGGCCACTTTTAAGAGCAGCAATTACAATATCAAATTGTTTGGACACTTTTAAAAATAAAACAGCTTTCTGTGCATTTCCTTCATGTTTGGCCTTCAGTGCAGCTACCTTGTATTGCTTTTGACCTTGTAGAAGAGTGTTCAACTTTTCTTGGTCATAAGCAGGTGCTTCCGGTTGAATATTAACCAAGTCTTCTGTAGGAGGCTCTTGTGGTGAATCTGTGCTTGTAGGAGAGAGTGATTCGGGAGGTGTAGACCTTTGTGGTACTTCAGGAGCGGGTCGTGCTGGAGCTGCAGTACTAGGATGTATATCAGGAGGGATACTATCATCATTTAAATCTATAGGTGAACCTGACTTTGCTCTCTTGATAAGGTCTTTTAATGTCTTAATAGCTCTGCCATATCTTCTAGCTTTTGTTGTTTCTCCAGATTCTTTTGCCTTCACTTCACATATTTCATAGTTTTTGAGCCTTTCTACTAATGTATTTACAATATCAGAACTACTGGCAGCTGATGGAGCCTCTGTAGAAGGGGACGAGTCTTCATCTGGCTGATCTTCACCTACATAAGAGAACATTTATATTTTGAAAAATTAAAAAATTTTGAATATTACACAAACAATATAAGGAAAATAATGTGATGCATTAAGATGATAGCAAAAATGTCAATTCTATATTTTAACAATTTTTAAAATAACTCATAAAATAATTGTTCAATATCTTGACTTACCAACAATATCATTCAATTCACTAAGCAACTCAGGATCATTTTCATCAATAGACACATCATCATCATCTACATCCTTCATTGATTCAGAAACCATTGAATCTAACTCCCTCTGAGGAATTATTTTTCTTGGAGGCCTCTTTGGTTTTGACGCTCCACCTCCTCCAGCCAAAGCAGCCAATTCAGCCTCCAAGTCTTCATCGTCATCATCATCATCCTCATTTCCTAGTCCTGTATCAAAGTCTGTGGGTACTTCAAATAGACCATACTACAAAGCAAAAAAATAATTAAAATGGTCATGAAAAACCATCTAATGAAATAGATACATTAATTTGTAAGTATGAACCAAAAAATAAGAACTAAAGAAATAATATGAACTAAAACATGGACAGATATAATAAATTTATACAGTGCTCCAAAATGAGGGAATATAGTTCAGCATCTTTGGGACACCATGTATTATTATTTTCCAATCTTTAGCATATTGCACAATCACTTTCCGTCACCTTATGTTGGTCAACTGGTTTTTATTTTTCTCTCCTATGTTTTTAATACTATTCATTTAACTAAGTTTCTTTTATTTGCTCTAAGTGACCCAGATAATTAACTCATTTGTTATGATCTCTTTGGAACTGCCCAACAAACTATTGCCAGAAAAATATCAGAAACCTTTCCCTATTTCAACCCAAGAAAAAATTAAATTTTTAGAAATCAAAAGGGTACTTTGTTGTGTGTGTGTGTTTAAGCAAAATTGAGTGAAATTGTAACATTAAATGTACTAAACAGGACCATTGTTTTATAAAACTGCCATAGACAAATAATAGTCAAAATCTTTCATAGTTTTCATCATTTGATTAGATATTGCTGTAAGATAAGTACTTAAACTGAAGATTCTGAATATAACCTTAGTAATCTAAGAATATAACCAACTGGAAAAACCAAAACACAGGAGGTTGGAATGGAGCAACAGAGCATGCCAAGACATATAAAGGGTTGTGAAGCTAATTATGATTATGAAACAACCTTCAGACAAAGAAAAACAGGAAGTTTAGATTATGATTCACCAACTTAACTGTAATATGGTAATTGAATTATACTGTAAATAAACGTAATTGTTGCTTAATGACATATAATGGCATTTGTTATATATAACAGTATATCTCTTATTAAGTATATACAACAAAAATAACTTTCTAATAGAAAGAATCTCAAACAGAAGAGATTCGAGTCCATATATTCTATCCCTAAACAAATACCATGTGACTAAATTCATTTGGTTCAGAACAATGATATATAACTAAAAAAAACTAAGTCATATAGTGGTAGCAGTGTTTTGTGATTAATAAATAAGATAAATCCTGTTTTTAGTATGAGATAATTTACAAAAATACTGGACCTTAACACTACTAAAATATTTACCTGCGACAATGATTTGCCGGCGTGGTTCCTCTTTGGTTTTTCTTTTTTCGAAAACATTCTGAATTTTTTTAAATAGTGTATCAATCTAGTGCAAAAATATTATTTTAGAGTTACTAAAAAACTATGGAAAATAGAACCATAACCGTATTTGACTTACTCATCCCATCTGTCATTTCGGTTCGGGCAGCATTCGGGTTCGGTTATAAAAGTCACGTCAGATTTGAATATATGGCGCGAATTACTAGAAATAAATACATCGGAAAATATAGATGTATAATTATAATATTCTTATATAACAAAAATCTATATTGGAAGCTGAATATAATACTGCACAATCATTGTTTTGAATTGTTTATTTGTATTATAATATTTTTTTTCTTTTCTTGTCCCTTGGTGATGACGTCCCTGACAGATCGTTCACAGCTGTGTAATTGGTCCCGTTAATGTAATGAATTAAAATCTGGTAATGATTTTTTAATTAGAAAAAAACGACTGATTACTGATTAGAATCTATTTTTTCGAGTTGATAAACTGTTTTGTTCAATATATTTTTTTTTTATTTTCATGCGTCTTGGTGTGACTTTCCCTTTCATTGCCGAGATGTAAAACAGATGTAAGATGACAACTCTGTCATTGTATTTTTTGAGGTTACATACGTGGAACTTAACTATAAGTTGTAGTTGTAGGGTAAGTTTGTAGGTTTTAGTTGTGAAAGAAAATGTCGTCGAAAAGAAAAAGTAAAGAAAGCATAATTGCTAGGGTTAATTTTCCACTATATACTCTTCAGATGTTAACATCAAGGCATGTAATTGTCGGTGGTGGAGGAGGAACATCCAAAACTGGTGTACATAATGGTTTTGTAAGTAAAATTCAATAAGGTCAACAACAGTTACAAAAAATGATTTTTTTTAGGAAATATTTGAGATTTTTCATGATGGAACACGGTTTGCAGCAAAAGAAGTAACTAGACATGAAACTGGAGGCAATGTTGTTATGAACTGTTCTGTTTACAGTGATAGAAAATATTCTCTTATGGTAGCTGGACAAGAAAGTGACTGTCAATTGTACAAACTGAATCCTAAACTAGTCGAGGAAGTAGAAAATATCGGCAATAATACTCATCTAAGGCAAAGAAATACAAAAAACAAAGAAGTTACAGATGACAACAAAAATGTGACAAAAGAGTTATATTTTGATGTTAAGGCTATAGAAAATGTTCAAACTGACTTTAATGGCAGTGAACCATTATCGAGGGTAGTAAAAATTAATCATGATGGTACATTATTAGCTACAGGTAAGTAAATATAATCTGTTATTATATAATAAATAATTTAATAGATTATTGCATTTAAGGTGGTACAGATGGAGATGTACGAATATGGAAGTTTCCTAGTATGCAACTTTTATTTATTCTTAAGGCACATACAAAAGAAATAGATGATATAGATTTTAGTAGGTATGACAATTATGTGATTACCATAGCCAAAGATGGTTTAGCAGTATTGTGGGATTGTATGACAGGAAAAGAAAGAACGAAACTAACATGGAAACAGCCTGAAGGATCAAAATATTTATATAAACGTTGTAGGTAAGAAAATAATGTATCAAAATATACCCAAGTTAACAATCTTATTAAGTAATTCCATTCAAATTTGTTGTGAAATAAAAAAATTACATAAATAATGCCAATTAGACTTAATTTATTTAAAGTTACAGATATTTATTAGATATATTATTGGGAAGTTCATGTTGAACAGAATAATCTTTTAGTTCCCTTGGAGTAAAGTGTAGTTGTTTATTCAAAAGGTAATTTTTAACTAGCTAAGAAACAAGATATCATATATTTATATTATATAGGTAATATAACATATTTGGTCCATATGCTGGGAGGAAAAGCATACTGACAAGCATAACTGCAATTTTTTTTGCTAAAGAGCTAAATATTCTAAATTTTGATTGATCGGCAAGTTGGATTAACCATTTCAAGAGTAGACACAATCTTATTGCCGGAAAAAGTACTGGGGAGTCTTTGTCAGTTGAACAGAGTGATGTGACCAAATGGCAAACCAAAGTTTGGCCTAAGTTGTGCGAAAAATTTAATGAAGATGAGACTGGATTATTCTATAAACTAACCAGATAAAACACTAAAATTTAGAGGTTAAAAATGCTTGGGAGGAAAACTTTTGATAATCAGAACAACTGCCTGGAAGAAAATTGTACCACTCCGAGTATAAATGAAGCTCTCAAAGCTGCAGAAGTATTAAATCTGTTTGTGCATTCTAATTTTAATGATGACACTATGAAAAGTATTATGTCTTGTTTGCAAAATGCAGTCCATAGTTCTTACTATAGAAATAAAAATCAAAAACAATCAAAACATACAGACTTTTTGCACTAGATGTTGATATGATAGGTAGATAAATAGATTTTACATTTTAATAGATAGACATTTCTTTTCAGTCCTAGTAATGTCAAATAAATAAATATTTTGATTTAAATGGTTTTTTTCCATTATTATGTATTTCCATTAATATGTAAATACATATACTGTGTACTGATTATTTTAGTAAAGAACAAAAATTAAAATTGTCAGTTCCTTGAATGGTTTCCGGTTAGTATGACACAATACAACCGGTCCCTTGGCTGTCATTATAACAGGATTTTACTGTATTTAATATAAAAAATCAACTAATAGAGCTGTTAAAATAAGTTTTTACACTCAATTGTGGTATTTACATTGGTTATGTTAATTTTATATTATAATTTGATCTATAATCTATTTACAGATTTGGTGTGATAGAAGGACTAGACAAGAAATGTGCACTATACACAATATCAAATCCAATAGGAGTAGCTAAAAAACAAAAATCCTATCTCCAGCAGTGGGTACCTGAAGAAAATATGTTAAGAAGGTGTATAGAATTTGATGAGAGTCTGGCTGCTTTAGCTGTTCGTGATGATGGTAGATTTGTTGCTGTTGGTACAATGTTTAGTGGATCAGTGTCCATTCTTGTAGCATTTAATTTACAGGTGAATATAAAACTGAAATCATTTTCTTTGCATTTGCTAGAACAGATATTTTTAAAGAATTGTAAACTGCTTTTTCTCTTGCCAGCCATGAAAAATATATAGGAATCATTTCTAAAGTAAAACATCTTAAAAACTGTTGGTAATTCTCAAAGTAACTTAGCAAAAGATTCTAATAAAATTCATTAGAGTACTTAGATATTGTAAGTACATAGTCACATGCCTTTGATTCTCTTGAAAGAACTCCCTTGTTTTATCAAACAGTTAACTAGTGATATATTTAACTAGTACTGGGGACCTATCCCGGAACAAAATAAATAAGAGAAATTAAGCGTGATCAAAATAAATGCATCAAATCACCAGCAAAATTTTTTTGCCTCAATAAAACAAAAAGCATGTGAATATTAGATTTGTTGACCTCAAATTCAATAGAATTTGTTACATCATGAGAAACCTAAGTTTCAAAAGTCCAGGACATTTCCTTAAAAAAGGCATAACAATATTAGATGAAGAGGACCTGTTGATTACAGATTCAGTAGAGTTCTTCCTTATAATAGGAAGAACTTCAGTATCAATTTTTAAGACTTACGAAGTTTTCTTTCAAGAAAAAGAAAAAACATTCAAGACATGTCTGTTTATTGAGTGATAAATACCAACTGTTTTATTACGATTCAAAATATATTAGATTTACTTTTGTTAAGCATTTCTACTTTTATTTGCAGAAAATTTTAACCATTGTTGGAGCACATTCCATGTTCGTCACAGGGCTGGAGTTTCTTCCCACCCAGAACTTGAACCATTCCATTAGTAGTGTAGTAGAAGCCGCAGTCTTGTCAATTTCTGTAGATAACCAACTATGCATCCATACCGTGCCATACAGAAGTAAGTCATACGAAATTCTTTAGTTTTTATGTCACTTTGAAACCAATTTTTCAAGAAAACATTTAAAGTTGAAAGGGATTAATTTTACTTTTGTTATTAGAACATATTAGATCATATTTTTGATTATTAAAATCATTTTTATATTATAGATATATAAAAAAAAAATAAAATACTTACTGGAACATCCGTAATAATATGTTGCTGTACAGTCACATCAGAAACTAAAAATAATATGCAAAGACTACTATTAGGTTTAAAATAACGCCAGGAGGAGCAAAACGATTATATAATCATTCATTGTGGACCATCACTTTAAATTATCAGCACCTTGTCCCTAATTTTTTTATTAACTTTTGTATTTTTTTTTCCAGAAACTATACCATTGTGGATCGCTATCGCACTACTAGTTTTAACTTTATTTTTGACTTTTTCACTATGTTCATATTTAGGTTTGTGATATTATATTTAAATTAATTTATAATTTAAGAAAATAAAACATGGAATTTTTTAGTATCTTTGTTTTTAATTATATCTGTTGAAACTTCTTGGAGTTGTCCTAAGATGACTTCTATTTGGAGGCAGGTTTCTGAGCGTTAGAGTGATCACTTTTTCATCTACGAAAACTTTTTAAATTATATTTATATTAAATGCACGTGGCTGGATGCAGTGGTGAGTAAACGCTGACTAGGCGGGAAAAATATGGGCTCGGATTACTAGAAATGCTCTTAATCCCTGAGGAAATATCTTAAACCATGTGCACCAAAAAAATAAGTCGTCCAGACAAGAAAAAACATTGATGATGTTTTTTCTAAAATCTTTAAAAAAGTCAATCATCCTTCACGCAAAACCAGTTTGAAGTGGGGCGATAGAGATAGTGACCACAAGGGGTTCATGATATGAGTAGGCAGAACGAGTCTGTTACCAGTAACATGCGCTTACAGAACTGTATCTGCGATGGCCTTCTGGACTATCACAGGTTATGTTCCTCTACATATGTGTTATCAGTAGAAAGGAGACATCTCTATGAGAAAAGAGAGCATTTGACAACAGCCATGATAAAAGAAGAAAGGGAGAGACCAATGGAAAGATTGCAAGAAGAGTGGAACAACAAGGTAGATGTCCAATGGACTAAGATGCTGCTCACAGGTGACTGGATTACTTCCTGAAACAAGTGCTCACACGGCATGGATGTTTTAGGGCCTATCTTCATAGGTTCAGACAGATAGATACAGATAAATGCCTGTACTACGAATACTCCGACACACAATGCTGGAGTGTAATAGATGGACAGTGGAGAGAAACAGAATGTATAGAGAAATAGGTATGAAACCAGTGACTGTGAGAGAGATGATCGTGAAGATGACAGGAAGTACGGAGGGATGGAATAGTGTACACAATTACATCCGAGCAGTCATTAAATAGAAAGAAGAAGAGAAACACCAGCGGGACTAACGATAGAGATAAGATCTAGATGAGAAAAGGGAGTGCTCCGAAAGTGTCGTGAACCTTACAGCGGCCATCCCACTTTCGGAGTATGGTACATGCGACAGTCAACAGCGCACAAGTAGAAGAGAGTGGTTTTAGTTGGTAGGCAGGATAACAAGAAGGCATCCGTTTGCAACACCTCCTTCTAAGGGGAAATGGGCTCGGATGTACTGCTCTACCCTGAATCGAACACACGCCAACCATACCTAGGGATGGGTTAACCTGATATGGTTTTTAGAAATTTGCACCCTCGGACAAAAAAAGACAAGAAAAACATGAGTAAAGGTTGAAGGAGTTTGCATAGGTGGCCTGAAATAACAGACCTAGACAAGAAAAAGCTGACTAACAGTATCAAATTGCATTGAATTGCATGTGTACCACCATTTCTGTTTGTAAATAGGAAAGAAATATATTTACTCCCCATATACTATTTCATAGAGTTATCTAATGTGTTTTTTTCTAAAAAATTAATCAAAATCCTTTGTAAAAGGTATATATTTAAAAACCCAAACGGGCTGTGTTAGACAAAACGTTTTCGGAATCCATCATCGGTGTCTAGGAGTACATGAATGTAGCCACTAAATATATGGGTAAAAACCCGTTAACAAATAATTAATTACATTTGTTTGACATTATATCTTATAAATAATTAGGATGTTAAAGTTACCGTTGGATTAGGTAACATGGCGACATATGACTCCACGTTGAAGTTGCAAGTCCTGAGACGGTGTGTCTACGAGGACTTTATGGAGTTGCTTGAATGATGGATTCCGAAAACATTTTGTCTAACACAGCCCGTTTGGGTTTTTAAATATATACCTTTTACAAAGGATTTTAATTAATTTTTTAATATATGGTATACAGCCAAATACAGGAACGTAGATTCCTTGTGGTTTTTGTTTTTTTCTACTTTTCTCGTGAGTAAAAAACCGCCAATTTCATAATTTTCTTTCAAATAGCTTTTAAAGCTCAATCGGTTATCAATTTATCTGTATCAATTGCAGTTTTGAAGGCATTATTGCTCAGGCGGATCGCACAATACTAACGATCGAAATTAGTATATTTTTTTCAATTTCAACATATTTTCATTAATTCCAATATTAGAATTAATCCGTATTTATTAATTCCAATTAATGATAAGACAGAAACACCACAAAAGACTCATATTAGTGATATAAATAAAAAAAAATTGGGTTCAAATATACTGAGTGGTGAATCGTCAAAAGGACCATAGGAAACAATGGAAAATTCTAAATTGTTGAGTTCCTGGTTCCCTAATTATTTTACATCAAAAGTCATAAGAAACTATTTGTAGAGGACTGAAATCTGTATTAAAAACAATTGTTGAAACTGTTCTACGAATTAAACGTGCTTCAAAATTTTGCAAAAATATAATACATTTTTCAAGCTAACCCTAAGTCAGGCCACACGTAGGGCAAGAATGTGTATGACGTGTTGTGTTTGGTCTTATTGATGTAAGATGTTTGACAATATTTGAATTTTCAATTTTTTTATTTTATGATTAAATTATAAACAATGAATTTTACTAAATACTACTACTACTACTGAACAATAAATATTACTTTGTAAACAATAAATTATATTGTTTACAAAGCAATACAGGTAATGAAATGTACCCAGTTGACGAAAAATCGCAATAATATTGTATTCATGTCTTTTCAGGTCTATTCAAATCATTGCCACATCGATATTCTAATACACTCCAATTTAATTCCAGGTATACAAAAATTCAAAGAATTCCATTATAATGTTACTGTAATCCTTAGGATAACAAATACAAATGTTATAATAAAACCTGAATAAAACATTTTTATTACGGCTCCTTTCTCCTCCACTAAGTACATTTTTTAATCAACTTTATTGTTTTTTAAACAATAAATCCCAAAATAAAAATTTTGGCCATTCAAATATTGTCAAATATCAGAAACATCAATATGACCAAACGCAACATGTCATACACATTCTTGCACCGCGTGTAGCCTGACTTTAAGGGGTGGCCTGAAAAATGTATTATATTCTTGCAAAATTTTGGAATACGTTTAATTCGTAGAACAATTTTAACATTTGTTTTCGATACATATTTCAGTCCTCTACAAATAGTTTCCCATGACTTTTGGTGTAAAATAATTAGGGAAGCAGGAATTCAACATTTTATAATTTCTCATTTAGTTTCCTATGGTCTGTTTGACGATTCACCACCCTGTATAAGAGGAAAGAGCCCTGAAGAAAATGAAAAATAATCGAACCCCGGGTGAAGATGGAATAGTATCAGAAGCACTAAAAATTGGAGGGGATGTATTACTTGAAAAAATTAAACAACTTTTCAATATCTGCCTTCACAGCGCCAATATTCCAACAGACTGGAACAACGCTACTATGATTCTATTACACAAAGCAGGAGATAAATCAAATTTAGAGAATTACAGACCGATTAGCCTCCTCAGCCATATATATATATATATATATATATATATATATATATATATATATATATATATATATATATATATAAGTTGTTTACGCGAATACTAGCGTAGATACTAGAATACTAGAGAATGGAAAGAAAATTAGAGACTTATCAACCAAGGGAAGAGGCAGGATTCCGAAAAAGTTACGGAACAAATGACCATTTACAAAGTATAAAAACCCTAATAGAGAAAGCAGTGGAATACAATAAACCTCTAGTTCTAATATTTATCGATTTTCACAAAGCCTTTGACACAGTTGAGCTAAGCAAAATATTACAGGCGCTTAAAGAATGCAGGCTAGATTATAGATATACTAAATTATTATACAAAATATACCTGCAGGCAACAACCACTGTCAGATTACATACTAACAGTAATCGCATAAAAATAGAACGGGGGGTTAGACAAGGAGACCCAATGTCACCTAAACTTTTTAATACGGTGCTAGAACATGCTTTTAAGAATTTGGATTGGATGACAAAGGGAATAAAAATAGATGGAGAATATCTAAACAACTTACGTTTCGCCGATGATATACTTATAATAGCTGAAGATCTAGGTATGGCAAGAGAGATGGTACAGGAACTCGTTGTGGCTACAGAAAGTGTAGGTTTAAATATAAATATCTCGAAAACAAAAATCATGACCAATTTGGTACCCAACCAGAACATCAGTATTGGTGGAAAAGAAATAGAACTCGTCGATAGATATAAATACCTGGGACATGAAATTATGATTGGCAGGGATAACCAGACTCATGAACTGAAGAGAAGAATCGGCCTTGGGTGGGCAGCATTTGGAAAACTGAGAGAAACTTTTAAAAGTGAGCTGCCCACATGCCTAAAGAGAAAGGTATTTGATCAGTGCGTCCTCCCAGTCTTGACGTACGGAGCAGAAACACTTACCTTAACAAAAGCAGCAGCTACCAAACTGAGAGTCACGCAGAGAAGAATGGAGCGGTCCATGTTAGGAATAACTCTGCGAGACAGAATAACCAACGAAGACATCACGAGAAGAACCGGAGTGACTGACATCATCGAGAAGATAGCCAGACTAAAATGGAGATGGGCAGGACACATAGCCAGAATGACAGATGGGCGATGGACAAAGAGGTTATTGGAATGGAGGCCAAGGGAAGACAAGAGAAGCGTCGGTCGACCACCTACAAGATGGACTGACGATTTAAGAAGACTCAATAAAAACTGGATGAGAGCGGCGCAAGATAGACGGGGTTGGAAACATGAGGAAGAGGCCTATGTTCAGCAGTGGACTCTTGAGGCTGGATGATGATGATAAGAGGAAAAGTAAAGGATGTTACAATATGAAAGAGACAAGTGATACTAACAATTTTCTGGAAATATAGATGTAAGTGATGAAAATAAAGCAAAATAGAAAGTTTAAAAAGCCTTTGTTTAAGAAGCCAAGAATGGGATAGTTTAGGCATATTCAAACATTGAAGGAGTGAGAATGACCAAAATAACAAGCCAAATATAATATCGAGAGGAAGACTGAAGATAAAATGGTTGGAAAATGAGAAGCGATGATGTGAGGCAAGTAAATGTTATTAAGTGCAGAAAAAAAACACAAAAACGAAGAATATTGAGATATATCTAGCTGATGTCATCCAATTAAAAAAAAAATCCTATTTAACCAACATTTTGTTATTTATATAAAGTGTTTTTTTGTAAATAATTTGTCATATGGGGAAATCTTGATTAATAGCATTCAATAAAGAAAAAAATATTTTATTTTGTATATAAATTCTAGAATATTTTTTATATCGTAAACCGTACAAAAATTGGTTAAAAATTACGTAAATTGAAACAATAACAGAAAAAATTCAGTCAAAATACGTTTTTAAAGTACACAAACTATGCCTTTGTTCCAGCAAAATTAAAAACTGTAAAAAACGATTTGACATAAACCGTTACAGGCGCCAGTCATAGAATTCTGAATTCTGGAGCGACTTTTATTAAAGGTTGCTAAAGGAAGTCCATGATAGATAATAGTTCATAAAGGAAAACGACAAAAAAACGGTATAGGGCTTTCTGCTCGTTTTTGTCAAAATTTTACGTCAAATGTCAGAATTCACGTTAAAAGAATAACTTTAGCATGAGGAAAAATGTCAATTTCACACCAAATAACATATTTAACATTAAAATAATATATGTCATGTCAAAATGTTACATTTCACATGAAATGTCACAGTTTAAGTTAAAATTATAGCTGCCATATGACTTAAAATTTTAATTTCCCGTCAAATGTCATATTTCACGTCAAAATATCAAATTTATTTTAACGTATAAAAAGGGCCAAAGCAAAATGTCAATTTTACACGAAATTATCTATTTCGCGTCATAAAGATACATTTTAAGAGACGTAAAATATGAATTTGTCGTCAAATGTCAATTTCGCGTTAAAATTATAACTATGCGTGATTTAAACTTAATTTCCCATCAAAACTTTACATTTAACGTTAAATGTCAAATTCCACGTTAAAATAATAGTTTTTTCGAAGCTGAAGTGACGAAAAATGTAATTTCATATCAAATAACAGATTTCAAGTTAGAATGATACATTTCATGTCAAAATGTAACATTTCATGTCACACACTTTACGTTAAAATTATAGCTTTCACATGCCTTAAAATTTTATTTTCTCATCAAATGTCACATTTCTCGTTAAAATAATAGCTTTTGCGCGAACAGAAATGTCAATTTCACATTAAATAACATATTTTACGTCAAATGTCAGATTTCACGTTAAAATTTATAACCATTCCATCACTTAAACTGTTAATTTCCCGTTCAATTTTACATTAAATGTCAGATTTCATGTTAAAATTATAATTACTGCATGACAAACTGTCAATTTCCCGTCCAAATTTCACATCAAAATTCTTCATTTCACGTTAAATGTCATATTTCATGTCAAAATGTCACATTGTACGTTAAAAGTCAAATTTCACGTTAAAATAATAGCTCCTTCGTGAAGAAAATTGTCAATTTCAGACCAAATGACTTGTTTGACGCCAAGAAGATACATCTTAGGTGAAGTAAAATATGATTTTTTCGTTAAATGGCATATTTCATATCAAATGTCAAATTTCACGTTAATCTGACGTGAATTTTAACATGAAATCATAACTATTGCATGATAAATTGTTAATTTCTAGTCCAAATTTCACATTTATCATCAAACCTCTACGTCAAAATGTCAAATTTAACGTGAAATTCATAGCTTTTTCGTGAAGAAAACTGTCAATTACAGATCAAATGATACATTTCACGATAAAATGATGCAAAATGTCAAAATGTTACATTTCATGTCAAATGTCACATTTCACGTCAAAATGACAAATTTCACGTTAAAATAATAGCATCAAATGGCATGGCTCATATTAAACTGATACATTTTATTTGACGTAACATTTTATTTTTCTGTTAAATTCATATTTCACGTTAGAATTTCCTGAAAATTCCACCTTTCACGTCAAATGTGACATTCTGCGTCAAAATGTTACATTTCACATTAAAACGCTACATTTCGTGTTAAATTTGACATCAAATGTCACGTTTCACATTATAATCACATATTTAGTGGGAATAAATCGTAATTTTAAATGAAAACATGTTACATTTAACGTTTGGATTTTCACCCCAGAAATCATACAAATTAAATGTATACAAAATTTCCAATCTAATAATTTTTTCTATTTTTCTAAATCTACCGGTTTAATATAGTTGTGAAACTATTTCCTTGCCTATTTCTATGTTATCTACTATTTTATTAGGAATAAACTACAATTTTAATAGAAACTATGTTATTTTTGATGTTTTGACTATATTTCCCAGGTAGAAATCGAAACGTAGTAAAATCGTGGTTTATTTCCATGAATTTTAATAGATAATGTAGAAATGCCACAATAAAATATATTTTACGTGACGTAAAATATTAATTTTTCATCAAATGTCACGTTGACTCTCAAAATGGTAC